>NC_069662.1:1256315-1570394 GCF_027244095.1 Hemicordylus capensis | reverse complement strand
AAAGGGGGGGAGCCACACTCGGTGGTAGAGCCCTTTGCTTTGCACACAGAACGCCCCAAGTTCAATCTCTGGCAGTGCTGGGAAAGGCCCTGCCCGAGATACTGGAGAGCTGCTGCCAGTCAGTGCAGACAGTTATGAGCTGGATGGACCAAAGGTCTGACTCAACAGGCAGCAGCTTCCTTGGTTCAAAAGGGGATCAGACAAATGTACAGAGAAGATTTCTATCAATGGCCATGACAGAGAAAGGGAGCCTCCATGTACAGAGGCAGTCTGCTGGGGGACGGACAGGAGGGTTGCCTTTGGGCCCTACTTACGGGCTTCCCGGAGGAAGCAGGCTGGCCCCTGTGGGAAGGACCCACCCTGCCCTCCGCTGCTAAGGGGCTTCCTGCTTTTGCGGCGTCTCCTTACAGGAGGCCCCGGGCTCAGCTCCGCAGCCCGCACCCCGTCCCGCTCGGCCTGCAAGTCAGCCTGCTCTGGGGGGAGGCGGGGTGCCCTGCAGGTGTGTTGGCAGCGGGTGCAATCCCGCCTTTGATAGTGGAGCAGCGGCCTCCCCAAGGAGCAGAGGGATTATGGGCCTCGGCAGATCCGAAGGAGGGAAGCTGGAGCCTCTCCTTTGATGGCCCAGCCAGGCGGGGAGATTAAAAGCCTCCTCTGTCTCCCTGCGGTGAGGGGCGTGCCAGCCAATCCCACTCTCGGGATCTCCAGCGGCTCTCACGATTCCCAGGGCCTCCTGGGAGCTCAGCCGGCCGCGAGGCTGCCTCCGGAACGGTGGGTGTTCGGACTCCGATCCGAGGAGGACGGGCGGGTGCGCGCCCTCGCCCACTGGGCCCCTCCTGGCCTCCGTCTAGGTCGGAAACCCGGAGCTGCCTCTGTATTCTCTCCCCACGGGACAGATGTAAAGCACACAAGACACCCCATCCGCCCCGCTTCTCTTCTCGTGTCTGTCTAGGTTCCAGTTCAGGGTCTTTCGGGAGCCATTCCTGGGCTATGCAGGTCCAGAGTACGGTTCGGCAAGCCTGGAGCAAAGCATTCTGGGAGCCCCTCAGCTTGTGCCTGTGGGTTTGGGTTCAAATCCACCTCCGGGTATTCTAATGCTGAGACCAGAGGCCAGCGCCCTGCTGAGCACGCAGAAGGCCACAGGTTCACTGTCTGGCCTGTCCAGAGAGTGACCCGATGACCTTGGAGGGCGGTTGATAGTTGGAGCGAACAGCCCTGAGTGAGGCGGGGCAGCCATGACTCGTCTAGGGCAGCTTCAGGGGATCTTAGGGGAGGGAAGGAGGCTGGGGGGCAGAGAGCCAGGACGGTGGGTCTCTCTTGCAGATCTAAGACCTCCGATTGGGGGGCACACGAGATGGGACTCCGGGTTCTTTGCTAAAGGTACAACAACCACGGAACGAACTCTGCTCCCTGGAACTCAGAAACACACAAGTGGTGGCAACGTGACTCGAACACGTGCAGAGGGCAGGATGGGCCGCAGCCTGCATCCGAGCAGAGGTCAGGCCTGGCTCCCAGAATCCTCTGCTCCAGCCCACAACACTGCTTAACTCAGCCCAAGAATTCAGGCTCGAAAGACCATGAATTGGAACCCACATGGGACACAAAAATGGAAGGGGGGGCTAATTGGGTAGACTGGGGAAGGGGGGTTGCATTTCCACAGTGGTGGGAGGAAGAGGAGGAGAGAGTGAAAACAGGGATTCCACTTTCTGGCCCATCTGGCAGCCAAAAAGGAAAAGGTACTGGGAAGGTGCTAATCCAGGAGCTTTTCAAAACTGGATCCCCAGATGTTTTCCCCTGTTAACTGAGTAAAAAGGCACCTTTCTAAAGTGGTGATTCTCTTTAGCAGGGGGAGAGCAACTGGCCCTATCCATCCCCAGCACAGCAGCACTCCTCCAGTGGCTGTTGCTGGTGTCTGTCTTCTCTTTCTTTTTTAGATTGTGAGCCCTCTGAGGACAGGGAGCCTTTTTATTTATTTGGTTGCTTATTTATATCCTTATAAACCACTTTGGGAACTTCTGTTGAAAAGCAGAATATACATATCAGGTATATGTAGGACTACAACTCCCATCATCACCAGGAACAATGCCTTGGCTATTGTGGCTGGTGATGATGGGAGTTGTAGTCCAGCAACATCTGGGGATCCAGATTCAAGAACCCCTGCCAAAGCTTTCATCCACAACAATCAAGCAAGAATAACTGTGGTTACCATGGGGCAGAGCCCTTAGGATTAAGGACATAATGTGTTGCAGCGGTTAGAAAATGTCAGACTAGGACTGGGGCAAGCTGAGTTAAAGGTGGAGGAGCTGGTCTTGTGGTAGCAAGCATGAATGGTCTTCTTTGCTAAGCAAGGCCCACCCTGGTTTGCATTTGAATGGGAGACTAGATATGAGCAATGAGAGATATTCCCCTTCGGATGGGGTCGCTCTGGGAAGAACCAGAAGGTTCCCAGTTTCCACCCTGGCAGCATCTCCAAGATAGGGCTGGGAGAGATTCCTGCCTGCAACCTTGGAGAAGCTGCTGCCAGTCTGTGAAGACAATACTGAGCTGGATGGACCAAGGGTCTGACTTAGTATATGGCAGCTTCCTAGGTTCCTAAGTTCCCTCTCAGCCCTGAAACTCCCTGGGTGACTTTGGGCCAGCCACTCTCCCTCAACCTAACCTACCTCACAGGGTTGATGTGAGGATAAGACAAGGTGGAAGAGGACGCCCATGGATTCTGGGCCTGTGGGAGGAAGGTGAGGATATGGAAAGAGTCACCAGGGAAATTCTTCCAGGAGAAATGGAAGCCTTTAGCGAGGATTCCCCGCACCCCGCAAAACACAAGCACACCTTCTGAGACAAGCAGCAAGCTCATCTTATGATTCTGGGTGGGGGGTGGGTGTGGGGGGGCATTTCTGAATGACCCACGTGGGGCTGGTTGGAGAAGCCACAATAGAGGAATTCAATTAATGTGTTTAATGCTCCACTGCTCCTTCACAGCCTTGGGAGAGACCCTGACCTCCGAGGAAGAGATCAGGGGAGAGGAGACGGAGCTATTGGAAGAGAGAGTGGGGTTGGCGGGGGGGGGGGGGAAGCAGGCAGGGCGGAGTGTGTGCGTGATCCCCTTTAGAAAGGAGGGTGCCAGTCGGGGCCATTGCAGCTGCCTTGCTTTTCTCAGCCATGGGGATGGTGGAGCCCAGAGCGAGGGGGCTGAAAAACAGGCCACTTCTCTGGTCCTGCCTTAATCCCTTTTCAATGAGATTTCTGCTCCTGCCAGGGATGCATGAATGAAAGAGGGAATATAAAGAGAAATGAAGTGTGTGTGTGTGGGGGGGGGGCACCAGAGGAGGAAAGCCACAGGATCAAAGCTGCTCTGGGTGCCAGGGCTGGGGGGCTCTTTGGCGCCAGAGCCCGGAGCAGGGAAGAGCCTGCTGGATGCCGGGGTCCTCTGGAAGAGCCGAGGGGGGGGGGGCTCCTTCCTGGCGAGCAGAGAACGGGGTGCCCTCCTGCTAGCCACCAGGCCCCATCCCAGCAGGTCAATCAGGCCTGGGCTTGCCCCTCCCTCTGCTCTCACCCACTAGCCCCCCTTCCCTTTCCCCGGAGAACAAGTTTCCTCACTGCAGCAAGCCCCAGAGGGCCCCCCCCCGCTCCCTCCACCCCAACCTCTCAGGCCTCACTCTCAAAGGGAGCCCAGGAGGGAGTCCGGGCTCCGTCCCCCCACTCCCCTTTCCGGGGGCCTCAGGTGTCCCAGTCCCCAGCATCCTCGGGCACATCATTCATGTTTCCCCTGAAAACTCGGATTCTGAACCAGAGAACAGACTTTTGAACAAGGGAAGCAAACCGGACAGCGCACACACACACACACACAGACACACAGAGCAGTCTTTGGGGAGACTTCTGGGGGAGGAGCGAGAGAGAGTGATGAGGGGCATGGAGAGGTGGGGAAGGAGAGGCATTTGCAGATGAAAGCCACGGGCAGATCCAGATCGTTGTCCTTTTCGCAAGGGGGGGGCAGTGGGGGGGGGAGAGGCCGCCAAAGGCAGCTAATATCAGAAAAAGGAAATCGATTGCCTAGGAGTGCTTCATTATGAGGATCAATCGGAGCCTTTAAACACTTTGAACAGCTTTTTAAAAATAGACTGAGCTGAAAAGGGAACTTGGGGGCAGAAAGCAAACTGCAGAGAAGGAAAAGCCCCCCCTCACACCGCCCTCCCGTTTACGCCTGCACGCTCCCATTATATTTCTCACCCCCCCAACTTCTGTGGGGGAGCAGAATCCCAGCCCTCTTCTGGGGGGGCCAAGCTGTCCCCACCTTCCTTCCACCAAACCCAGGAATCCAGGCTCGCACCATCCTCGACAGTTATGCCCCTCTGAGGAACCCAGGAGTCCTGACCCACAGCCGCCTCCTTCTGTGTCCAGAAAGCCCTTCCTTTGCAGTGTGAATGTGATTTGCTGGGCGGGGTGTGTGTGTGTGTGTGTGTGCCATGCCAGTGTGCCCCGCTGGAGGATAAATATTCCCCTTTGGGTCTCACCTTCCACAGCCAGAGCTAGGGGAAGCCAGAAGCCGAGAAGCCAGAGCCCCATAGCGCCCGGAACTCCAGAGTTCTTCCGAGTGGGGTCGGCGAGCAAATCTTGGCCAACAACCACAAAAATATTCCTAGTCCGGAAAAAAATACAGATTAATCCCAAAAGCCTATCCAGGATCACGAAAAATTAATCCCAAAGAGAGAGAACTTCATCTGATGGGGGGTTTCCTCCCCCCCCGTCAAGTTAACCGGAGAAAATCCTCATGCAGAAAATTAAAAAAACAACGCACGGGAAAATATTTCATCTGGAAAACTATCCGCCTCCCTCCTGCTGAAGTTTCTGTGGCTAAAACACGCCCCCCCCCACTCAAGAAAATCCTGCTCAGCAAACTCCTGCAGTGGCACAGGCTCCAAAGGGGGTCTCAGCCAGCCGTGCTGAAAAAGTCACTTCTTGGGGGTGGGGGGTAGAAGAGAGCAGTTGAAACCCCACAACATATAGGGGGGAGATGGATTCCAAAAATTCCTTCTGGGTGGGGGGCGAGATCCGTCCCTGCGCAACTTTTCTTTGCTTGTGGGGCGGGGGAGAGGCTCAGCTTCGGAGAGCCCCCCTGATCAGTCCGTCCCGGGACGAGACAAAGAGGCCAGTGTTTCCCCAAGCCCCGCTCTCTTCCAAACGAGAAAGTCCGGAATGGTAGACGGTCCCAAGCAGAAGCCCGGACAAAGAAACCCCCAGCAGCAGCAGCAGCAGCAGCAATGTGGACGGACGAGAAGCAAAGTCTCTGCTGGGTGGTTGGGTGAGCGCCAGGAGACGGGGCGGGCGGGGGGGGGGCGGGGAAGTGGATCCGGGTTAGGGATTTTTAGGGACTCCTCCAGTCCCAATAAGGTGGCACCTGGGAAGCGGCTCCTGCTGCCACAGTTTAAAGGGGTGACCTGCATTTCCTCCAACTGCCTCCCCCCGGCAAAAAAGAGGTGGTGGGGCAGAGAGTCCTCTCAGGAAGCGCTCGCCCCCCAAGTTCCCTTTGCAGCTTCTGATCTGAAAAGCCCCCGGGGTGGGGAGACTCCGCGAGTTCCACTGCAGAACCGTGGGAGGGATCCCCCCCCCCGCAATGTAAGCCTTCAGGCTGCAAAGACCCCTTGAGAAAGCTGGGAGGGTGACGGGGGGGGGAGGAGGAAGAGACTGGGTGCCAAACAAAGGAAGAAGTGGGGCAGCTGGGGGCGCAAAGTCTTTGTCGAAGCAGAACCAGCCCCTTGGAAAGAGGCCCGGAAGGTAAAAGTTGGCCCCTCAAATCTTTCCAAAGACTTGAAACAACCCCCCCCCCCCACAACTCTACGATGAGAAGACTCGGCCCCCCCGCCCCGTTTTCGCAAATGCTCCTTCTCAGAAACTAACCCTAACTCGAGGCAAAGGAAGAACTGCTCCCCCCCATGCAAAACAAAACAAAACTGGAGAAGAGCCCCCCCCCACGCGCCCCCCCACCCACCCCACGGGGGACATTTCAGATTCACTCCCTCCTGGTCAAAGGGGGGGGGCAGGTTTAAAAGCACAATGCAAATATAGGGGGGCCAAGGAAGTGTTATTTCCGGGGGGGGGTTGAAGGCAGCCCCCCCCCCACACACACACTGCTCTCCTTAATGCAAGGGCGCCCCACCCCAAACTTTCCCAGGTGGCCGATGTGGGTCACCGCCGGCGGGAGAAGCGGAGCGGTGCGACCTCGACGGCCGCCGCCAACCTTGCCCGAAGCCCACGTGCTGCCGGGAGGAGCCTCGGTGGGCGGGGCCCAGCGGCGGGACACGCGGGCGGCACGGGACGGAGAAGGCGCACGTGCGAACAGGACACAAGGCTCTGGCGGGCGAACGACGAAGAATCCGGTGGCGTCCAGAAGACGCCTCGCAGCAGCAGAAGCTTCAGTGGCCTGGAAGAGCCCGTTTGGGGGCCGACTCCTGCCAGTCCCGGCCCGGCTATTCATAGCCATAGCGCTTTGCAGATGCAGAAGACGCGGGATCGATTACATTACTGGATACGCTCCGATCAATTAATCGGTTCGATCCATCGATTAATCGGCTAAAACGGCATCCCGGGTTAATCCTGCCACCTTTCTTTTTCCTTTTAAATAGCAGGTTAAGGGTGTTCGAATGCAGAACCCATCAAGACTGCCGGCTCAAGCACCAATAAAAATCAGAGAAGCCCCTCCCCAGCCCCCTTTTCTAAGTTTTTTTGTGTGTTTTTTTAAGTCAGCCGGGACTTGCCCTCTGTAATGCATCATATACACACAGAGGGATGGCACGGAAGAAAGATGCAAATGTATGTAGATGAAATTGACTGATTGATCCATTGAAACGCATTTGATAAACCCTGGAGTTAATCACAACTCTGGGTCAATCAACTAGGACTTCCTTCGTTAGACAGCAGGCCTAATGGTTATCCATCATCATTACGATTCTTTAAAAAATAAAACACACACACCAGATGTCTGCATGATTCATCATCCACCAATCTAGGGGCCTGATCCACCAGAGGCACTTGTCTGCAAAGGCAATGTGGTAAAGAAACCAAATGCCTCAAGCCAGAAATGCCCCCCTCCCCACCTTGCCTGGGTGTAGAATAGATCTGTGTTTGGATCTTAGGATGAGGCCAAAGGCCACCCCCCAGTTCAGTTAATCCCCGAGGGGGTGGGTTCACACTACCTGATCTCCCCCCCCCATGAGGTTGCTCCATGTCCACAGAAATCAGACCTCTGGCTCTGCCTGGCACCCCATTCGTTGGCCAGCGGGAGGGCAGCCCACTAGCCGACTCCAAGGCTGCTGCAGCCACCAGCTGGACAATGCACCTGCCAGAGAGAGGGCCTGCCCCTCGTCTCACCCGCTGCCTGTGGGATCCTCAGAGGCATCTGGTGGGCCACTGTGGGAAACAGGAGGCTGGACTGGATGGGCCTCCTTGGGCCTGGTCAAGGAAACCCACAGGCAGGCCTGGTCTGGTGGTAGCCAGCCTGACTGCTCCCCTTAGCTCAGCAGGGTCTGCCCTGGTTGCATATGAAAGGGAGACTAGAAGGGTGAGCAGCACTGGCAGAGATTCCCTTCAGGGGATGGCGCAGGTGGTTTCAAATTCGCTCCCTGGCTTCTCCGAGACAGGGCTGATTCCCAGTCAGCCATGAATCTCACTTGGTGATTCTGGGCCAGTCACTTCTCTCTCAGCCTAGCCTACCTCACAGGGCTGTTGTGAGAATAAACATAACCAGGTACACTGCTCTGGGCTCCTTGGAGGAAGAATGGGGTAGAAATGTAGTAAATAAAATGTTGCCTTCCCTTGAGCTTTGCCTCCAGCATCTGGTACTCGGTTACACCACTTCTGAACATGGAAGTTGCACTTCGCTATCATGACGAATCCTCCATGGATCTGCTGCCTAGCCCTTTCTAAAAACCCATCAAAACTTCTTGTAGCAGTGAGTCCCACAGGCTAACAAGGTGCTCTGTGGAGTAGGGCTTCCTCCTGCCTCTCCCAACAGCCCCACAAGAGAGAGAGGTTGTGGCTACTCATTTCTATTGGCAGCTTGGGGCTGAGGCCCTGTCTCTCCCCATGGATTGAGGGCAGAGGGGTAACTTGAACTTGGGTTCTCCAAACCCCCTTCCCGACAGGCACCTGCACCTTTGGGAAGGAAACAGGTGCCTTCCAACTGATCCACCAGGTACAGGGACCCTCTTGGGTGTGTTCTTGTGCTGGGATTCTCAGAACTGGGTCCCTGGCTGTTGCTGGCCTACAACCCATAGGAACATAGGAAGCTGCCAAATACCGAGTCAGACTCTTGGTCCATCTAGCTCAGTACTGTCTTCCCAGACTGGCAGCAGCTTCTCCAAAGTTACAGGCAGGAATGTCTCTCAGCCCGATCTTGGAAATGCTGCAGGGAGGAAGCCTGGAAACTTCTTGCTCTTCCCAGAGCGGCTCCATCCCCTGAGGGGAATCTCTTACAGTGCTCACACGTGGTCTCCCATCCAAATGCAACCAGGGCAGACCCTGCTTAGCTAAGGGGACAAGTCATGTTTGCTACCACAAGACCAGCTCTCCTCTGCCATCATCCCCAGTGCCCTTTGGAGCTGAGCATCATGGGAGCTGCAGTCCAGCAGCACCTGGGGACCCTGAATGAGTTGGCCCCTATGCCTGCATCCCATCCCCAGGGACGAATTGCCCAGAGCGCCCCGCCCCGTGACCTCTGTCCTGGCCTCACCTGGCTGGCTCTCTGCTGCTGCTTCCACCTCCATAGGGGCTCTCGCTGTATCAAGTGCGAGGCACGCCATTATTCTCTGGGCAGGGTTGCCATGCCCCCGCAGAATTTAGGGTAGCCCCCCGGATTTTGGCTCCTCCACTCGGCTGCTTAAATTCCACCTGGATTTACACGGATTTCAAATGCTCTGCCTGGATCCAGTCACATGGGAGGGCAGAGAAGGAGGGGAAAGTAGGCAAACCTGTCAAATAAATGAAATGCAAATTAGTTGCTGCATAATTTGCCTAATATGCAAATCAGGCCACCCAGATTTGGGGAAGCCTGAATATGGCAACTCTATCTCTGGGAGGCCGAGTTGTGATGGAGTCCCATCATCCAGAGGGGTGTGTGGGCCCAAGCCTTTCCAGTGCCAAGCAGCAACGCCCCCCCCTCCCCAGGGGCAGAAGAGGGGGGCAGAGAGGAGGGCCCCACCGGTGGAGCGTAAGCAAGAACGCTGTGCCAGGCCCCACATCCCAGGCACACAAGCAGCAGCAGCAAATTGCCAGGGGCCCAGTTCTACAGGTCAGCAGCAGCCCAGGGAGGACCCCTGGCTGGGCTGGGACGGGGAAGCGTCAGCCGCAGGATCGGGCCTCTGACCTGAGCGAGGCGGGTTCCGTGCCGTTTCCTGCCTGGCTCCAGCCATCCGGAGTGAAACAATTCCCTGCCCTTTTCCTCTCTGGCCTCAGCCGCCACAATCAGGCCAGGGAAGATGAGGCCGGAAAAGCGAGGCCGAGGGAAGGCTGTGTCTGTGCTGGCAGACGGGACGCGGGGCAGGGCGGGGGCCGAGCCGGAGAGGAAGAGCCCCTGGCCGGCTGCCTCGGCAGGGTCCCGCAGGGGCTCCGGAGCTTCTCCGCCTCTTAAGCCACAAGAACGCCCCCCCCCCCCCCGCTCGCCCGCCGTTCTGAAAAACCTAAGCAGCACCTCCGTTTCCCAAGGGGTTTCAGATGAGTTGCTTTATTTCGTTCAATGGCCAGTCATTGCAACACAACACAACACAACACACCAGGTCAGGACAACATAATACCCAGTATAACCCACACGTCTAAAACCAACGACATATAACCAACCACTGCAATCCCAAATTGAGTAACTTAATAACACGGCCCAGTTTGCAACCCATCCGCACCTTATGTTCAGCACTTGCACGACGAGTGTACAGTGTACACAGGTACAGTCATTCACACACGATGCTGAACACAGGCACAGCAGTAGACTTCCTATTGGTCTCATGCCTGTATACAGGTTCCCTTCTAACATGAACACAGGCACTGCCATTCACACAAACACAGGTACGAGTGTTTACAGACAACTGTGCACCCGTACAGCATACTGTCTGAATGAGGCTTTAGTAACCACCAGTTCCACCCCTCCTGGATGACTAGAGCTGTCTCATCCCCAAGGGGTCTCACATCTACAGTAACGTGTGCCATCTCTGGAATGGGAGGAAGGGCTGTGTCCCTATGGGGCTGTGTGAGATGACCGATGTCCAGTCTAGTGTGGGGAGGGCTGCCCCCAGGGGTGCCCGATCTGAATATGGACCTGGGCTATAGGTGATGCTGGCCATAGCTAGGAGGACTGGACCCCTGTGCAGAGTGGGGCACGCCACATGACTGCTGGGAAAGAGAAATCCCCCCTTTGGGGGCCATCGTTCTGAGAGGAGGAAGGGGCGAGAGAGAGAGAGAGAGCTGGGGCAAGAGGGAGGGGGTAATTCCAGGCAGTATAGCCAGCAGCAGCAGCACAGGCCAGTGGGGCCTCTTCTCCTTGCTGGGCTTGGGCCTCCTCTGCCCCACCGGGGTGTGTGTGCGTGCGTGTGCAGGCGGCATGTTAAGGAATGATGCTCCAGAGAACCCAGGAGTCCTGGCTGCTCACGGGGTCTCCTCATTCACAGCTCCACCTCTGCAAAGAATGCAAAAGTTGCAGGGCCAGCCTCCTCTGCTACACTTGTGCTCCAATCGACTTATCCGGGGCAGAACTCCACCCACTGAATTTCTGCCTGTCTTGCCGTGGTGCTTTAGGCCCAGGAAGCAGGAACCCAGACAGCTCTCTCTGGTGGGTTTTTAACCGTTTAACTTGTAATTCTAAACCTTGGTTTGAACTGAGATTTGCTTTTATTTCGCTTCTATTGTGTTCGTCTTATATTGTTTTCATAGCACATTGGTTTTACTGACTTTGCTAGCCGCCCCGCCCCAAGCAATAGTATACTGGAAGGGGAGGGTATAAATATGTTAAGCAGAGAAATAAGATGGGAAGGGAAGGGCAGGAGAGGAGCACGATGGATTCACCCTGACAAGCTCAGGCAGAACCGCTGGCATTCCTCTTGCCCTCGGAGCGGGCTTCAGACGTCCAACCATGGTCATCCCCGCAGCTGGTACGGATTTTGGCTATCGTCACCCCCATTTTGCAGACGGAAGCAAGGGGAGGCGAGAACGGGCTGGAACCCAAGCAGCGGAGGCGAGATCGGAACCAGGGTCCTCCTTGGCCCTCACCTTCTCAGCCACTCTTCTGTGAGAGCAGATGGTCTCCGGGCATGGAGAGAGTGCAGCGTCAAACCAGGCCCTCCCTTTTGAGAAATTAGGGGCCATTTTGCAGTTGGGGTAGCCGAGGCTGAAAGAGAGACAGAGAGAGAGGAGCCCAAGGACACACCCTGCGTCTGTAGCAGGAGCAAGACTCAAACCCAAAGTCAGTTAACTTAACCAGCTGGTGGACCAAGGGATCCTTCGGCGCCTAATGTCTCACAAGAGAGGCGCTGGGCCTTGAGCCTCCTCAGACCCTCGGATATGAAAGATTCCCCCCTCCAAGGACAGAGGTGTTGCAATTCCTCAGTGAGGGACTGAGCAGCAGTCTGCACGTGCTCCGAGACACCTTTGCATCTCTTACTCCTGCACGGTGTTGGAAAGGGGTTCAAGGCGCCAACCCCTCGGCTCAGACAAAGCCCCCTCCCTTCCTTCGTGGTGATTCATTACCCACCAGCCCCTTTGCCCCTCCTCACCTAACAGCCCCCTCCCTCCCTCCCTCCCAGTGGAAAAGGATCCCAGCCATGACGCAAGGTCAGCGGCCACAAAACCGGTGACCTTGCTGGGTTATCTGCCTGGCCAGCTGCAATCACACACCCCTCACCCCTCGGCAGGTCAGGAGCCGGGCAGGAAACAGAAGCCGCACTGCTAGCCTGAAAGGACGAGTCACATGCCACGAGGTGGGGGAGATCTTGGAGGGCGGGCGAGCCGGGCTGCTGCAGAGCACTTGGCCTTTCATGGGTCTGGATGGCCTGTTCACTGGGCATCCGATTTGGGGTTTCCTTCCCAGGGCCCTTATGACTGGCCAGAATTTTTTTTTAAATGCACACATTCCAGCTGCTCTCGTGCCAGAGTTCAAGCCGCAGAATGGCTGTCCAAAGCAAGGCCTCCTCTGCCCCGCCGAGCAAGATGGAGACCCGTGCCTCTGAGCATGTTCAGAGTGTCTCTTGCGGCCCACCAAGGCAAGCCAAGGGCCCCAGTCTCCCACCAGCCTCTCTCTTCTCCCACTTGTCTTCAGTTAGGGGTTCTCAAACTTGGACCCCCAGATGCGGCTAACCTACAACTCCCGTCAGCCCCAAAGGCCTTTGGCCAACAACATCCCGTGAAACGGAAGGCCGGGAAATTTAGAACCCACAAGAGGAAGGACTTTCCCCACACAGCGCACAATTAATCTGTGGAATTCTCTGCCACGGGATGTGGTGATGGCCCCCAGCTTGCTTGGCTTTAAAAGGGGCTTAGACAAATTCACGGAGGACGGGCCTATCCATGGCGACTAGTCTGGGGGCTGGGGGCCACCTCCAGCCTCCGAGGCACGATGCCTCTCCGAATCCCAGTGGCAGCGAGAGAGAGGGCCTTCCCTCCGCTCCTGCTTGCGCCCGCTGCTCTTGCTCCCCAGAGGCATCCGGTGGG
This sequence comes from Hemicordylus capensis, assembly GCF_027244095.1. Classification (NCBI taxonomy): domain Eukaryota; kingdom Metazoa; phylum Chordata; class Lepidosauria; order Squamata; family Cordylidae; genus Hemicordylus; species Hemicordylus capensis. The sequence continues at coordinate 1,557,713 of NC_069662.1, read as the reverse complement.
CCCGACAGGAGGCTGATGCTCATAATGATGTCTGGGGGCCCACGTTGGAGATCCCCTGGCTGAAGGGATCCCGCTGGGCCCGAGACGGATCCGCAGCCCTTGGAGCTCTCTGCCAAGCAAGGGCTGAAGCACCTGCATGCTTGCTGGCTAGCTAGCCCTCCTGTGGCCCAATGGACAGACCACAGGAGCCCCTGGCGGGGGGGGGGCGCTTGCAGCCACCTCCCTGGCCACTCAGGCCCTCTTTGGAGGAGCCCCGCCTGAGGCCCCCCCCCCCCCCGGCTTGGCCTGGCCTGGCCAATCCCGACTGCAAGCCCCGCGTCTGGGGGCACTTCCTGCGCTTCCTTGCTCTCTGCTGCCACTAAAGCACAGTAGCAAAGAACAGGTACTAGGCTTACGTGGGGCGGGGCGGGGTGGGGGTTGGCGGCAGCCCCCCTGTTTGCTCCAGGCCCCTTTGACGGGAGGAATGGAGCAGCTCCCGGTACAAATTGATTCCAGACTGAGGTGGCCAGGAAAGGCAGCCTCTGGCTGGCTGCTCCGAGTGCAAAAACCCACCTGTTTTGAATTACGCCGGCGGCTTTGCTCCCCTCCCACCCGACACCCCAATAAATTTCTAGTCTGTATCTGGCAGGGGGCGGGTGGGGTGGGGGGTTTGAGATATAAGAGGAGGGGGCCGGATGAGGGAAGCGCCTCTTTGCACCAACGGGAACTGAGCAGTCCCAACAGCCCGGGGAGTTTGGGGCGGGGGGCTGGGGGGCTTCTGCCTCTGTGGACGGGCCTCCTGTCAGGCCGCCGCCCAGAGAGATGGGAGTGGGGGGCTGGGGGGGGGGGAGAGAGGCGCGCCGCCACCATCCTCAGGCCCCAGATGCCTCCATCACTCCAGCCCAGATGTTCCTCATCTGCCGGCCATCTCTCGGTGTGTTTTGAATATCTCCATTCATCTCTCCTCCACGGGCAGCCATCGTTAAAATCCCCAGGAGCTGGCAAGTAGGGGTGGGGAGAAAGGAGGAAGGGGGCGCCCTACTGGGCTGCTAAGCCAAACCAGCCAAGCCCTCCCCTCCTCCCCCCCCGCCGCCACACAACTCCCGCCTTTGTGAAGAGGGGCATCTCTTCTTCAGCACAATGGGGTCCAGCAACGCCAGACCGCGCTCCCCCCTTCCCCGCTCCTGTCTACGTGTCTTCCTAAATCTGACATCCCCCTCTTGGGGCGCTGCAATCCTGTCTCCCCCCCTCCCGCCCACCACGCTTATTGCTGCAGCCTGCTCCCCTCCCAAGGAATCCTCCTTCATTCCTCGCCACTCCCCTCTCACAGAACCCCGGACTCCTGGCCCCTCTTTTCTGGAGGGCACGAGAGGCCCCTCTCCCTCTGCACACAACACAACTCTCCGGGAGACCCCTGGAGAGATCAGCCATCGCCAACTTCCCCCCCATTGGTTTCCTGCACTCTTCCCCACTGCCTCCCCCCCCAAAAAAAACCACCCACACTCCCCTTGCCGCAAGGCCCAGGCTTCCAGACTCCCCCCACCCTCAGCCCACTTTAACCCCCTCTGCACCACTACATTTTTTCCTAAGCGGAAAAGTCTTTTGTTCTCTCCTTTCTCTTGGGAAGCCCAGAGAGGGAGGAGGGAGAGGACTCCGGTCAGGAAATAGGAACAGAGGAAGCTGCCATATACTGAGCCAGACGCTTGGTCCATCTAGCTCAGTATTGTCTTCCCAGGCTGGCAGCAGCTTCTCTAAGGCTGCAGGCAGGAATCTCTCTCAGCCTGATCTTGGAGAAGCTAGGAAGGGAACCTGGAACCTTCTGCTCTTCCCAGAGTGGCGGCTCCATCCCCGGAGGGGAAGATCTGACAGTGCTGCTCACACTTCTGGTCTCCCATTCATATGCAACCAGGATGGACCCTGCTTAGCTAAGGGGACAAGTCCTGCTGGCTGCCACAAGACCAGCTCTCCTCTCCTCCTTTCCTTCTATGGTCATCACTGCCAATCCTAGAGGAGACCCCCAAAGACACAACCCTCCTCCCAGCCCCACAGCACGCCAGACTTGGTGCACTTCTCCAAACAGAGGAGTTCCCCGCACTGAATCCTGGACAGCAGATCCCTCCCTGGGCTCAGCCAAATGGGCCCCACTTCTTTGGAGAGGCCCTGTGGAGTCTGGCAGGGGCCAGAAGGAGCACGTCTCACTCTCTGTTCCCTCCAAGGCATGCGCACGTGTGCACACTCACGGGTTTTTGGATGTCCACTCAGTTCATTTCAGATCCCGCTCAGGCTGAATCAGGAAGGCCCCACTCGGAATGCATGTGTCCGCACACACGGCCTTGATGCTGCCGCCCAGAACAAAACACAAGCTGTGCAGAGAGAAGGAAGTGATGAGCGGGACCACTGGCCTCACTCCTCCTGTGCCAGACTGGAGGGAAGGGGAGAAGAAGCCTCAGGCTGCCAAAGGGCACCCCTCCCTTGGATGACATAAAAACAGGCCATGCTTCGAGGGAAAGCCTTGGGGGGCTCCGGGGGGGGGTCTATCTCTTCCCACTATGGAAGGCCCTTCTCCTTCTTCTCAGGGCCCACCAGACACAGCGGGAGGAAGGCAGAGAGCCGCACAAGCACCAGCACATCCCTGCCTTTGGAGGCCATGCCTGGCCATGAGCTCGGTACATCGACAGGCCCCACCCTTCCCAGGGGTCCTCTGGGTCATGGAAATGCAGGGCTGCCCTCCCAAGCGGCGGCAGGAAGGCTCGGAGTTGCCCACAGCATTCCCACGGCCCCTTGGAAGGAGCACAGGCATTTCCCACGGCCATCCAGGTTAGCCTTTCGGGGCGGTTCTTTCGTGAGGCGAGGCAGTCAGGAGGCAGGTGGCTGGGGCGCCAGCAGGGCGGCAAGGTCATGCCCCCACCGCCAGCCTCAGAGCAGCTCCTTGGGACGCCGGATCTGACCCTGGCAACGTCTGCAAGGAGCCTGGAGGGCCTCTCCCCGCACCCCTTGCCAGCAGCACAAGGAGAGGAGGCTCTTCCCAGCCCCCCCCCAGCCCCCCACTTGCAAAGGCTGCAAGGGTCTGTTTCGAAAGGGGGCTGGCCCCACAAGGTTGGGGGGCAAGGCACATTTGGCACCTCACTCAGGCTCCCTGATACCATGGGCTGCACCAGTGCCCTTGGCCTAGAAAGGCGGCTGGAAAAATCAATAAGTGTGTTAGCCTAGGGCTGCCGAGTCCCCCGGAACTTAGGGTAGCCCCTAGATTTTGGCTACTCCACCCGGCTGCTAGATTCCACCTGGATATGCACGGATTTCAAATGTGCTGCCCAGATTTTACTCTGGATCCGATCACATGGGAGGGCAGGAGGAGGAGGGGAAAGTATACAAATCTGCCAAATAAATAAATAAATAAATAAGATGCAAATTAGTTGCTGCATAATTTGCAAATCAGGCCACCCAGATATGGCAACCCTATGTTATCCACCCCCACAAGACTGCTCAAACACTGCATTTGCTACCACCTCTCTAACTACTGCACTCTCTGACTTTTTAAAAAATGCTTTTTTGGAGGCTCCACTCCTGATGTCAAGATCAGCTTCCAGGGCAAAGCCCAGGTACAGATTAAGTCCTGGCAATAACACATACTCATCTGTGACATGAAGGCTGAGAGAGCAGAAAGCTGACCACGTGATCACGCAGGAACTCTTCCCATGGGAGGTGGAGCAAACAGGGGCTGAGGGGGAGAAGACTCCAGAATGCAGCAGAACTTTCAGAACGGAGAGGAGAGCTGGTCTTGTGGCAGCCAGCAGGACTCGTCCCCTGAGCTAAGCAGGGTCCACCCTGGTTGCATATGAATGGGAACTAGAAGTGTGAGCAGCACTGGAAGAGATTCCCCTCAGGGGATGGAGCCACTCTGGGAAGAGCATCTAGGAGGTTCCCAGTTCCCTCCCTGGCAGCATCTCCAAGACAGGGCTGAGCGAGATTCCGGCTTGCAACCTTGGAGAAGCCGCTGCCAGTCTGGGTTGACAATACGGAGCTAGATAGACCAAGGGTCTGACTCAGTATATGGCAGCTTCCTCAGTTCGTAACCCAAACAGATCAAGGAGGAATTCATATTATTTCATTATATTTGGAGGCAAGAGCTGGTCTTGTGGTAGGCACCGCCAGTCAAAGTAGGCAATCCTGAGCTAGATGGACCAAGGGTCTGACTGGGTGTGAGGCCGCTTGCGAGGAGGAGGCCACTTTGTGGGGGGTGGGGTGGGGGGGTGGCATTTGCTGCATGAATAACCAGCAGCCGCTGAGTCCTCCTCGCAGAGGGCGCTGCGTCTCCATCCAAAGAGCCACCCCAGCCCCACTGAACAAACAGATTCGCCCTCTCGCCTCCCTTCATGCCTTCCGCTGCAGTTGGTGACCAAACAATACCCCATGGCAGATGAATGCCTGGCAGCGACTGGAGGAATTTCCTGAGCAGAGACGGAGAAAACATATCATAAAGCAACAAAATAATAGATTTTGCTGACTGTCGGAAATTATAGCGGCGTGCGGAGCCCCCGTCACCCAGCTGGCTTCCCCTATTTCTGGCAGCAGCTGAGAGAGCAAGCCGTGCATGTGAGGGCAGGCGGGGGGCCTCGGAGACAGGACTCTCCGGCCAGCTGCAGAGAGCAGGAGGGCTGACCCCCGGGGTCTCTGGGAGACCACCAGCAAGCTCCTGTCTAGGGGCCAGATGACCGAGAGAGCTTGAGTCCTGACCTAGCAGCCCCCCCACCCCCACCCCCATGGTTTCTTGAAAGTCTCCTTCCTGATGGTGATGGGACTTTCCAGGGCTGCAGCTTGAAGATGCCTTCAGCATGGGCGGCAGCTGAATTTGTCTGGGCAGTAATGGATGGAGGGATGGAAGGAGACTTAAAGGGGACCCTACTTATGGAAGGGGCAGGACCTCCCTCCCCCCCACCCCTTACTGTCAAGTTAATGACAAGGGGGAAGGAGACTTAAGGAGACCTGGTAACTCCAAACCCAGGGACTCTGACCTGGGTACTTGGGATCTTTCACCTAAGACGGGAAAGTAAAACCACAGACAGTATGCTTTGTGTATTTGTCCACAGAAAGAGCTCAAACACAAAAGTCTGACACCAGGATCTTCCTCCCCCCCACCCGCTTGATGTACACAAATCAACCCACAAACAGGAATCTAGAGTCCCAACATCTATTTGCACAAACACCCTTCAGCTGCCTTAAACTACCAATGAACTTATCCAATTCACTATTTGAAGCTCATCTTTCCCACCACTTCTCACTGCCTCCCACAAGCACAGAGCAAAAGTCAGAGTCCTTCCTTGCTGGAGAGTTGGATGCTTTCTTCACTCAAGCAGCATTTTGTAGGCAAGAGGTCTTTCCCTAACCTAACCCTTGGACAAGAATAAGGACCTTTTTAATAGCCTAAGTCATCCAAATAGCATATAGGTGTGCTCTGCTGATTGGTCCAAAATGGCATCATTTCACCCCCTCCCAGTATCCCAAATTTGTTTTCAAGTCCAAAAGTTGTTTTTATGAAAAGATGTCAAGGTGACAGCCCCCACCTCAACTTATCATCTGTTGGACACATACTTGGCCCAGAGTTATTTCTCTCTCTGCTTCTTCCCCACTCCCCGTTGGGGGGTTCAGGATGTGCCAAGAAATGTCCTCCAACTTAACCAGTTCAGTCCTATCTGCCACATGTATCTTTGGGCCCACCAAAACTCTCATCCTTTATCTCCCATTAACATACATAGCTTATAGAACTTATTAATTTCAACTGCGTAGTAAGCGCACTTCAGCACACAATATAATGGTTCCCAGCCTGTAGTCTGCGAGGGTACTGCAGGTGGCTTGTCAGGGGCGGGGTGGGCTAGGTTGCCAGAACCTAAGGGGTATACTCGTGGGTCAAATGGGCCGTAACCCAAAGTTTGGCTTTAAAAAAGCCAAACCTCCCAACCCGATAATAATAAAAATAATAGAATCATGAGGTAAGTGTTCTTTTCCCCCACTGGTAGACCTACTGCAGATAAGTGCATTGTGAGGAGCACAATATGTTGGGGAGTGAGCATAAGAAATTATTAGAAATAGCTGTGTTTTTAATACCCCTTGAAATATAAGTTCGACTCCCATCAGCCATATGCTTTGTTAAAAATGTCCAAAACAGCTTTCTTACATGGTGGTCTGCAAAAGCTTTCGATGACGATGCCAGGGTCCAAGTAAAGGAAGAGGCTGGGAAGCGTTGCCCTATATTTCAAAGCAAATAATGAATATTGTATATTAAAACAATGCCACACCTGCAACCACAGCGGCCAGAATAGTATATGCGCAGAAATGGAAGGACAAGGAAATGCCCTCAAAAGAAGATTGGCTGATAAAAATTTTGGAATATGCTGAGATGGCAAAACTTACAGTACTGTTAAGAGATGAAAACTTGGAATGTTTTTAAGAAGATCGGAAACCATTCTTGCTATACTTAAAGAACTATTTTTCTAATATGGACCTTTCAGCAGGGTTTGAAATTTAGTAATAATAGCAGGTTGGATAGAGTAAAACCGAGTTCGCAATGTGTAGGATATATGTTTTGAATTACTATAGCAATGGTTGACTTGTATAGTTAATGAATCGCGCAGATTGGTTAGCGGGAAGTCAATATTTACTTAATTAGATGTAACAGGATTGTTAAGATATTGTAAAAACCAATAAAAATTTTAAAAAGCAAAAATAAAATAAAAATGCCACACCAGTACATAAAGTGTAAAGCATCAGCAGGTTCAATTCTCCACGGAAACGTCCCTGTCAAATTAACATTTCACTCTCCTATATCCAGTTTAGTACTGGTGGTCGGTTTTCTACAGGGCTTTCAGGTCTTTGGGTCTTTCCCTTGCAAGACAAGCTGCACCTGCTGAAGTTTCTTCTTCTGTGCATCAGTTAAAGCAGCAGGAGCCCTGCCCTCCTCTCCATTGCACCACCCTACCTGAACATAGGAACATAGGCAGCTGCCGTCTACCAAGTCAGACCCTTGGTCCATCTAGCTCAGTATTGTCTACCCGGACTGGCAGCGGCTTCTCCAAGGTTGCAGGCGGGAGTCTCCCTCAGCCCTATCTTGGAGATGCTGCCAGGGAGGGGACTTGGAACCTTCTACATGCAAGCAGTGCTGAGTCCAGCCTGTGTCTTCAGAGCAGATACACAGTCCTTCGCAGGCCCCTTTACATCTCTGGGCCTGCATGTGGTGCCCCACAGGGTTGCACAGAGCCAGAATGTGGGGTCCTGCTGCATCTGTCAAAGGCAGTGGTCTGGCTCAGGCTTTTTTGGCATTGCCTTTCGCTCTGTTTTAAGTGTGCCGTTTATTGTGAGGCCTTCAAATGCCTGTAGTAGTAATAATAATAATATTTAAAAACACCCATTTTAAAATTTCTCCAACTCCCATCTCTTGAATGAGGGCTGAAGTCAAATTGGTAAACTTTTACTGAGTGGAGCAAGAAGAGATGTATGTGGCCAACCTGAGGCTCTCTAGCTGTTGTTGGGTGATAGGAGTTGTAGTCCAACAACAGCTCGAAAGCCTCAGGTTGGCTGCCCCAATTTAAAATACCATCAATATTATAATTATTAATAATCGCATTTCCAAAATCGAAGTTCCCGATGAATTAAATAGATGGTAGTCAAATAAACACAGCTACTAATTAATATTAGCAATATTATTAACCATAATCTTCAGGAGGGGGGCGAGTTTCGAACCTGCGACAAAACGTACTTTGGACCACCATCTTGAGTTCAGAAAGAGTCTAACGCGCAGGCGCAGCTTTCCTTCTCACGCCACCATATTGGGCCTAAAACGAGGCTTCTCCCCGCCTAGCTTTCCAATCACTATAGGCCGTTTCCAGATTGGTCGCCATCTTGGTTTTAAAACGAGACTAAGTCGGAGAGCCTTTTGCCGTCTCCAGCGTAACAAGTTAGGAATGGAAACCTAGAGAGAGAGCGAGCGGAGCACACAGTCAAAACTTCCGGTACAAATCGGAAAGCCGCTATTGGCAGCGGTTCTCTAGACGAGGCGCACACTGCGCCGCTCTAGACCTCGCCCACCTCTATGGTGAAGGCCCACCCACTCCCTAATTATTTGAGTTAGATTGGAAAGCCACAGTCAACCGGAAATGTTGGTCAGGAGTACGAGGGTGCGTAGCTCTATAGCGTTTTTCCGCGTTCCATGGTTGGAGATAGGGCACTTTCACACCGGTGCCATCTTGAATTGAAGACGAGGCTGCGCGTTCCCTTCCTTGTAACCGTCCCAACCCGCTCCTGCAAGTCCCCAGCAGCAGCAGCAGCAACTCAAGACTCGGCGGGCTTAGTGGAGGGAGACGCGGAGGAGCCGGAGACGCCAGGTGCCGAGCGGGGGACCGAGCCAAGGCAGACAGGGGAGGGGAGGGGAGGGCAGGGGCTGGAAACTGTCCCCGGACGGAGAGGACGGGACCTGGAGCCCGGCCTGGGAGAGGAAGTTGCCCAGTGTAGCGCGGGCGAGGCAGGTGCTGGACGAGTTCCTCTAGCTGGGAGCTTTTCTCCCTCTTCCTTCGCCCCTTTCGACCAAAAAATAAGGAGTGGGGGTGGAGGCAGCAGCAAAGACAGCTTGGGATTCAGTTAGGACAAGGCAGGGGGTGATGGGAGCTGTAGTCCAAAAACAGCTGGAGCTGGAATCGGGAGCAGAGACGCCTGGCTTGTGTCTGAGAAATGGCGCTCTCTGGTGGTGAGGGTGGGAAGTCTGCATTGCTGCCTGACCTGCACCCTTCTTCTTTGCAGGTCGGGGGGGGGGGGCTGCTCCAGTTTCCCCCACCGCCCAGGGATCATGGCTGCCACCCCCTGTGGCGACGAGAGAGACAGCCTCCCTGCTGCCGCCCCCATGCCGCTTCCACAGTCCCAGCGCCTGGTCCCAGACCCCCAAGTGATGCTCACCCCTGAACGGGACAGTGCAGCAGCAGCAAGAGGAGGAGGAGGAGGAGGGATCCTTCGGCGGCCCCAGCAGGGGAAAATCCCTTGCAGACAAGTAGGTGTGCGTTGCGGTTTGAGGAGGGGAGCCGTGCTTCTCTTGCTGGGGACACAGCCTGTGGCTGCCAACATGTCCCCCACCCACTAGTCTGAGCCCTGGTGAGCACCAAGCTGCCAAGACTCTGCTCCAGAGTATATGAGCTGCAGAGTGCCTGCCTCCCTCTCACCCTGCAACCAGCCCCTTACCCTTCTGGGGCCGAGTGGGGAAAGGCCCCCGTTCGAAGGGGTGGTTTTTTCAAGCAGACTTGGGTGAGAACCTGAAGGACTGCCTCTTCCTGCCTCAAAATCTGCCCCTTTGCCTCCTCCCAGGTTCGCTTCAAGCTGGGCTCCAAGTCTGACACCGTCCAAGAGAGCAGCCGAGAGCGCCCTGAGCGAGCGAAGGAAGCCCCGGGCGTCTCTGGCGGCCCTCCCCACTTCACTGGCCCCCCGAAGGGAGAGCCCACTGGGGGTGCTGCAGCAGATGCATGGCAACAGCCCCCCAGCACGCTGGCTGCCCCCGTTCCCCACAGCACTCTAGCTTTGGGGGCAGAGGTGCAAGCTTTGCGGGCGGAAGGCTTCAATGCCCGGCAAGCGGCAGAAGACCTCGTCCAACGCTCTTTTGTGGCCCGCTGCGTGGTGGAAGCCCGTGTGGGCGAGGGTGAGTTGGAGCCTGAGTGGGGTAGGTGGGAAGGTGTCCCCCCCCACCACTTCCAGCCCATCACTCCTTCCTAGACGAGAGGGTTTAGGGAAAGAATGACTCCTTTTATCTACTGAGCACACTTCTATACCATCCCATATGCAGAGCTCTAGGCAGCTCACCATCTAAAACACAATTAAAACAATTTAAATCAACTCTAAAATTTAAACTTCAAAACTATAAATTAAAAGCCTGATTAAACAGGTACGTTTTCAGATTTTTCTTTAAAACGTCCAGAGCAGGCGGGGCTCTTGTTTTCTTAGGAAGCGTGCTCCAAAGTCCCAGGGCAACCCTAGAAAAGGCTCGGTTTTGAGTTGCTACCAACCCAGCCGGTGGCAACCACAACTGGACTTCCCTGATAATCCTCATAGGTGGTGGGGTTCAGGAAGAAGAAGGTGTTCTCTTAAATAACTTTTACTCCTCCAAATTCTAAAAATAATGGAACAGTTAAAAAGGTCTCAATAACCCTTTCTTCTGCAATAGAAGGAGAAGTGGGAGCTGAATTCCAACAACATCAAGGGACCTGAGCTTGACTGACCGATTGATTTATTAAGTGCCGTCAAGTCGGTGTTGACTCTGAGCGACCACGTGGAGAGATTCTCTCCAGGCTGATCTGTCTCCCACTTGGCCTTGAAGGTCTCTCCGTGGTGCATTCATGGCTGTCGCCATCGAGTCCATCCACGCTGTTGCTGGCCGTCCTCTTCTTCTCTTGCCTTCCGCTTTCCCCAGCATTATGGACTTCTCAAGGCAGCTGGATTTTCACATAATGTGTCCAAAGTATGATAGTTTGAGCCTGGTCATTTGTGCCTCAAGGGAAAATTCTGGATGGATTTGTTCTAGGATCCATTGGTTTGTTTTCCTGGCTGTCCACGGTATCCCAACTTGAGAACTCCTATATGTGTTGCCATGGGACATGGCGGGGGGCCCAGTAGCTTTGATAGCTATAGGAACAGGAAGCTGCCTTATACTGAGTCAGGCCCTTGGTCCAGCTAGCTCAGTACTGCCTACACTGACTGGCAGCAACTTTCCAAGGTTTCAGGCCGGTGTGAACTTGGGACCTGCTTGCAAAGCAAATGTTCTTCCACTGAACTACAGCCCCATCCCTTAAGGCAGGGGTGGGGAACCTTGGCACTCCAGCTGTTGTTGAACTACAACTCCCATCATCCCCAGTCACAATTAGCTGGGGATGGTGGGAGTTGTAGTTCAAGAACAGCTAGAGTGCCAAGGTTCCCCACCCCTGCCTTAAGGGGAATACACTATCTCACGGTAGACCGCATTCACATGTAGTCATCCACCCAAAAACAAACCAGGGCAGACTATGCTTAGCGAAGAGGATCATTCATGCTTGCTTCTGCAAGGCCAGCTCTCCTCACCCCCTTTACAAGAGGCTAAGCCAGTTTTGTGGAGCATGGAAGGCCTAGCAATGATTCTTGGCCAGGATGGCTATATGGAACATCCTGATTCAGAAGCAGTCTACCTCCATATACCAGATGTTGAGGAGAGCAGCAGTAGGAGAAGGCTGTTCCTTGTGCTACTGATAGGCTGTCTCAAAGCTGCTGACAGACTGCTGCTGGAAACTGGATGTTGGACTAAATAGGCTTCATGTGGCTTAGGCAGCTCTTTGGATATTTTTAACAACCTAAGCAGCAGCGTTGTCCAGTGGCTAGAGTTGGCTCTTAGGACAGGGGTGGGCAAACTTGCTTGGCACTCCAGTTGTTGTTGAACTACAGCTCCCATCATCCCCAGAGTTGTAGTCAACAACAGCTAGAGGGCCAGGTTTGCCCACCCCCGTCTTAGGAGGTACTGGGTTCAGGTCCTGCCTCTGTCTTGGGCTCGCTCTGAAACTTTGGCCATGTGTCCAAGGAGCTCAGGTAGCCAGCCTGGGAAACAAGACCTCTGCTGCTGCCTGCTGTGCTAGGCTAGATGGAGCAAGGGTCCCAACCCCGAGTCCCCAGATGTCGCTGGGCTCCGGCTCCCGTGATCCCCAGCCTCCCTGGGAGTTGCACTCAAGAAGCACCCGGCGGGGACCCCGGCCTCAGCTGGCTGCTGCCTCTGAGGGGGCCCCAACTAGTTCTCGGTCCTCACAGGTATGAACATCCCTCGGGACCAGCAACTCTACCAAGGGCTCGTCAGCCTCGAGGTGCCAGAAGATGAGCTGCTCAACTCGGCCGTGCAGGAGAAGCTCGTGCTTGTGCGGTCCCGTCCTGAAGCCAGGAAGGTGAACTGCACGGACGGACGGACCCCCCGCCAGCCTGGCGGAGAGGGCGATGCTTACTTCTCCCGTGCACAGTCTGGGAGTAGCGGGCAGGGGCCGCCACTGGGGTCTCTTCCTGCTAGAAACAACATTCCCGTGGCCTAGGGTGGTGGCGCAGCTAGGCAGGGCACCACGTGTTGCTCACAGCAGGGGCTTTCACATGTGGCTGTGGGTGCTGGGGATGTGCACGGGACTAGTGGATCGGTGGGGGAGGAAACGCTCCTTAAAGGTAAAAAAACACACACACCCCCCGCCCACTGTCAAACCGGCCAAACTGCTGGACCTTTGAATGTCTGTAAAAAAAAGCCTCCCAACTGGTCCGTGCACCTCTCTAGTGGGTGCTGGGAATTCCCCAGTTTGACTCACAGGGAGTACTTGTGTGGGGAGGGAGAAGGAAAACCCCCTGGAATGCGAGGCAGGAGCTAGCCGGGGCCTCCCTGGTAACCCCCCTGCTCTTCCCTCTTCTCTGGCAGCAGCCGGACCCTGCAGGACCAGACCTCCTGGCCTTCTATGACCCGCAGGAGCTGTTCACAGAGACCCCCTTCCTCGAGGTCGAAGGGCTGCCTCCACTGAAGCTGCAGCCTCGGGCCCGGGACCCAGCTGCCACCTTCCTGATGTACCGGAAGCTGCAACAGTGGGATAGCTAAGGGGGCGGGCGGGCCTGGGCTGCTCTTGGACTCCACCCAGAGGAAACGGGACTCACACTGCCCTTGCGGGGAGGGGCGGCTATTTATTCGGAGGGGACTCTTCTCCCGAGATGTTTTTATAAAGGTAACCAAGGCAAGCATTTGGGTGGTGCTTCTTTTCGCTCCTTCTCCCCGCTGGCAAAACGATTAACAGGAATGCTGGCAGTGAGTGTGTGTTGGGTGTTTGAGCAAGAGTAGCCTCCCAGTTCGGGGGGGGGGTCACTTTTCTTCACACACCCCGGAAATGCAGAAGGGGCTGCCTGGTAACAGCTAATTCCACATGTCCACACACACACCCCCAAATCAAGTGGGGCAAGCTGTGCTCAGGGTCACAGCCCAAACAGTTTGCTCTGGGATCTACCACCTGCTAGCCAGCCTGGCCTTTCCTGCATACGGAGACAGCAGTTGGTAATAATCTGTGGCCTTTATTTATAGAGAGAATCAACATCTTTTCAAAGATAAAACTCCAGACCAAACAGGATCTCCCAGGGGGTGGGGGAGCAGGCGCCTCTCTGCAGCCATCTCGGAGGTGGAGCAAGGAGCACAGGCGGCAGGTGGGGGCTGGCAGTGGGTGTTGCTCCATCGTGGAAGAGGAGCAGGCCCTGCTCTGGGCAGGTGGCCCTCCCTAGGGACAGAGGCTGGCCCGGGCTCTCCCCCCCCCCCGCCCAACAGGCATGTCCACGCTAAAGTTCCAGTAGTGGGATGGTCAGAAAAACTGGCCAGTTTTTTTTTGGGGGGGGGGGGCGGATGGGCATTTGTTCTGCTGGGTCAGGACTGCACACGCCCTTTGGCGGGGGGGGCGGGAGCCAGAGTCCCTGGCAGCGGCTGCTGCTAAGATCAGGAAAGGCAAGGGCGGTGCCTCCCCCTTCAGCTGCTGGGCCACGGGCAAGGCCCAGGTCTCTCCCCCTGCTTCCTCTTCCTCCTCCTCCCCCCCCCAGCCCAAAATGTGCCTCACCAAGCACTCGGCAGCTACATTTACCCCCACGAGCCAGAAACAGCCCCTCCTACTCAAAACATCTTATTGGGAAGCCACAAGACAGAGTGCTCATCTTTGCATGAGGAAGGGGGGGGGCAGGAAGTTGCCAGCCAGTATGACTCCAGGGAGAACTGCCCTCCTAAAATGGCTTCTCTCTGCCGCCGCCCCCATTAGCCACCCACCTAGAATGGGGTCTTCTCCCCCCTCCCCCTGTTACAGCCCACACTTCCTTCCCCTTTTCTGATTTGGGGCAGGGTCTGCTGGGAATGTAGCCACCCTGCAAGGCAGAAGGAGCTGAGCTCTTTTGGGCTGGCTCTTGCTCTGGGCTGCTGCCCCTTCCTTAAGCCCACCTCCTTAGACCAGCTGCCACTGACCAAGAGGGACCCGACCCCCCACCCCCCTGCTCCCCCCTCCCTCCCCCCAGCAGTCTCTCCAAGGTCCTCAAGAGCTGCTCCAGGCGTGCTGCTCTCCACTGCCGTCTCTGGGCACCTTTGGCTGAGGACAAGCAAAGGCAGTTGCGAGTCAAGGCCGGGCGGCAGAAACCCCCCAGGCGGCCAGTTCTGGCTTGCTCCAGCCCGTCCGGGGGTGGGTGGGAAAGAGGCTCCTTTCCCTCTCCAAGTGTCCAACATCCATCCGGAGAGAGGTACAGCAGCCCCAGCAAGCGGCCGTGGCGGATCAGAGAGGAGAGACGGGGAGGCCCCCAGCTGGTGCTTCAGCCAGAGCAGAAGGTCCTCAGTGCGCGCTGAGCTGGGCCTTGTGGAAGAGATAGATGGGGCGCTGGAATCCTGCACAGGAAGGCGGGGGGGGGGGGGGAGAGACACACGTACGTTAGAGGGAGGATGCCCGGCTGCAGGAGGAGCCGCACAGAGGGACCGCTAGCCGAGGGAGGCCTCCTCTCCTCCTCCTCACCTGTGATCCGGCCCGCCAGCTGGAGTGAGCTGCAGTGGACCCCGTTCTCCACTCACAGCAGCTACCGAGAGGCAAGCCTGGTGCAAGGCAGTGGCGCCAGCGGCCAAGGGCCCATGGTCGCCAGCAGGGAGGATTGGGCCTGGCCACCAGCTTCCTGCCCTCAAGGCCTCCAGCCCAAGTGTTTCAAGGCTGTGTGTGTGTGGGGGGGGACCATCCCCCCACCCCCAATGGCCTGGAATAATGGCTATACTGGCATTATGGGCTGCATTATACACTGCTGCCCAGGTCAGTGCCCCCATGGAGGAGGAGGAGGAGGAGGCTCTACTGCCCTTGCCCAAGAGCGCCTCTGACTGGAAGCCAGTGGGTTTCCACCGATGGACTGAATCCCCAGGCGGCGGCCACCACCTTCCACCATGTCAGGCTGCTGGTCCAGCTGGCTCAAGTGCTGCCTTCCCTGACTGGCAGCAGCCCTCCAGGGTTGTTTCAGACAGGACTCCCCCTGCCCTGCCTGGGGATGCTGCCAGGGACTGAACAGAGGATCCCTTGGGCAGATCTCTTTCACTGAGCGGCTGCCCTGCGGTTCAAGGTGGGAAGAACGCCGTGAGGTGTAGGGTCAGGCTCCATTTGGATCCCATCCTGCCCAACCCCTGCAACTCAGACCCTGGCTTGTATCTTGGCTCAGTTTTGGCCTCAGGGAGAGGTCACTCGAGGGTGGGGAACTCTGTCCCACCGCCTCCCACGGCATGGGCTGCTCTTGGTTCCATCGCTTATGTCTTGACTGGACTACTCTTGACTGAATCTGCCGTTCTGCAGCTTGGGCTAGCGGCCACAGGCAGCGTTACGAACTCAACAGGCTCCTGGTGTTGTTGATAGGGCCTAGACAGGAATCTGGCTTCGGATTTTCTCTCTCCTGCTATACTGTTAGTTCTGCCACTATTGTGTATTTTTGATTGCCAGCTGTGGCAAAATGGGTTGCGTTTGTGGTAGAATGACACTGAGAAGTTGTATTTGTGGCAAGGCAGGGCTCTTCTCACTTGTACTCCCACAACATCTGGGGACCCAAGTGGTGAGGTATAAAGTTATACTGTGCTGGGGTTTTTTAATGCAATATACTGAATGCAGCAGAGGCAGCAGTAAGAGTAGTGGGGATTCCACAGGCAGATGGGCAGGCGAGTCTGACAGTTGGAAGGCCAGTTGGGATGAAACTGCCACTGGCTGGAAGATGTGCTTGACGGGGAGCTCTGTGCCAAGGAGAGACACATTCCAGGGATTCCAAGCACAAATGGTTGGTGGCATCTTTTGCTGTCAATTCCCACATGAAGAGCTGCTGTGGCGAGAGAAGCCAGCTACCCTGAGAAGGGCGAGGGCTGGCAGTGGGCTGGTTTTTCCAGCTACCAATGTCTCAAAAGCTCATGGCAAGGAGTCACACCAGCTATTTGGAGCCTCCCTCAAAAATCAGCAAAGAGCAGAGCACGTTTGGACTGCTCTTTGAAACCAGGTTTGGGGGGAGACCAGCACAGGTTTCGGACGCCAGAGGGGCCAGCCCTGCCCTGCCCACCCTACTCACCTTTTGATGTGTTCCTGGGCGTAGCCACCAATTCATAACTGGAGAAGCCAACTTCCGGCGAAGTCAGATACGAGGGAAACTGGTCTGGTTTCAGCTTGATCCGGTGGTAATTTCTGCATATAGTTTCCTGAGGGAAGGAGAAAATAATAAGACCCAACGCCAGCTGTCCCCTGCAAGGTAGCCTCACCTTCAATACACACCAGTTGTGACACACGTGTGTGTGATGTGGGGGGGGGATGTCCCCACAACCTCTGGGGCTTAAGTGGAAGGCACCCAGAGGCCCAGGACTCATCCTCTAGGCCTGGAAGGGTCTGGGAAGCCCACGCATATGCAGAATGAGGCCCTTCACACTCCCCTTCCTGCAAATCACAACCAGCCCCTCCCCTCGGGGATTAGGATGTGGAAATGCCAGACTCAAGCCCCTTCCCCCTACGGCAGGGGTCCCCAGACAGTGGGGAACTACAAGTGCCATCCTCCCCAGCCACAATGGCTAAAGGTGAATGGCCAAAGGCCATGGGGTTGGGGACACTGGTGGCTACAAGGTGGAGAACCCCAGCCCCAAGGCCAATTTAGCAATACAGCATGAAGCCAAGTACGGGGTAGAAAACCACCACCAGCCCAAGGCCCCATCAGGGCAATGGATCCTGCTAGCCCAGCCTGCCGCTTGTGGCAACCGGTCTTCAGGAGGGTCCTGGGCGCACCAAGCCGCCCTGGCGAGCCCCTTCCCCTCTCTAGGGCCCTCCAACATGCCAAGAAGCCACTTTGGCCTGCGCTGTGCTGGTGGGCAGAGGCTGAGCCCAGGCTGGTCGGGACTTCTCCTTCCAGGCGGCAGACTCAGGGCTGCCCTGAGCAATGGGGTGGGGGATTCCAAGGAGGGCGAGGTTCACTGCCTCTCCCTCACTCACAGCCTCAAAACAGGCACCCAACACTGCAGCAGGGTGGCACGGATGGCACAGCAGCCAGTCAGGGAAAGGAACACAGGAAGCTGCCCGATGCAGAGCCGGACCCTTGGCCCATGCTAGCTCAGGATTGTCTGCTCTTGACGGGCAGCAGCTTCTCCAGAGAAAGAGTCTTTCCCAGCCCTATCTGGAGATGCTGCCAGGGAACAAATCTGGGACCTTCTGCTGGCAAAGCAGATGCTCTCTCTGCTGTTAAGAACCAGTTGTGTGTGTGTGTATATGTTGCTTGGTCTACAGATGAATGAGTCGAGCTTGACAACTGTTACTTGGACTGACAGGAAAAGTTCTATAGACGTCAGCGTGTCTGCTGCAGAGTCCACTGGAAGTTAAATGCCAAGCAAGAGGTTTGCAAAAGGGGACTCAAGATGGCAAACTACAACGGTGTTTTTCTCGGAAAGGATCAACTTGTGCGTTTCATTTGCTTGCATTCTTCTTTGGGAAAGAATCCCTCCTCTACTTCTAAAAGATCTGGAAATGCACTGTGAGAGTAACACCCCTAGCATTCCCCAGCTACCGAGGGCAACAGCTATTTCAAGAGAGGACTGCTGCAGACCCTTGCCCACGGAGTGATGGCCCCACCCTAAAGGTGGCACAGGTGGGTCCCCCATCCAGTGGCCTCTCATTTTTCTCATCTCTGTGCGGGATGAGTTTTCTTCTGGGTGGCAGTATCACGGAAGTGTGTGCACACGGGCATTCAGAGTGGGGCCTCCCTGATTCAACCGGTGCGGGATCGAGAACTGACTGAGCGGACATCAAAAACTTGTGAGTGCGTGCACGCCTGAGAGGGAACACTGCCGACCACACCAACGCCTGCTTAGCTTCAGCAAGGTGGCCCACCGCTGCCTCACCGTCAGGTTCTTCCTCTTCCCATAGGACGACCAGGCCTGGGGCTCGAGGACCAGGATGCCGCCGGGCCGCAGGTGCCGGTAGAAGCGCTTGAACATCCGCCGGAGCCCCTCATCGCCCCAGTTGAGGTGCACCCACTTGGTGAGGCTGAGGCAGAGGATCACGTCGTATTCGGGCTGCTGAGCATCCAGCAGCTCATCCCGCTCCAGCACGTAGTTGCCCTGCAGGGAGAAGAGGAGGGGAGCCCATCAGGCCAGCCTGCAGAGGCACTCTGCTCTCAGAAAGCGACAGGCCCAGCATGCAGCCTCTTTCTGCGCCCCCAGAAGCCACTGGGCCCGGCTCGCTTCTTCCTCCTGAAACCCAGTGCCATCCCCACAACTGTAGGTGGGGCAAACCTACCACAGACTCTCAGACATTCATGGCTCAATGAGTGAAGCACAGCCCGCCTCCCCCACCCCGAGTCTCACAAGTCTCCCGCGGAGCACCGCAGAAACCCAGACTCCCTCTTACAAGGCTGAGAGAAGAGGGTTGCCGCCTGGCCACCCCGCTCCAACGGTTTGGAAGGTCACACGCGGTGCTAGCAAGAGTCAAGGCCAACGGCACAAGGCAGGGGAGCCGGCTGGGAAGAAATCATCCTCAAGGTCTGGGGGAGGCAGCCTCTCTGAAGGGCCAGTGTGGTCAGCTACAAGGCTGGCTTTACATCCGAGTGGAATGAGGACCACACACGCTCGGGGCGAGGGGGAGACCCTCTCCTCACCTCGGTGCCTACTCCGCAGCTGAGAGACTGCCCACTCTGCTCTTTCCAAAACCCCACTAGGCCACCCGGAAGCCAGCCCCTGCCCCAGGGCCAGCCTTTCCCAGGACACTCGCAGGAGCCAACGTCTGCCAAGCAAGGGGAGGTGTGTGGACCACCCTCCTATCTACAGAATGGGAAGTGGGGCAGGAAAACGGCTGGGCCTTGACATCAGTGCTTGCTGAGAGGAGGAGCTCTCGGGAAAGCCAGGGTATTGAGCCTGGCACCTTCAGCACGCAGAGCTGCAGCCCCATCCCACGGAGCTGAGCTGAGCACCTCCCTGCACACATACCTAGACCTGGCGGGGGTGCTGGAACAGAGGAACCCAAAGCATTTCCCCAGAGTGGACAGCGAGCCACTGCAAGCCCCTGAGCTGCCCACTCCCCGCATTCTGTTACACGTGACTCGGAGAAATCGAAGAGGAGGTGGAAGGAGAAGCCTGTCTGCACTCACAGCTCTGTGGGGGCCCTGATCCACGCTGACAAGCACTGAAGGAGGAGCCTGTTGTTCCTCAGCACACCCTGGAAGCCATAAGCCTCGGCTTGGCACTCAAGGGGAGAGGCCAGCTCTGCAGAAGCCTCGCACGCCTGCCAGCCCACAAGCCCATTTTGCCTGATTCCAGCCCACACACCCTCTGCTGCAAGCCGCAGGACTGCCCAAGGGCCGAGATGGACGGACGACGCTTCTCGCTCCAAGCAAAAGGCAACATGAGCCTCCACGGCCTGTCTCCAAAACAAGCAAAGCAGCAAGCTTGGGTTTCAGGCACTCTGCCTCCCCAGGAGCCCTAGACTTCCAAGTCCAAGGACCTCTGGTGGGCTGTGGAGAGGCCTTGACGACACATCTGATGGAGCCCAAGGCTCACTGAGCCCAGGATACCTTGGCTGGGCCGGGGAGAGCCAGGTGGCCTGCACTGCTGCCAGGGACACTGGCCGCTCCAGTGCTAGGAATGCCACGAGTCCTTGGTCTCGGCTGTAGCCCACCACATCCCTGGGGTTCAGGGCAGGTCACAAAGCAGCACAGACGGATTCAGGAAACTCGCATGTGATGCCTGGGAACCCTTTCCCTCTGCTCTGCGCAATGCCCCCTGCTCTGGACCTTCCACTCCTGCTTCTCCATTCGGCCAAGCTACTCATGAGACCTCCAGCAGCTTCCTTCTCACCCTTCTTCTTCAGGGAGGCCTCTCCTTGGCTGCACCTGCACCATCCCTGCCACCTTCTGCACCTCTTGCCCTTGCGAGGAAGAGGATGCATATGCTCTGAATCTGGGCAGATACTCCCCACATCTCCTTTGAAGCATCCTGGGGGCACCCCCAAGCACCAAGGCTGCTGGGAGAGCACCTTCTAGTGCCAGTGCTTCACGCTTGCCTTAGCCAGGGTCGCATGCTGGGCCCAGCACCCTATGCTTTGACTGCAGCAGCCCTCCAAAGTCTCAGACAGATGGGTCTTTCTCAGCGTTAAGATCAGAAATGCCAAGGGTATGCAGAACACATGGCCTACACCAAACCCTCCTCCATTATAACACTCGCCACAGCACCAGAGGAGCAAGGAGCAAAGAGATGACTGCCACACTCCTGGCCACACCCGGCAAGCTGCTTCCCTGGGGCAGAGGTTTCCTTCACAGCCATCCTCTATAGTCAACGAAGCCCCTAATCCTCAAGAAATTCCTTGAGCCAATAGCCACACAACACATTTCAAGGGACACCTTCCCAGAACAGCACAGTCGGCAGCAGCTCACCTTTGCCCCTGGAAAGAGAGTAGCCAGGCCAGGGTAACCAGAGCTGCTTGTAGCAAGCAGAGACTGTGACTGGAAACCAACCAACCAACCAACCAGCAAGCAAACTAGGGGGAGAATTAGAGCCCTAAACCACAGTGCATGTTCAGAACACAACTTGCAGGCAACCAATCCAGACAGAAGGCCAATTCTTCCTAACAAGCAGGTTGCAAGTACAGGAAAGAGGTTCTAGGACCCCAAGTGTGTTGGGAGTTCCATCAAGGAAACACCAATGAGGCCAGGGAAGGTTCTTCCAGAAGCCTCTGTGATAGCCCAATGACTTGTGTGTCTCAGGAAGCCCTGCTTCTGTTCCACGTTACATGTAAAGGAAATAAAGAACAGCCTGTATGGCCTTCAGTGTCTATCACCATGTCTGGCAGTTTTTGGCGTGCCCCCTGTCTGGCTCCTAAATCCAAAGAGAACTGGCCAAGTCCAGGCCTGAACCAGCCTTTCTGCAGCATGGCCCTTTCCCACATTCTCCGGCGCACCTGGATGTCTGGGCCCACAGCAGTCGCCTAGAAACCCCACGTGCATGAACTGCTCTTGCCCAGCAGCCACCTCTCTCTCTTTGGAGGAAGAAGCAAGCAGTGGCTGTCATTCATGCCAAGCTCCTCCTCCCACCGAAAGCAGGCCAATCATAACACATCATGTCACTCACCCAGCCAAAGATGGTCAATCAGAAGCAGCATTGGAGCTGCACACCTCGCAAGCTCCTCCCCAATCCTGAGGGTTGTCCAATCCGAGGCAGCCATGGCAGGAAGCTCTTTCCCAGCCAAGCCCTGCCATGTTTCCCACCCCACCACCTGCAACTGGGGCATGTCTACACATGTTGACCACCAGGCGCTTCCCTTGCAGCTTTTTAAAAGCCCGTTTTTTATGCAACTGAGGGATGCTGGGAGTTGTAGTCCTGCAAAGAGCCTAAAGAATCCTCAGCAGGGATCAGGAAAGGAGCTCTGACTGCGCAGCTGGTGTCAGGCCAGTTTCCAGTTAGTGAGTGTAGATGTTTCTTATGCCAGCCCTTCCTGCTCTCACGTAGACCTTTGTCCGGAAGCAATCCACTCCCACCCAAGCCAGCAGATGGATGCATCCAGGAGTGGACAGTGCCAGTTTCCACTTCTCAAGTTGGAGCTGGCCAGGTAGCCAGCCTGGTGCAACCCTCGCCTCCCAACGGCTCTCTGCTTGCCTTACCTTGATAAAGATCACGTTGTTGGGGAAGACCGTCACATCCACCCCATCCTGGGGCACCCGTGGTGCTGCGATGGGCCCCCGGCTGGCCATGAAGGAGGCGGGGAAGGTCTTCTTGGCAAGACTAGTGCCTCCGCTGTCATGCTGCTGCTGCTGGATCTCCTCGGAAAGGTAGTGCCGGATGTTCTGACGGGCTGAGTGGATGAGAGCCCCATCAATGTCCACCCCGACCATCCTGGTGGGCCCCCACTTCTTGGCCACGCTCAACGTGAGGTGCCCCACGTTGCAACCAACATCCAGCACTTCTTTGCCCTCGAACCACTCCGGCTTCATGACCCGCAGCCGTGAGTCCTCGCAGTTGGGGTTGCGGTAGCCGTAGTACTTGCAGTAGTTGCCGTACTGAAATTTGTGCTGTGCTTGTCGTCGGGGCTGCTGGGAAGAAGCCGTCTGCGGGTGTCGGCACCGGGGCATGCTCCGCCCCCTCTCCGGGCTGCTCCTACAAGGCTGCTCACTCAACGCAGCGGCCCCTTGATGCCTGGCGGCTGCTGCCGCCAACCCCTCTGATTTGCTACAAGTCCTGCGCCGCTTGCGGTGGTGGCGGCTCCCACCCCCTGCCGAAGAAGCCACTGAAGTGCAAGAGGGGGTGGTGCAACCCGAAGCTTGCTGGCTCTGATGCAGCTCCCCGCTCCCCGGCAGCAGCGGGGACACCACCTCGTCCCGGCAGTTGATGGCAGTGTTGAGTTCATAGGGCTGCGGGGTGGCCCCGTTGCAGGTCTTCTGGCCCGCCTTGCGAGGAGGAGCAGCCTTGCCGCCCCCCTCCACGCCAGCTGCCCCGCGCTGGGCGCCCCGGTGGCGGTGCCGCTTGCGCCCAGCCTTGACGGGGGACGCCAGCACTGGAGGATCTTCCTGGGCGTTGTTGAGGCTCAAGGGGTCAGTGATGTCCTTGGGGATGAGGATCTCCACGGGGTCGCGGCCCTTGGCCGGCAGCGGCGACGACTTGGGGGTCTCAGCGTTGAGGGCCTGGTTGACCTCTTCGTCCAGGAGGCTGTTGAGGTTGAGGGGGTCGAAGATGTTGCCCCCCAGCAGGAACTCGGAAGGCAGCACCGGGTCGCACTCGGAGTTGACCCGGCGGCGCCGCTTGAAGGCCGGGTGCTTGAAGCCCCCGCCGACGTTGCAGCTGCTGCGCCTCTTTCCCCCGCCCCCGCCGGGGGGCTTCTGTTGGGGCTGGAATCCGTTGCGAGGCCGCTGCAGCTCCGCCAGGCCGCCGCCCTCCTCTGGCGGCTGCTGCCCCTCCGGCTCCTTGGCGGGCCGGCTGCCGCCCCGCTCGTGGTTGGCCTGGGGGGGCCCCAGCGGCTCCAGGGGGGGCGTGCCCCCCTGGCTGCCCCCCGCCGGCGCGGCGTCCCCCTGGCGCAGCTGCTGCTGCCCCCCCCGGGGGGCGTTCCCTCCGCCGGCCGCGGCTCCGCCCCTGGGCGGCGGCTTGGGGGGCGGCGGCGCCGGCACGAGGAAGGCCTCCTGGTCCGCGGCCATCTCCAGCATCCCTTGCATGGGCCGCCGGGGCCCGGGGTGGGGCCGGGCTGGGCCTCCTTCCCCGCCTGCCAGCCGCTCCGAGCGGCTCCTCCTCAGACCGAGCGCGAGGAACCGACGGAAGAACGAGATCTCTCCTCCTCCTCCCCCCGCCTCTCACTTGGCTCCTCCTACGCGTGCGCCGTACGGCTCCTCAGTACTGCGCAGGCCCAGCAGCTCCGCAGCGCGCAGCCGCAGTGCGCCGCTCTCGAAACAAGTTTCCAGAACGCAGGCGCCCAGCCATTCCTCAAGAAAGCAGCGACGCTCCTGACGCATGCGCAGCTCCCCGGGAAGCCGGACGAAGAACGCTTCGCGCCTCTTGCTTTCCCGCGATTGCAAGTGCCCCTTCAACGAGGGCTTATATATGGAGAGGGCGGGTTCGGAGAACGGCCGGCCTCCTCCTCTCGGCAGAGCCCAATCAGGATGCAGTATTGCCGCCACTTGCGTGGATATAGAACCAATCATAGACTTCTCAAAAGGAAACCTGAGAAGCCACCGCCTCCTTCTTCTTCCCGCCTCCTGACATCTATTTTAGCCAATTCATGAGACGGCTTAGAACGACTATAACCAATCAAAGCTCAGCGATCGGAACTCATTTTCTCCGGAGGGTGCGTGAGGGTCCTCGTTGCTATAGGTTAGTCCTTCTCAGACGCCGGTGACAGTGTTATTGCTTGGTCCTTCACAGCGGCAAAATCGATCAAGTGGACTCAATTTTTCTTGACAGGAATAACTAGTAAGAAGTCATCGTAGAACGCAAACTGACACGGTCGGAAAATATGTTTCTAAAAGCTAGCCATTGTTTTTTCCAGGCATTGAGCTAGTCTCCTAAACGAGCCTCCCGGATTCTTGCAGAGCAGAAACAGGCCAGGTTCGAAAAGGGCTAAAGCGATTTATCCTTAGGCCGTATAAATTGAGTGCTGGGGAATCAGTAAATTCTGCCTTGAGTGAAAATGCAAAAAAGAAAGAAAGAAGTAAACAACATTTTTTTAAAAGGTTCCCAACATGGACTGTTGTCAGGGATCACCTGACTTCACTTCTCTTTCTAGGCCCGCTGTGCGCAAAGCATGTTGGGAGTCGTAGTTTTCGAGGTGCTTTTGCCTCAGAGCTTTCCGCATGCGCAGAAGAAACACTTTCTCCGCCCGACCGTTGGAAGACCAAACACGCAGGTGCATCAGCTGCATAAACTAGGGGGTTCACAGCTAGGGTCTACACGTGTTGCTGCTGGGCTACAACACCCATCATCTCTAGGCTTGGGCGTGGTATTCCAAAGACAGCAGGGCACCCAAGGCTGGGAACCCCTGGAGTAAAAGGAAACGTCTCTCCTCTGCCCTGCATCAGCTCCTTTATCTCCTGTGGGGGAGAGAGATCGAGAGATCAAATATTGCAGGCTTCCGGGCTCTGCCTTTATAGTGTATGCAGCACAAGCCTGTGCCTGTTTACTTTGAAGCAAGCACTGGTTAATTCAATAGGGCGTACTCCCTAGTAAGTATGCATAGAGATGCAGCCTTAAGGTTCATAAGAGAGAGTCAACTCTCCGGTAGGCCTGGCTCTCTTCCTTGAGAAGCAGTGGGCTCCCTTGTCCTGATAATGCCTAGAATTTTAGACCTGGAAAGGGCCTTGGGGGTCTCCTGCTCCAACCTCCTGCTCAGTGCGGAGGTCATGGCAATCCTCATGATCTCTGGTCTGTTCAAAGGCAGGCCGCCCTGGCTGCTCAGGCTCTCCCAAGAAGCTCCCACTGCCCCATTCAGTCATTTTCAAGAGACATCTCCACCAAAGAATCCCTCATAGCACTGAAAGTCGCATCAAATTGATAATGGCATAAGTTAGGCAGAGAGTATTGGATACCCTGAGCATGTGCAGGGCACTTTCCAAACTGTTTGCCATGGCACTGCTCGCAAACAGGAGGCTGCCAGACCTGCTCCTTTGGCTAGGAGCAGGAATGTGCATCCCTGATCCTTTCTACCCTCTTTGGTTATTTCACCTCACTGTTAATTAAGATCAGGCAGACTAGTGCCCTTCAGCTAGGGTGGCAGCAGCATGTCCCTGACTTCACCCCCTCCATTATCTATTGTACCATAGACAAGACCAGATGCAACCAAGAGATGTTTATGTTGCTGCACTGTCAATAAAGTTACATAGACAAGAGACACCCACAATTTTGTCCCACTTCAGGTGATCAACTAGCCTGTTGAGTAGGAGGATATATGGATCTGAGCAAAGTGTTCTCTCTCTGTGAAATACCTTCCATACAAACCCTTAAGCCTCGGAGAAGCCCAGGGGGTGAGTGTTCATTTGAGGCTCCCCTTCTCTCTCCTGCATCCTATGCCAATCTATCTTCTGTTGAGTATTTGGTTTGATGTGGTCCCTCCAATATCTAAGTTCTGAAGCTTCTGCCCCATTGCCTTCCCCTAAAAAGGGGCCTCCTTCCTTCCACCAATATCTGCAGGACATGGTTAAAAAACAAATTGTTCTCCTGAGAACAAATCTTATGTCTACTTTCCTTTCACTATCTCTACAACTAGACTAAATTTGATCCAAATCAGTTGGCAGTTCACAACTTAGCCTACTTGTGCCTCAAACATTCATGCATCCGCCAAGTTGAATTGGGGTAGATGACATCATCACAAATGATGCATTTCAGGTGTCCCTACAACTGTACCAAATTTGGTCCAAATTGGTTCCCACTTGCACCTCAAATGTTCATGTGTCCACCATCTTGAATCAGAGCAGATGACATCATTACAAACTACGCACTTGAGCCGTCCCTATGTGTCCCTACAGCTGTAGCAAATTTGGTTCAAATCAGTTAGGTGGTTCACAACTTAGCCGACTAAGTTGCGTAAACATTTATGCATCCACCATCTTGAATCGGGGTGGATGACATCATCACAAACTACACCATTGAAGCACCCCTGTGTGTCCCCTACAGTAGCAAATTTGGTTCAAATTGGATAGGCAATTCACAAGTTAGCCTACTTGTACCTCAAACCTTTACCATTGGAGTGGATGACATTATCACAAACTATGCCGTTGAGGTGTCTCTACAATTGTACCCGATTTGGTTCATATTGTTGATGGGGTGGAGGGAAACACACACATTGATGGACACACACACACACACGGAATGCTGGGTGATCTCATAAGCCCACTGGAAAGTAGGCTAATAAATAAATGGCTACTTTACATACACAAATAAATAAATGGGCTTCCGGAGCTCAGCCTCAGGTCTTTTCAGAAGCTAAATCCTCCAAGGTTCCTTCCAGCATTAAACTGCTATGATTCTGTGATAAATCCTCTGCCCCAGAAACAGGAGTCCTGATTTTAAATGTTGGAAGCGTTGCTGAGGCAAAGACACTCTCCACATGCCTAGAGGCCCTCTTTTTCTTATCATGTCCTCATCTTTCAAGAGCAGAACCCTCCTCTAACAGCTGGTTCCAGGCATCTTGGCAAGCTCCATTCCAAGTCCAGCCTTGCATGATCCTATATAATAAAATGCTTGGTATCTGCATCCATGTCTTTTTCGGGTGTTCTGCGCATGCATGGTGCGCATGCGCAGAACACGCCGAGAGAGACTCGGATGCAGACACCGGCCGCCATGTTGACTACGAAGGGCCCGGCCGCGGAGGCCGGCGGCGAAGGGCCTGGCCCGGCCGCGAAGGCCGGCAGCGGCGCGGAGGCTGGCGGCAAAGGGCCCGGCCCGGCCACGGAGGCTGGCGGCAAAGGGCCCGGCCCGGCCGCGAAGGCCGGCGGAGGCCGGCAGCAAAGGGCCCGGCCAGGCCGGGGAGGCCCGGCCGGAGACTGGGGCAGGGGGACAGAGGTGGCGGCGGGCCTGGCTGCGGAGGCTACAGGCGGTGGCAGCCAGTCCAGCCCAGAAAGGGGAGGCCGGCGGTGGCGGGGGCCCTGGCCCAGCCGGGGCGGTTGGTGGCGGCACGGAGGCTGGCGGCGGCGGGAGGAGGAATGGCGGTGGTGGGGCCCGGAGCGCACGACTCTACTGGGCAGGGGGGAGGGGAAAGGGCAAGAGGGAGTGGGGCCGGGGAGAGGGGGAAGGGCAAGAGGGAGGGGGAGGGGCAAGAGAGAGTGGGGGAGGGGAGGGGCAAGAGGGAGTGGGGGTGGGGCAAGAGGGAATGGGGAGGGGCAAGAGGGAGTAGGGGAGGGGTGGGGCAAGAGGGAGTGGGTCAGGGGAGGGGAAGGGCAAGAGGGGGAGGGGGAAGGGCAAGAGGGAGTGGGGCAGGGGGAAGGGAAGGGCAAGAGGGAGTAGGAGGGCAGGAGGGACTGGGGCAGGAGGCTGAGAGGGAGGGGAGGGGGAGAGAGAGGGGTGGGAGGGGGAGGGAGGGGAAGAGAGGCAAGAGTGTGGGGCAGAAGGGATGGAGGGAGAGTGGGGCAGGAGAGAGAAGGGAACAGCCAGCCCCAAAGAGCGAGCCAATTAATATAACGGCCTTAAGAGGAGTGGGGCAGGAGGAGGGGGGAGGGGCAAGAGAGAGTGAGGGAGGGGGAGGGGCAAGTGGGGGAGGTGGAAGGGCAAGAGGGAGTGGGTCGGGGGAGGGGGAAAGGCAAGAGGGAGTGGGGCAGGGGGGAGGGGGAAGGCAAGAGGGAGTGGGGGAGGGGGAAGGGCAAGAGGGAGTGGGGCAGGGGGGAGGGGGAAGGGCAAGAGGGAGAGGGGTGGGGGAGGGCAGGAGGGACTGGGGCAGGAGGCTGACAGGGAGGGGAGGGGGAGAGAGAGGGGTGGGAGGGGGAGGGAGGGCAAGAGAGTGGGGTGAGAGGGAGGGGAAGAGAGGCAAGAGTGTGGGGCAAAGGGAGGGAGGGAGAGTGGGCCAGAGGACGCGGTGCGGGCGAGGCGGCGGCAAAGCCGCGGCCTCGCCCAGAGGAGGGCCAGAGGATGCGGTGCGGGCAAGGACGCGGTGCGGCCGCTTTTCCCCGGCCAGCCATGGTTTCTGGCCCGGGAAAAGCGGCCGAAAGGGGAGCAAAGCGGGGACCATGCGGGCAGGGAGCAAAGCAGGGACTATGTGGGACGCAATAGAGGTCTACTAGCGCCCGTTAATATAACGGGCTTAAAGTTACTAGTAGAAAATAATACCCCTGCTAACTGGGCAAAGAGGCACCTTTTACCGTGGTGATTCTCTTTATTTAGCAGGGGGAGAGTAACTGGCCCTATCCACCCCCAGCACAGTACCTCCAGCGACTGTTGCTGGTGTCTGTCTTATGTTTCTTTTTAGAATGTGAGCCCTTTGGGGACAGGGAGCCATCTTATTTGTTACTTCTCTTTGTAAACCGCCCTGAGCCATTTTTGGAAGGGCGGTATAGAAATCGAATTATTATTATTATTATAAAAATTAAAACAAAAAATCCAATATCTCCTGCAACATTTCACAGATAACAATAGATATACTTGTAATACTCCTCATTCTTCCATCAAAGATCACTAGGTTATTCCCACCACTTTTGCTATTAAACTGCTGAAAGCTGGCCCTTGCCTGAAGCATTGGAAACTTCATAACCAGATCTGGCTCTTGTGCCTTGAAGTGTGGCTTGACGGAGATATGTGATCATCTATTAATTGCTGTGGATCACATGAGTTACAGAGCTGGCTGAAAAGCTGGCAAACAGCTTGGAGTCAGGCTAAAAACCTGGTTGTTCAGATGGGCTGTTTCCCATCTACTGTGATCTCTATGTGATCCTGGGGCTAGTTTAAGCTGTTCTTTAAATGTTGTGTCCTCTTGACTTGTAATGGATTCTTTTATTACTTTTTTATTGTACTTTATGGTTTTAGACTTACTGAACTCTGCCTTGAATCCTGTGAGAAAGTAAGGGTGATTTTTTGTTTTTAATGACAAATAAAACCTAACTGTAGGCATTTATTTACTCTGCAATTACATGCACAGGTTTCTGAAGCACCTCCAATGTTAGTAAGATGACCACAAGTGTTTCCTTTTTATGGTCAGGTGGGAAATGCTTGACTAACAAGCAGAAGGTTGCCAGTTCAAATCCCCGCTGGTACTATATCGGGCAGCAGCAATATAGGAAGATGCTGAAAGGCATCATCTCATACTGTGCGGGAGGAGGCAATGGTAAATGGAGGCTCCTGCATTCTACCAAAGACAACCACAGGGCTCTGTGGGCGCCAGGATTTGAAATCGACTTGATGGCACACTTTAAGTAACACAGTAGGTAGAACGCAACAGCATCCATGTGTTAAAATCTTGTCATCAAATCCCTCCTCTAAATACACCTTTTTTGTGAGGTCTCTTGCACAACCCTCTGGTTCTACACTCAGCTATAACCACGTGTAACTGAATAATCACGTATTCTTCACCTGCTTACCCATCTCCATTTCCATTCCCTACCTCTGCTGTCTCTCAAGCCAGGGGCTTGTCGTCTTGTTCATTGGACAGCATTATGCACAGATGATGCTCTATAGAAAACAGAATGGAATATTCTCCCCGCCCCCCGCTATCCCTGACGACATCACCTCTGCTGTTGCATCTCGGTCCATCGATTGTAAGCCCTTTGCAACAGGGACCTGTCCCCTCATTCTTTGCAAAGCATCATGTGCAGGGACAGAATAAACAAATTCAGGGCTGTCTTGAAGGGTTAGGCAAGCACTGCACAGGGCAAGTGCCTGGGCCCCACCATGGTTGTTGCTGTCAAACTGTCAAATTGTAAAAATTACTGGAAGCCCCCCCCCCACCACACAACTGATGTATTTGCTCCAGGCCTGCTCTCTAAGGACACCTTTAATAAACACACAACCCAGGAAACAGGGACTGTCCCCAGTAAATAAGGACATTTAGAGGGAATGCGACCTCCAAGCCCCCTTTGTACAGTTGCTTCAGATCTTGGCTGCGGTCCCTGGGCGCGCAGGAGAAGTTGCTTGTTGATTTATGATACATATTGTGCCCCGCCTTTCAGCCAAGACTGGCCCCCAAGGCGGCTCCCAGCCACAGCCCACCCAAAGAGCTCTATCCCTGGCGTTAGAGACGCGGCGATACTGCTGGCACCCTACTCTGCGGCTCGCTGCCGCAGAGGCTTTGCAGACTGCGGTAATAATCATACGCTGCCTCTAGTCGGCATATAGCCAAGTGCGCATGTCCGCGGCCTCGGTGTCTTTCCGTAGGATTCCAAAGCCTCGACGCCTCTGAGCATGCGCAGTACTTTAAGTGTTGTCGACATGAAATATTATAGAAGTGCACACAATGCTATGCTTCCGGGTTGACTTCCGCATAAAAAAAGGTTTCGTCTCAACCGGGCGGAAGTGAGAGGTGTTCGTAGAAGTCAATGGAGACATATATCATTTTACTGTAGATGTAATTTGGCATCGGGTGAATATCCTCCCATAGAAAAGAGGTAGAAGCAATGGTAGCTCTTTTTAAGTCAGGGCTTTCGTTTGTGTGGGGGGGAAAGGTGTTGTTGTTTTTAAAGCATTTTGTCCATGCCATTATTTCTTGGATTTCCTCATGGGCTTTCTATAGACAAGCTCTCTAACTTCCATCCCGGGGAAGAAGAAGAAAAAAAGTGAAATTAACGTCACAGGACGTGGAGATCTTCTTTAGGCAACGGATGTATCACTCCACGAATTTTCCTAACTCTACGGCCGTCTAACTTCATGAGTCATTCACAAAGTTCCGCCTTAATACAGCCAGTGCCCGGATCGGATTGCTTCCCGCCGGCCTTCCCTTGGCGCGCGTGCGCAGTTCGCCTTTCCCGTTGGCGCGCGGCGTGGTTGGGTGAGTCGCGCGCGCAGGCGCGGGAAGAAGGCGCCAAAAACTCCCGCCTAAAAAGTGGCCCTTCCCTCAGTGCGTGGCCTTCAAGTCTTGGTGTGTGTGAGATAATAAGAAAGCGCTTTTTTAAAAAGAAGGAGAAACACACGCACACACACACCCCGCTGTTTCCAGTGAGATACAAATGTGGTATAAAAAGCTCTCATAAATGATGCTGAGATAGATAGTATGTTGTCGTAAATTAATTAGCTGTATATATCGCTAATAACCCTAAATATAATAATCCTAAATATAGCTTGCCCCCCCAGCCACCCCACACAGCTGTCCTAAAGGCTTGTAGGCAGACAGAAAGGCGGGATAATTTTGTATTTATTGTTAAATTTATATACCGCCTTTCATCAAAAACAATCCCAAGGTAATTAAATGCATTTTAAGAAGAAAGAGGAGATTAAAGTTCTTGGCATGAGGGCATTGTTGTTACTGGGCAACCAAAAGCACACACAAGGACCACGTTTTTGCTTTTCCTCATAAAAGGCTCCTCTGCAGGGGCTCCTCCTGGGTGACTTGCTGTGAAGCTGTAAGAGTGGTTGCTGCCTAAATAGTAATAATCACACACACATGCACACACACATTGATTTTGGGTAGTGAGCCCTTTTTAAAAAAAAAGATTGTGAGCCCTTTGGGGACAGGGATCCATCTTATTTGTTCATTATTTCTCTGTGTAAACTGCCCTGAGCCATTTTTGGAAGGGCAGTATAGAAATCGAATGAATAAATAAGTAAATAAATAAAATGAATAAATAAATGGTGGGGGGAGGGAGTGCCCAGGCCTGTAGTGAGTGGGGAGGGAAACCCCACATGGGAGGAGTAATGTTCAGCTCCAACAAGAGCATGAATCTACTGGGTGCCTTGGCTGCTCCAGTCCAAAAAATGCCCACCTCCCTGACAAAAGAGAGAGCCCAGGGAAATGGCCGTTTTAGTGTGGTGATCTCACTGGCAACGGCAGGTGCCTGTATTATCTTGCGGGTGCAAAGCCAAAAGGTTTTGTCCCAGGGAGGCCTCAGACAAAGCCAGCGCAAGGGTGCCTGCCTATTTTATATTTATTCATTCATTTGATTAATATACTGCCCTTCC
Organism: Hemicordylus capensis; assembly: GCF_027244095.1. Lineage (NCBI taxonomy): Eukaryota > Metazoa > Chordata > Lepidosauria > Squamata > Cordylidae > Hemicordylus > Hemicordylus capensis. The sequence continues at coordinate 1,525,669 of NC_069662.1, read as the reverse complement.
AAAAATGGCTCAGGGCGGTTTACACATAAAAATAATAAATAAATAAGATGGATCCTAAAAGGTCACCCAGTATAATGTGGCTTATGCTTCAAAACGACAATCCGGTCAAAGTTGAGCACTTTTGGCGGGGTGGACTTCTGCTGACAGGTTTAAGCATGTGCCTCAATCTCTTGTGTTGAAATGTTTCTTTTCTCTTATTTATTTGTTTGTTTTATTTTATTAAAATATTTCTATAAAGGTAAAGTGTGCCATCGAGTCGATTTCGACTCCTGGCGGCCACAGAGCCCTGTGGTTGTCTTTGGTAGAATACAGGAGGGGTTGACCACTGCCTCCTCCCGCGCAGTATGGGATGACGCCTTTCAGTATCATCCTATATCTCTGCTGCCCGATATCGTACCAGCGGGGATTTGATCCGGCAACCTTCTGCTTGTTAGTCAAGCATGTCCCTGCTGCACCATTAGGTGGCTAGCACTAGCATTAGGTGGCTATTTCTATACTGCCCAGAAATTGCATCTCTGGGTGGTTTTACAATTAAAATAATTTAAAACATCAAATCAATTAACAATTTAAAGCATTTAAAACATTAAAAAACCAGTATTTTTAAAACTATAAATCTAGTTAAAAGCATTTAGAGTGGCTTTATCCTGCCTTCCAACTAAAAAGCCCTCAAGGCATTTCACAAGCAAATAATTACATTAAATAATTTTTTAAAAGAGAGAGAGTAACAAAAAAATCACAATTGGTTGTAATGGCAGAAAAATCTAAGAGCAAAAGGATCTTATATGCCAGCAAAAACTTGGGAGAAGGGGATGGACTTTGCCTGGTACTGAAAGGATAGCAGTAACAGCACCAGGCAAACATGCCTAGGCAAGGGAGTTGGGCAACTGGGTGCCACCACAGAAAAGACCCTCTCTTTAGTAGCCAGTTGTGTAACCTCTGAAGATGGGGAGACTTGAATAGGGCCACAGAAGATGATCTAAAATTGCAGGCAGGTTCAGATATAGGAGAAAATGGTCCTAAAAGCTACCCAGGCTTTTTAGGGCCTTAAAGTTCAACACCAACACTTTGAATTGTTTCTGGAAACAACACGGACGGCTCTTAACAGTTCCTGCCAGTCAGTGTCTGGCTGCCATATTCTGTACTATGTAAGGTTTCTGAACACTTCTAAACACATAGCTGGGATAGTTCCAGAGCATGGATAATTCTGACTGGCCTTCTCCAGGAGAGTTTTATTTATTTATTTATTTTACTCATTTATATACTGCCCTTCCAAAAATGGCTCAGGGTGGTTTACATCAAAACAAAAACAATTAATATCAATTAACAATTAAAATCAAAACTAAATTAAACAATTAAAATCAATTTATGTGATTTAAATATGCTTAACTTTGCTGGATTATGTCCAGTATATTTAAAGGCTTCTTGGATACATAAGAAAGCATCCAAATTGTAGCCAAAGAATGTGGATATGATTTCACTGGCCCTGGATTTCCCAAAAGAGGCCAACAAAAGAGGTCACACAATCCAACATAGACGAGCATGCTTAAGTGCACTGAAATACAATATATATATTTCTTCTTCTTTGTATCCTTATAAATCAATGGGAGTCATGGATGTAAGAACTGTAGCTGAGTAGTTGGATTCATACCATGTAGTTAATTCCTTTCCTTTTTGCTTTTCATGCCTACGATCCCAGATCTAGTCCCTAGCATCTCTAATCAAAAGGGTCTCACTCAGGCAGAAAGGATGGGTAAAACTCTACCTGACTTTGAAAGCTGCTGCTAGTCAGAATCCTTATCTAGTTTCACACAGGGGCCCACCAAATGCTTCTGAGAAGCCCACAGGCAAGGGGTGAGGGCATGCCCTCTCTCCTGCTGTTGCTCTCCTGCAACTGATATTTAGAGGCGTCTTGCTTCTGAGGCTGGTAGCCATCAGACTAGTAGCCAATGGATAGGCCTGTCCTCCATGAATTTGTCTAAACCCCTTTTAAAGCCACCCAAGCTAGTGGCCACCGCCACATCCCTTGGCAGCAAATTCCAAAGATTAATTACACTCTATGTGAAAAAGTAGTTCCTTTTGTTGGTCCTATATTTCTTGACCTTCAGTTTAATGGGATGACCCCTGGTTCTATTGTTGTGAGAGAAGGAGAAAATTTTTTCTCTGTCCACTCTCTCTACTCCATGCATAATGTTATACACCTCTATCATGTCTCCTCATAGTTACCTCTTTTCCAAACTAAAGAGCCCAGATACTGTAGCTTTGCCTCATAAGGAAGGTGCTCCATGCCTCTGATCATCTTGGTTCCCCTCTTCTGCACCTTCTCCAGTTCTACAATGTCCTTCTTAAGATACAGTGACCAGATCTGAACACAGTTCTCCAATTGTGGCCGCACCATAGATTTGTATAAGAGCATTATAATATTAGCATTTTAATGTTGAGTCTCCTTCCTAATGATCCCTAGCATGGAATTTTCCTTTTTCACAGCTGCCGTGCACTGAGTCAACACTTTCAATGAGCTGTCCAAGTGGATAGTCTGTTTTGGGATAAGGTAGCATCATATGATGTGATAAACATATTTTGAGAACTTCTGAAACTTCAGGTCACATTTATACAGTACTACAAACCTAAACCAGTTGAGCTAATGGCTTTCAGGAGAGAGAGAGAGAGAGAGAGAGAGAGAGAATGCTGAGAAACCTGCAGTTAGATGGCTCTAACTTCACTTGCCAAGGTTTCTGGATGGGAAGGTACAACTATGAAAACTTGCCTAGATTTCTTTTACAAACATATTTTCTGTGTAGAAAGCCTTGCTTCAGCCTCAGACTAGTGTTGATACTAGAGCATAGAAGTCATCACAATTCAGAAATGCTGTGATGTTGGACTTATTTTTACCCCGATCTTTAGTTTTTATTGACATTATGCTTTAAATTTCTCTCTGCTTCATGTGGAGGGTTAGAAACATTTGTTTAAAGCACATTAAGAAAGCTGGGAATTTTATTTGTTTGTTTGTTCTATTTTTATACCGCTTTTCATTAAAATACTCCCAAAGCAGATTATACAATATAATTAAAATAATGCACAATTAAAATATAAATTAAAAGTACAAATATTAAATATTAAAATAATAAATCTCTATTTAAAAGTTTTAAAACATATATAAACAGTTATACACACAACACAAAGCAGCAGCAGTAAAAACTGTACTCTCACATAAAAGCCTTGGTGAAGAGCCACGTTTCTACTTGTTTTCTAAAAACTGTGTTGGAAGCTAATGTGGTGGAGGCCTTGTCATGCATGGCATAATAATCCAAACAAAGTTATCACAATGCACTCTGCTCTGGTCTGCCATTTTAGACTGTCTTCATATCAGCAGGTGTAAGCACCTAATGGCGCAGTGGGGAAGCAATTTGCCTAAGGAGCAAGAGGCTATCAGTTCGAATCCCCACTGGTATGTTTCCCAGACTATGGAAAACACCTATATTGGGTAGCAGCAATGTAGGAAGGTGCTAGAAGGCATTATCTCATACTACGCAAGAGGAGGCAACGGTAAACCCCTTCTATATTCTACCAAAGAAAACCACATGGCTCTGTGGTCGCCAGGAGTCGACACCAACTCAACAGTACAATCTTTCCTTTCCTTTCCCTTCCTTTCCTTTCAAGCTGCAGGAATGCCAGAATTCATCAGTGCCTTGAGCTACCTGTGCTAGCCAGTGATTGGGCAAATCAGACTCTGAAGAAGGACACACTGTAGAGAGTCATGGTGTTCTGAAATAGATTACAGGTATGTGTGTCTGTGAAAACAAATCAGTGCAAAAGAACAATACAGATGGTCACAGATTTGTATCCTTTGTTGCTTTAGTGGGGGAAAAGACTTGAATTTTTTTTTGACCACTTCATAGGTATGCTTCTTATTCTCTCTGTTTTTCTGAGCACATGCATGTTAGTTCTATAATAAACAAAACACCAAGATCAATTCTCTGATGGTCCAAAGGCAAATCATAGGAATGTCTAGCTTACAGAACAGCCATGTGGTGACCTATCCTCATGGTAGGGGTGAGGCAGCACTGGTGTCTTTTTCTGGAGAGAGGCCATTTGCCAACTAAAGCTAATTACATAATCTAACAGTGAGAAAATCTGTACAAAGAGTATACAGTATATCATGTTGGTAATTATTCTGGATTAATTAATCCAAAATCAGAAGGGTGTGATCTTGTGAATTCTCCCTTCAGTATGATCTAGACTCATGTTTTTCTCTTCCAGGCAGGGTTGCCACTTTTTAATAAGCAGAGCAGCATAATAGGCAGGAATCCACAGGAGCTTTACAGTGATAGGGAATGCATTATCTGTTGGGTTTAATTTGCTAAGTAGTCCCTCAGAAGGCATAGATCTTCTGCCTCAAAAACAAAATTTGCTGTCATACCTGGAGCAGAAGACACCATTTGCATTTGAAAGAGCTTTCACAAGATCATCCCCTTGTACTCTGGATTAATTGCTCTGGAATAATACACACACACACACACGTTGTGTGTAACCATGCATTGAGAAGAACTCATGGATTTCATTCTGGTTAAATTATGCAATTCGAATCTAATAAAGTCAAAAGTTACAGGGAAAGGAGGGGAAATCCTGGGGGTTCTCCCTGTCTTTTATCTTCACAGAGAACATAGCTTTGTTTTGAAAGAAACATAGTTAAACATGTGCTTATATTGCTCGCTTTCTTCTCTTTCTCTCTCTCCTTAATAAGACACTGGATGAAAAACAAACACCGACACATTTATACATAATGACAAGTCAGAACAATAAAGGCGGTAAGATCAGCTTGTGCTCAGTTTATGTATTTATTTTAAAGGAAGTAGTTTGGAACGAGTGTGGGTGTGTTTCTCACTAGGATTCCTTATCTACACAATCCTGCAAAACATAACACAGGTACTTTCTGCCCCCCCCCCCGCTCCCTTTGTATGGGTTTCTTAAGAATTACTGAGTAATTTTACCCCATGGATTCTAGATGGACAGTGGGAGGGAGGAAATGCCATAATGATCTGTATGTTCCTGCCTCCCCTATCCCCTTGTTTAATGAAAAGGGACTAGAGATGTGCACTCTGGAACTAGAGAGAGGAGGAGACCATTCCTGCTCAGAAGACCCTCTCCAGGTTCTCCCAGTGCTGCCAATGAAACTATAGTTTCCAAGGCATGAGATGTAAAAAAAATTCCACTTTATTCCTCACTAGTCAGACATCATCTGGACTACTGTGTCAATTTCTTGGTGCCACACTTGAAGAAGGATGTAGACAAATTGGAATGGTTTCAAAGAAGGGGAATGAAGAGGGTCAGGGCAGGGTCTGGAAATCAAGCCCTGTGAGCAAAAGTTGAAGGAACTGTATGTGTTTAACCTGGAGAAGAGAAGAGAGTGAGAAGAGATGTGATCTAACTCATTAAATCTCTGAAAGGGCCATTACATAGAAGAGTACAATCACTTGTTCTCTGCTACCCCAGAGGACAGGACTAAATCTAAACGCTTAAGTTACAGGAGGGTAGAATCTGTGAAAACTGTTGGACAGTGCATGACAGAAGAAAGTGCCTTTTGACCACAATGCTGATTAATTTGTGGAACTCATTGCCACAAGTCATAGTGCTGATGGCTTTTTTTACATTTAGATGGTTTTAAAAGGGTATTTGATGAATTCATAGAAAATAAGGCCATCAGTGACTATGATCAGGATAGTTACATATAACACCATGTTCAGAGATAGGATGCTACCACATATCAGTTGCTGGGAGTAATAGGAACACAGGAAGCTGCTTTATACTGAGTCAGACCATCGATTGGTCCATCTAGCTAAGTACTATCTACACTAACTGGCAGCGACTCTCTGAGGTTTCAAGCAGGAGTCTCTCCCAGCTCTACCTGGAGGTGCCAGGGATTGAACTTGGTACCTTCTGCATGCAAAGCAGATGCTCTACCACTGAGCTATGGCCCTATCCCCTGAGGGGAATATCTCACAGCAGACAGTACTCACATGTAGTCACCCATCCAAATGCAAACCAAGGTGAGCCTTGCTTAGCAAATGGGCAATTAATGCTCGCTACCTCAAGATTGGCTCTCCACCCAAACCACTGACTCAACAGTGGTGGACTCCAAGCAGAGGCTGGGCAGCCACCTGTTGGGATTTACAGATACACACTCTAGATTTCCTGTAGAAGGACATTGGACTAGATGGCCTCTGGTACCCCTTCAACTCTAGGATTCGACGGTGGGAAGCAGGATGCTGGATGAGATGGACTTTTGTCTGATTCAGACAAATAAATTCAGCAGGGCTCCTAATACCCAAAAGGGGAGATCTTGGGCCAGCTCTGCATGGGTGGCATATTGGACAACTGAATATTGCAATTATAAATATATTATTTACTATATAGTGAACCATCTTTTCTGTGATTTCAGAACTCAAAAAGGTCTCCAAAAGAATATTTGCCCCTCCGGTAGCTAAGCCCCTTGCTCTTTGTTCCAAAGGGGAAACAGAACCACTCAGGAAACAAGGAGATGCCCAAGCAAAGAAGATTCCTCTGAACCACTGTGCAGGCAGTGGAGCCCCCAGAATGGAGCCCAAACCTAGGAAAACAAAGGTCAACAAGAAAACCCAAGATAAGAGGTTGAAGGAAAGTACTACTGTAGAAGGAAAGCACTGCTGTGATTACTCATTGGTGAGGGAACTGCATTCTGCAAGAATTCAGAAGTGCCCAAATCTTTATTCCTTCACATGCTCCAGGGCTGGCCCCTGGCGCCGGAAATAGGTTTTGTGGTTGAATGCTAGGTTGTTCTGGCTCAGACTAAGCCATGAACCAGCCACTTTTGTCTCTCTGGCTCTAGGATACCATAGGTTATGATGAGCATATGAGACTGGTACATAAGATAACATGACTTCCGGCCGCAGGGGCATAGCTTGAGGAGAGGGGGCCCGTGTTCATCCCTCTCTCTGATGGCCCCCCAGAGTGAGGGAGATAATGGAGAAAATAGGGAGGAGAGGAACTGGAGGGCCCTCAGGAGCTGGGGGCCCGTGTTCTTTGAACCCTTTCGCTCAATTATAGCTACACCCCTGCTTCCGGGACTTTTTCCCTGCCCCAAATCAGTTTTGTTTTCTTCTGAAGAAGAAGTTGGGACATTTGCTGCCTACAGTCAACACAGGCTCCCTCTTCCTTGAGCTGCAGTCAGTTTAAAGCCCACGGGATATTCATATCCTCCCTGTTTTTTTCTGGGATAATTTGTAAGATATATTTTTTGGTTACATGTTGTTATACAGAGACATTGTTAAACTGTTGACATACATTTCTTATATACAAGTTTTACTCATGAAGTTCAATAGCAACACCATAGCAAATCTTAAATTATTAGAATAAACACCACCCAAGTGTAAATTAACTTAACTGATGTCTGGAAATAACTTCAGGCTATGAGTGAGTGCTACTGTGAGAAACAAGTAGGTAAAACTCCTGCAGGAGGCAAGATAAGCCTTTCTGAGGACAGGTGCAAAGCCTTGAAGTGAAAAAGGCATTCAGACCTTATTTTGCAGCTCCGCTTGTGGATGGAGGAACTGCTGACCAGAGGCCTGTGTTTATTTACCACGTAGGCAGCTACAGTGTTTGTTCTGTTTTGCTCATCTCTTGGCAGGAAGAGGGTTACCTTACTGATGCACAATTTGAGGAGATTGTCCAGAGCGTGCTTCAGAAGTCTTTGCAAGAGTGCATGGGTATGTTCTGAGAGAGAGAGAGAGAGAGAGAGAGAGAGGAGCAATAACATAAACACAAGTATTTCATTTCAGCTGGATGTACTGTTTATATAGTTAAATATAAACAGTTATATATAAATTTAGTTATATGTAACTGTGTGTGTGTGATATAAATATAAAGAAAAAGTGTGCCGAGTCAGTGTCGACTCCTGGCAACCACAGAGCCCTGTGGTTGTCTTTGGTAGAATACAGGAGAGGTTTACCGCTGCCATCTCCTGTGCAGTATGAGATGATGCCTTCCAGCATCTTCCTATATCGCTGCTGCCCAATATAGGTGTTTCCCATAGTCTGCGAAACATACCAGCAGGAATTTGAACCAGCAACCTCTGGCTTGCTAGTCAAGTCATTTCCCTGCTGCACCATTAGGTGGCTATATAAATATTGTAGGGAAGAAATGGAAGGAGGGGGCACATCTTGTGCTGCATCCAAAGGATTCCACATCCACCTTCCCACACCAGCAATATAGTATTGCATTAGAAGAAAGCAGGAGTAAGGGGTTTTTACAGGGAAGGTTGCAGACCGTCTGAGCAGAACTTTACTGGTCTAGTTCACTTGACTCAGTTGGATGCCACTTCACCTTTAGGGGTGTACACTTATTGTCCCATAAAGATCACAATGAATTGCCATCCTTAGTGGTATCTTGGGCATTCAACTTTAGAAATGTATCAGCTTTTGAAGATAACATTTAGGAGTTGGTAATGATTGTCATGCAAACTGACATCAAAGCACTTGCACCAATGTACACTTTATGAACTTTATAGCCCTTTGGGGCTTGGATTTGCAAAGTTAGTTAAATATGTTTCATCCTCCCCCCACCCCACTACCAGGAGAGACTGGAAAGAGAGTTGCTGTGACAGAGCCTGCTAAGGAACAAGTTCTGGAAAGGTGAGTTTGACCATCATGACTGTTCTGACTCAAAAAGTGAAGGCAGGGAACTCTGCACATTGTCAAAGGTGCTCCCTAGCTATTCCCCACATGAAGATGAACAATATTCTAAACAAACAAACAAAGAAACTGGTATCTGAAATGTGGACATTGCCAGTTTGTGTTTAGCTACTGCACAGGATCTACCCATGAGCCAAAGTGATATAAGCAAACAAACCCTGAGGGGTTCAGCCTGAATGACATTACAAGTATCATCTGTTTCTTTTGATGTGAAGTCTATTATATTTTTATGAGGTGCAGTGAACAAAGCCTTTCTCTCTGTCAGCCTAGCCTATACAAGGATGTTTGCCAACCCCAAGAGCTCCTGTGCTTTGATCAGCTGCATGGCAAATAGGTGAAGCTTTTCCCAACATGGTGCACCAGAGGGAAAGTTTCACCTGGTGAAGTCCTGTTTCCCATGCTACTGTGAAAGGCATAGGAAGTAGCAGAGAGTGCCTTTGTTTAGGCCATTGATTATAAGAACATTGTACAAAATCTACCCACCTGACTAGATTGGCTGGGAGGGCTCTTCTCTGCATGCCGACACCTACTGAGGCCCGTTTGTCAAGGACAGCATTCTCAGTTATTGTCCCCAGACTGTGGCGCTCACTCGCAGATGAGAACCACATGGCTCCCTCTCCCACAGCACTCAAGAGAAGACTGTCCTTTTTATTCAGGTTTTTGGCCAATGAGCTGTCCCTAAATGTTTAGCTATGCTTTGTTCTGTTTTTATGGTTTTTTATTTATTATTTTATTGAATGCTATTGTTTTAGCTTGTTGTTAACAGCCCTGGGGTATTAGGACAATATAGGAAGGGCTGTATATAAATATACATAAATAAAAAGTTTTCAATTTAAATAAAGCAATTTCGTCTGAACAAGAATATATTACAGAAGAATCAACAGTGTGCTCCTCAGGAATGTTTTGTCATACATGCATTATTATTGTTATTGTTATTAACAACAACAACAAACTCATCTTGGATTAGTTTAAAGGGGGCTTAGACAAATTAATGGAGGACAGGTCTATCAATAGTTGCTAGTCTGGTGGCTATGGGCCACCTCCAGTCTCAGAGACATGAAGCCTCTCAATACCATTTGCAGGGGAGCAACATCAAGAGAGGGGGCATGCCCTCACTTCTTGCCTGTGGGCTCTCTAGAGGCATCTGGTGGGCTACTGTGTGAAACAAGATACTGGACTAGATAGGCCTTGGGTCTGATCCAGCAGGGCTGTTCTTGCATTTTTATGTTCTTAAACTTTATTTGTTAGCTGCCTCATAACAAATTGTTCTCTGGGTGGCTTACAACACAACGTTAAAACATAAGATAGAAACACATTAAATCATAACAGACCAAGAAGGTGGGGAGGGGAAGAAAATACAAAATACAATAAAAAACTATTTAAAAGACATTTTAAACAATTGATTAAAATCATATCAAAATTTTAAAATTTTAAAAGCCTGAGTAAACGAAAAGGTCTCTACCTGGCGTCTAAAAGAACAAAGTGATGAAGCCAGGCAGGTGCAACCACTGAAAAGGCCCTCTCCCTAGTAGCTACCCGCCTCACCTTGTTTGGCAAGGGCACTTGGAAGAGAGCCTCCAAGTGCTTGAAGACTCCGAAGAGATCTTAAGGCTCAGGTTGGGACATATGTGGCAAGACACTCTCTCAGATAATCTGGTCCCAATCCATTTAGGGCTTTAAAGGTTAACACCAGCACTTTGAATTGGGCTCGAAGACAGACTGGGAGCCAGTGCAGCTGACGAAGCACTGGCGTAATAGGCACAAAATGTCCAGTCCTGGTCAATAATCTTGCAGGCCTATTTTGTACCAGCTGCAGCTTCCAGACCGTTTTCAAAGGCAGTCCCACGTACAGTACGTTGCACTAATCTAAGCGAGAGGTTACCAGAGCATGAATAAATGTGGCCAAGTTATCTCTGTCCAAGTAAGGTCGCAGTTGGTGTGTCAGCCGAAGCTGATAAAAGTTGCTCCAAGCCACAGAGGCCACTTGTGCCTCTAGTGACCGTCCTGGATCGATGATCACCCCCAAACTGCGAACCTGGTCCTTCAGGAGTCATCCATCCCCATCTAGAACAGCCTGAACATCATGTAATGTTACTCCTGATGTAACAGGCTGTTATATCAGGAGTAACAGCATGCTCTCAACTCCTGCTGTAGGCTTCCAGTGGCATCTGGTGGGCCACTGTGTGAAACAGGATGTTGGACTAGATGGGCCTTGGGCCCGATCCAGCAGGGCTGTTCTTATGTTCACCCCGGCAGAGGAAACACTGACCAACAATACTTCTGTCTTTGAACCAAATTTGCTACAGCTGTAGGGACACATAGGGATGTCCCAATAGCGTAGTTTGTGATGATATCATTCATCTCAATTCAAGATGGCAGGCATGTGAACATTTGAGGTGCAAGTGGGCTAACTTGTGTACTGTCTAACCGATTTGAACCAAATTAGGTACAGTTGTAGTGAGTGACACACAGGGACACATCAAGTGTAGTTTGTAATGATGTCATCCACCCCAATCCATGATGGCAGACACGTGAACATTTGAGGCGCAAGAGACCTAACATGGACTTCAATTTGAACTGAACTCAGTCCAGTTGTAGAGAAAGTGAAAGGAAAGTAGGCAGATTAGTTCTTACTAGAACAACTTGTTTATTCCGTAAATCTGTTTTTGACTGGGTCTAGTTTTTAACAGAATTTTATTAATTTTGTACTATTTTATTTGTTTTATATGTTTTATTATCTTTGTTTGCCACCCTGAGCCCTGAATGTAGAACGTATATGAAGCTGGCTTATATCAAGTCATATCCTTGGTCAATCCAGCTCAGTATGATCTACACTGACTTCAGTAGCGGCTCATCCTGATGAGCCGGGGGTGGGGGGGTGGCAAAGGAAGTCAGCAGCTCAGATTGCTCCTCTCTCTCTCGCCCCGCCCGAAAGCTGTGCTGCCTGCAAGCTGGCCATTCGTCAGGTAGAGCTTACATAGTTAACTACTGCAACCTGAGCTGCTGCCAGGAAGCAGGGGCTGCTGTGCCTCTTTTAGCATCCCCCCAGCTTGTTAGGACGAGCTGCTGCTGACTGACTGGCAGTGGCTCTTCAGGATTTGAGGCTCAACTGTCTTTTTCAGCCCTGACTGGGCCTTTCCCAGACATCAGGCTTTACTGCGGGATTAAGAGGGGTGGAATACTGTGAGTTATGGGGCATATTGGATATTTCAAAATTGCCCCAAAACCTGACCCAAAAATTCCACCCAAATTTCCCCCCAAAATTCCACCCCCAAAGTGGAATTTTTTACCCCAGACATAAATTGGGCTAAGCTCCAATGCGCAATGAAAAACCTGAGTCGTGTATGGAGTGCTCCCTGATAGCTCATAGGGACTGCTATGTAAATTTGGATGATATGTGAATGCACACCTGCCCTTGCAAAGTAAAATCGCCAGCTGGCAGGGCTCCTGGAGATGCTGGCAGGGACTGAAGCTGGGACCTTTTGCATGCAAAGCAAGTATTCTGATGCTGAGCTATGGCCCCTCCCCGAGGAAGATTGAATGCATGTTGCTGTTTATGTGGGAACTCCACTTACATAAGCAAAAACGTATTATATCTCAGCTGTGAAGATGCCCCGTGACTCCCAAACCCATCAAGATTATCTACAAAAAGCAAGCAGAGCAGCCATGTATGTATATAAAAATCACATGTTGGCCTCAGGGTGGTGCCCAAGTACAGGCAAAGTCCATGGTAGGCTTTGGCTGCCCATTGCTACTTTTGTGGCTAATTATGCCTTATGCACAAACACATATAACGGAACCCCCAGTGCTGCTGTTTGTCTTTTAAGAAAAGCAGGAGCAGGGGAATTTGTGTGGCAGGGGAGGGGGTGTTTAACCTCCCCCGCCACATTCACTGTTCCTGTGCTTCAACTCATGCCTTGAAGCAACTTCCCCTCTGCATGTGTGGCTCAAAATGTGGGTGAACATTTTGAATGCTGTGAGAGGGGAGAGGAAACCACATGGAAGGCAGCCAGGACAGAGAAACAATAGGCAGGGAAAGGGGCAAGTGACCTCATTTTTGAAATCAAACTGCCCTGTGGCTCCATTTGCACTACATATAATGGGCCCATTGACACCATGTCAGGGTGTCGTGTTTCCTTCTCATGGGATGCTGATGTATACTGTTAGATCATTGGTCCATCATCATTGTCTGCTCTGATTAACAGCAAAGGTTGTTCTCGTCACCTGGTATCTCATTCTATTTAAATGGAGAGGTAGGGATCGAACCTGAGACCTCCTGTATACAAAGCGGATGCTCTGTAGCCCCCTGAACTACCTTCCTTTTCTCTACATTCATGAAGTTCATGGAGCCTTTACGGAATCCCTTGCCTTTGGAAGAGAAGAGTACTGATTCTCCCTCAGAAGAGGATTGCATCTGAAACTATTATGGATTGTCGCGACCTCCTGCTCCGAGACAGGGCCAATTAGAGAGCTTTTCCTCTCTTCCAGGAGGGAGGGGCAATCCCCTCATCCTTCAGTCTTCGCCCTGTGTCGCTCCGGCAGGAGTCTCTTCACTTCACTCCGATATCTGTCCTTTACCCTGTGATCTATTTCCAATTCCTTTCATCTGGTTCTTCCCTTATTTCGTCTGCTTAGTCCAAGGGGAATTGGGGAGACTTTTTAAAGAAGTGTGACTACTTGCATCCTTCAGGCGCAACTGTTAGAAGATCTCCTTAACCATGGCAGCGGAGACCTCGCGCTTTGAGAGGGAGGCTTCTCCCTCCCTCTCTGAGGACTTGGTGGCTCCCTCAGTCTGCCACGCCGAGTGGGCTGTGGCCACAGCACCCATGCCCAAAACTCGGGCCCCCAAGGCCAAAAAAGCCAAAAAACTCACGAAGGAGCAGAAAGCAGCGGCCAGAGTGGCAAAGGGTGCTGCAGTGCAAGCAGCTCGGGTGTTGCTGGCCAAGGGGGAGTCGGGCAGGTCGACTGTCTCCCGGTCGCCGCCGCCGCATCAACCGGCGCCGCGAGATCTCCAGGACAGGTCGGACATGCAAGTAGCTGCTCCCCTCGCCGTCCAGGATTGCCCGGCCTCAAGCGAGCCCCCCGCCAAACGCCCCCGTTCCTCTGACACGGGCTGGGTGGCATCCTCTGGGGATGTGGCTGAGGAGGAAATTCCTCCAAGTTTTGCTGCATTACTGCAACGGGTGGTGTTGGAGGAGTTCAGAAAGTTCCTTTCTAATCTGGCTCGGAAGATTCCCACCAGTACCACCGAGTCTCCCCTGCTGGCTCACCATTTTCCCGCCCAGCCCATCACGGCCGCAATCTTGGGAGGGGAATCCATGTCTCGGGCATCCACCTCCTCAGCTCCCGCTGGTGATGGGACCCCCCACTCTCTCCCCTTGTGCTCCCTGCCGCCCTTCTGCCCCGGCCCCATTGTTGGCCCCCCTGTATCGCGGGGGTGGGGGAGGGGATGACCCTTCTGAGGAGTCTGATTCTGGGAAAGAGGAGGGAGAATTATCAGGGGATGAGGAAGGTTCTGCTGCTCCACTGCCCCAGGCCCCTTATAGGCTGTTTAACCAGTCCGATTTTCCGGTCCTTTTTCATAAGGCTCGAAGGACCCTCAGGCTGGGGGTGGTGGTTCCAACTGCACCGGATAGTACAGAAGGAGATCCATCAGTTCTGCCCTCTCTCAAAGCTCCCGAGGTGGCAGTACCCTGCCCACAGCTTTTCTTAGATATCATTCAGGCAGAATGGGATCGCCCCACTGAAAGTAAGGGACCTCCACTGGGAATCAAGCGCCTTTACACCACCACCAAGGCTGTCATGGACAAACTTCAGGTCCCGCCTGTGGATGCCGAAGTTGCTGCCTTAGTCACTGGTGCTGTTCTCCCAAAGGATGGGGATGAGGTTTTAAGAAACTTTGATGATAAGAAATGCAATGTTGCATTGCGTAGGTCCCATGAGGCCTCGGCTCTGGCCATGCGGGCCTCCATGGCTAATTCCATATTTGCTTGTGCTTCAGTGCTCTGGATCAAGGAGCTGTCCTCCCTGGTCCCGCCTGAGCTGACAGCGCTTAGGCAAGGGCTTAATAAGTTTGGCAAGGTCTCTGCATTCCTGGCAGACAGCTCCTTGGATGCGACCCAATTGTCCACACAGGCTGTGGCCTCTGATATTACGGTACGGCGCCACTTATGGCTCAAATATTGGAAAGTGGACCAAAAGTCAAGATGTAACCTGGCTAATTCTTCATTTAAAGGGGGAAAGTTGTTTGGCGAGGCTTTGGAGCTGGTCCTGATCGACACCAAGGATAAAAAGAAGGCAATGCCTTGCTTGATGCCACGTCAAGATCGTAAGTCCTTTTCTTCCAATTCCTCCTCCAAGGGCTTCAAATCTAGTTTTCGTTCCCGTCAGTCGAGACAAGACAGACTGGCCTGGACGAGACCACAGGGATCCTTTCAGGACAATGCGCAGCCCCGACCTCAGCAATCAGGTCATTACTCCAAGCCAGGATCTAAGCAACCCGCTGCGCAATGACTGCCTTCAGGATCAGCAGGTAGGTGGCAGGCTACAGCAGTTCGCCCAGCAATGAGGGCGACCTGCACCGACCACTGGATTTGCCAGACAATATCTCAGGGGTGCAGCCTGGACTTTCTTTCCTGGCCCCCAGATTGATTCCTAATTTCCCTGCAGTCCCGCAAGCAAGACAAGCATTCCTTAAAGCTGAAGGCCACTCGTCACCTGAGGGTGATCCGGGCTATTGAGCCAGTTCCGCCCGAAGAACAGGGGCGTGGCGTCTATTCTATTCTCTTTTTAGTTCCAAAAAAGAGTGGAGAGTGGAGGGCCATTCTAGATCTGAAATTTGTCAATCGTTTCCTCCGGGCGAGGCATTTCCGCATGGAAACCCTCTGTTCCATTCTGATGGCGCTTCAGCAGGGAGACTTCCTGTCTTCAGTGGATCTGAAGGAAGCTTACTTTCATGTTCCGATCCACCCTCTAGACAGGAGGTTCCTTCGGTTTGTCTACATGGGCGCCCATTTCCAGTATCGGGCTCTCCCTTTTGGTCTTTCGACTGCACCATGGGTGTTTACCAAGATCATGGTGGCACTCGTGCACTTGAGGACCAGGGGGGTTCACCTGTACCCCTATTTGGACGATCTTTTGGTCAGGTCACCTTCTCGACATCAAGCCCTAGAGGATGTGGGCGAGACTCTCTCTGTTCTAGAGTCCCACGGGTTTCTGGTGAATCTTCAGAAGAGCTCTCTGGTTCCCCAGAACAGGATTCAGCACCTGGGGGCTATCATTGACGCTACCAGGGGCATTGTCAGTCTGACTGCAGAACGCAGGCTCAGATTGGTCCTGAAGTGTTGGAAGCTGCTGCGCCATCCCCGATCCGACATCCTCAGCCTGAGCCAGCTACAGGGCATGATGGTTTTGACCATTGGGATTGTGCCCTGGGCTTGTTTCCATTCTCGGCCCCTCCAATGGCTACTCTTTCTCCTCCAGGACCTCGTGACAGGCAGGTCCAGACTAAGGGTCCCTCTAACCTCTTGGGTTCATCAGTCCATGGTCTGGTGGACTTCCCCAGCTATACGCAGGGGCGTGAGCTTCTTGCCAGCTGACCTACTAATTGTAATGACGGATGCCAGTCTTCAGGGCTGGGGTGGGCACTGTCATCGACAGGTTGCCCAGGGTCTCTGGTCACAGGGGAGCGTCTCCAGTCTATAAATTGGCAGGAGCTATGGGCCATCCGTTACGTCCTCATGCAGTTCTTGCCTGTGGTGCACAATCGTCGGGTTCTCGTCTGGATGGACAGCCAAAGCGCACATCAATCGTCAGTGGGGGACGAGGTCCCAATGCCTCATGCACGAGGCTGCACTTCTGCTGGCCTGGGCGGAGGAGAATTTGCAGTCCCTGGAGGCTGCGCACCTCAGCGGGAAAGACAACACTGTAGCAGATTGGCTGAGCCGGTCTCAGTTAGATTCAGGTAGAGTGGTCACTAGACGATCAGGCCTTTCGCAGGGTCGTAGAACGGTTCGGAACCCTGCTTGTGGACCTGTTTGCGTCTCCAGCAAACGCCAAGGTGGCTCGATTCATCTCCAGGTTTCCTTCCCCAGGGGTAGAGGGAGTGGACGCCCTGCTGGTCCCTTGGCCCTAGGGTCTGCTGTACACCTCCCCCCACCTTCCTGTCACAGACCATACGAAGGATCCGTCAGCTGAGGGCGGAGGTCCTCCTTGTGGCCCCGCACTGGCCGCGCCGCCCTTGGTTTTCGGATCTGGTTGCTCTGGCAGTCAACGACCCGATGCCACTGGGATGTCAACCTCATCTGCTACACCAGGGGCCAGTTTTTCACCCAGAGCCAGAGTGGCTCAATCTCTACGTTTGGAGATTGAGCAGAGCTTGCTAGATTCTTGCGGTTCTTCTTCTTCTGTCCGTGACACCATCCTTGCATCTAGGCGTCCTTCAACTACCCGGGTCTATCAATCAGCGTGGAAAGCTTTCACCTCCTGGTGTGCCTCGGGCGAGGTGGAGCCCCTGTCAGCATCCGTGGCTCAGGTCCTAGGATTCTTACAAGCGGGTCTGGATAAGGGCCTTCAGCCAAACACTCTTCAATGCCAGATGTTTGCTATCTCATCTGCTCTTCAGCTTTCAGGGGTCCCGTCCTTGGCTGAGCATCCACACGTGCAGAGGTTCCTAAGAGGGACCTCTGCACTCAGGCTTCCACCGGTCCCTCGCTTTCCCCTGTGGGATTTAGGTCTGGTTCTCAGGGTGTTCACGAAACACCCCTTTGAGCCCATAAGAATGGTTTCATTGCAGCTCCTCACCCTGAAGGTTTTGTTTTTAGTAGCCATTACCTCTGCCCGCCGCGTCTCCGACCTTGGCGCTTTATCGGTAAGGAAGGAGCTGTGCTTAGTCTTTCTGGGTTATGTTCTCCTCCTTACTGACCCCACCTTCATTCCTAAGGTAAATTCTTTGTTTCATAGAGCCCAGGAACTAATGCTTCCCTCTTTTTGTCCCAGTCCTTCCACTACAAAGGAGAAAGGATGGCATACCCTGGACGTGCGCAGAGCAGTTTGTGTTTATCTCCGGCGCACCAAGTCTGTTAGAGTCTCTGACTCCTTCTTTGTTTCATTTAGAGATTGTACATTGGGCCGGAAGGTCTCTTCGTCTACCCTGGTGTGCTGGATTTGCCAGTGCATTCACTTGGCGTGCACAACTGGGGGAGTGCCTGTACCTGAGGGGATTACTGCCCATTCCACGCAGAGTGCGGCTACTACCACTGCCTTTTCTACCTTAGCTCCTCTGGCCAATATCTGCAGAGCAGCCACTTGGGCTTCTGTCTCAACCTTTATTAAACATTATAAGATACACGATTGGGCCTCTGCGGATGCCTCTTTTGGGTGGCGGGTTTTGCAGCGAGTGGTTCCAGTTTAGAACCAGACTCTCAGTATCCCGCCCCATTTGAAAGCGGCTATGGTATGTCCCATAATAGTTTTGGATGCAATCCTCTTCTGAGGGAGAATGAATCATTGACACTTACCTGAATGGTCATTCTCCTCAGAAGTATGGATTGCATCCGACCCGCCCACTTGTTCGTCTGGTTGCTCCCCTTTTCATCCAGTTCTTCCTGTTACCTGTATATAAGTGGGTAGGTTCTTCCTCTTCGGGGTGGCGGCGTCTCCCCAAAGGGTGTGGAGTTAGCATAGAATGCTCTTATATATTTTTTCTGTCCAGTTTAGGCTCTTACTTGTTACTGTTCAGCTGTTGGCCTCTTGGGCGTTTCCTTTTCTGTCTCAGATTAGCCGGAGCATGGGAGAGCTGGTAACTGACTGAAGGATGAGGGGATTGCCCCTCCCTCCTGGAAGAGAGGAAAAGCTCTCTGATTGGCCCTGTCTCGGAGCAGGAGGTCTTGACAACCCATAATAGTTTCGGATGCAATCCATACTTCTGAGGAGAATGACCATTCAGGTAAGTGGCAACGATTCAGTCTCTGAGCTTCTTTAGCTATAAGTGTTAGGGAATGAACCCTGGAGGAGCTCAGATGTGCAGTGCCCCTAAGCTACAACTTCCCCAAATCCTAAAGATGAGTAATACAACAACTCAGTGTGGATTGTTTTGATTGTCTCAAGTAGGCTAATTTTTATCATCCAGTCCTCTCAAAGTGGACTTCAACTTTGTCCTTTTGTTTCTTGTTTCTCTCAGCGAGACTTTGGAGACAATTCTAGCAGTAGAGGATGCTGTCCCTGGAAAGCCAAGCCAGGGTAAAGGGGAGGCAATACTTTTAGCAATGGAACAGAAGGAGCATCTTCCCAGAACAAAGAAATACAGCAGACTGCTTGGGAATAAGGACAAAAAAGAGAAAAGTAAGCCTCTTGTCTATACAAATACAGAGCAAAACACACTGGGGAGTGGTGGGACACACCTCCCTTGAAATGAATGGGAGCTGAGCAAGAAGACACATTGTGGTTGGTCACAGCAGAATGTGAGCAATTCTAGACAACGGGATTTTTTGTGGGAGAATGGAGTTCTTTTGCATTTTTTTCCTAATGGCTGTGATTGCAAGCCATGCACACATATCCGGGCTTTCTCCCCATTTTCCACGCATTTTCTTTTTGCACACCCTCAGATTTCTGCTCCAAAATATTAAAAATAATAAATAAAACTAGCTAGGCCAGGTGCAGAGTATCTGGGCCTCTGCACACACACCACCGCCACTGCCTTGTTCTTTGCCTCCCCCTGACCCCGCTGGCTCACCCGGCTTTCTGGCTGGCTGGCCGGCCAGCTGGCCCATTTCTCCCCCGTTCCCACTTCTCTACCCGCTCCCTGTACTTTCTGGCTGGTGGACTGGTCAGCTCACATCTTCTCCCGGCTGGGCTTTCCAGCCACCCGGCCCACTTCTCCCCCCACCCGCGCGTGCTTTCTGGCTGGCCGGAAAGCCAGCCCGCCACCTCCTCCCGCCCACCTGCCGCTGCCTCCTCCCTGCAGCTGGCCCGGCCCAATGCCGCCTCCTCCAGCCGGTATAGCTATTTTCTCCCTGTTCCCATTGCTATCCTATCTGGCAGCTGTTCACGAACTCTGCCACTAAGGAGCCAGGGGGTGCCAAAGGAGGTGCAGCTGCCTCTACTTCCCAGGAGCCTCATCTCGTTCTTTCTCTCCCCTCCCCTCCCACCCCACCCCCACTATGCTCCCTGCAGGCTGGTCAGCAGCTCTACCTGATGAATGCCTAGCCTGCAAGCAGCACAGGGGAACTGAAGTGGGGTAGTAGAGAGAAGACCAGACAAAGCTGCCAGGAAGCAAAGGCAGCTGTGCCTGGATGATGAGACAAAGTGCTCATACTGAAGAAATCAAACAAATTGCAGTGTTCTGGTTTGGTTTCTCATTCCCCTTTGGTTATTATCACTTTCTCCAGCCATGCAGACTTCCCACAATGTTTCTTTTCTTTAAAAAAAAAATCATGCTAGCTGTGGCGCTTCAGCACTCACACACACTCAAATGGGTGCTTTAAGCAAAACCTGCTGCCACCCTTCAGTACCGTTTCCTTCCGTAGCATCCCTGTTTCAAAACCACCTTTGAGAGATGTATTGCACACCTCCTTTGCTCAGCAGATAGGGGCCCATCCCCTGCAATGAACAGAAACCCAAACCTTGTGCAAGCAAATACTGCTTCTTTTCCAGTTTCCGACCACTGCTCCTCAGTTCACACCCCCTTTCCTCCTTTTCTACCTCCCTCTTTTCCTACATATTTTTACCCCTGAGAGACAGTACATTGCCACCTTGATACTGCCAAAAAAAGAAGAAGTGAGGTTACTTAGATGTTCAGGAATTTTGTGTGGGTGTTGACTCATGCTATTTTTCTACGTGCTGTGGCGCTTCAGCGTTCACTCGCTGCACCCTGACACCTGCCTCTTGAAAACTTATAATTTTGAGAAAAGGGAATTCAGTGCCCTCTTGAGAGACCCTTTGTTTTAATAGTTCTGAAGTGTTTATGTTTTGAATTATATTGGGTTGTGTTAGTGAATGGCTGCCATCAAGGAACTGGTAGTCACACCATTCGGGTGTTTCGACTTACCTATCCCTTCCAGTGGTCTTATGTGAATGAGCCATGCAGTACGGGCAATGGAGGTGGTGATGGTGGCCCTGGTGTTGGGAATGATACATTAATGCAGTGTTGGCGGTACTGGAGAGCAGCTGCAGAGTATCTTGTGATATGCAACCAAGAGATCTGACATCATAGGAGAACAAAGCTTATGAGTGTTTCTGCAACTGGCCTAAGAGCATATTAGCGGCAGAGGAGGAGAACTCACTGGCAAGCACCCTGGCCCATCAACAGGCACATAGAAAGGCATTGGTGAGTGTGCCCCAAAGCCAGGATTGGTGGGAGGACAAGGTTGTGTGTGGGGTGATGAGCAGTGGATTGCCAGCTTCCAAATGTCAAGAGCTGCCCTGTTTAAGATTGCGGAGGCTCTTTGCCCACATCTGGAAAATCAATCATGCGATCAATCATACTCCATCCCTGTGGAGTAATGCTTGGCGGTGACTATTTGGTGACTGGTGACAGTTGGCACTTACTGGCAACTTGGAAATCAGTTTGGTGTGGGATTTTCCGTGCTGCCTGCATCATGATAGAGGTGTGCCTTGCTTTTGAGGTTGTCCTGCTAAGACGTACCATTTTCTTTGGAGATTATGGAAAGGTAAGAATACACTTTGCTTCCCTTCCTCTGTACCTATACAGATCCCTGCTTGATGTATCCCTACCTGTGTTGGGAGTGAAAACCAATGTTTTATTTATTTCCTGCAGATAATAGATGGCTTTGGAGCAATAGGCTTTCCACAGTATGTGGGCATTGTGGATGGATATTCCACATCTGCATCTATACACCAACTGGTTGTGGAAAGGAGTATAAAAACAGGAAGCACTAGTGCTCAGACCTCCTTCAGAGAACTGTTTGTTGACACAGAGATCAGATGGAATGGCAAGAACCACAATATCAGCATCTGGTAACAATTGCTCAATTCTCTTCAACAAAATTTGCAAAGTGGACCAAACCTGGAACCACAGATAAGAATTCTCTTCCCACTGGAAAGTATACATTAATGTAAAGGATTGACCCAAAATATTTACTAGCACTAATATTTACTATCTGGACTACCTGTATGTAATCACTATCAGGCCAGTCCCTCTGCTAATCAATTCCCTCAGTGTCTCCTGAAATCAAAGTTAATAGCCCTCCACTTTCTCTCCCATATGAACACAGTTTAATAGCTGCCAAAACATAGGAGCAAAACCCTGGCAAATGAAGAGGAGAGGTGTCCTGGCACTATGTCTCCTGCAGGAAAATGATGTCAAAGTTTTTCAAATACTGTTCAAAGCTGTTATCCACAAATTTATCCTGCCACCCAGCAATGTTCCAGGAAATAACTTTTACATGATCAGGAACTCTTGACAGTCAATTTGCAGGTTTTGGAGCCTTTAATAAACTAGGATCCCCCATGCAAACATTTCTTTCTGCATCAAAACATGTTGACATTTTCAGCAGTCAGATGGTTGTGGAATTCCATTACATCAGGTCTTTTTCATCCACTGTCTGAGGGTTAGCCTCCTTTTGATCAATTTGTTGAAGTATATTTTCCTTCTTATGGACTATTAAAAGAAATAAGCTCAAAATTCGAGGCAGGGTGGATAGGAGGCTCACTTGAATCTTGTATTAGCAGCAATACTCTTCAGCAATGCACTTTTGGCTATGATTTTCTTTAAGAGAAGGACATGATGAAAGTGGTTCAACAAAACAACACACAGAACTTAACCTTCTTAGGACCTTCTAGCCTATCAATAATCTTATCTTCATTTCTTGGTAACGTTCCAAAAGAGCCAATCAGTCTTTCTTATGTTGAAATATTTTAAACTGTCAACAGGGGTTAATTTATTTCTGTGTTGTTACTAATTAATATCAGCCCCTGCCGTATCTCTAGAGGCAGCAGCATCTGAATCTCTGCCAGACAATGAGGCTCTCCACACAAGCAGTGTGGAGAGCTGTAAGGGGTTTAGCGGGGAGAGCAGGTCAAGCCCACTCTCCCTGCACATGAGCATCTGCCTAGCCCTGGGTGGCCGAATCGGCTGCCCACATGATTACTGGCTCCGTCATGAAGCCAGTAGGGGTAGCGGGGATCGGGGGCTTCCCAGCCCCCAGAATGCCCCGCGTGAGTGCACGGGGCATTCTGGGGAGACCCCTGACGCTGGGAGGCTTGTTGTAGCCTCCTAGTCAGGGGTCTGCTCGTGAGTTGCTGTGCCATGGCGACTCACGATCAAAAGAATGAGGTTAGTGGAACACTCGCTCCACTAACCTTGTTTTAGGGGAGGGGTACTTTGAAGGACTAGCAGCTAGGAGCCACGCAGCTCCCGGTGCTGCACACAACCTCCCCAAACCGGGGTAGGCTCCTTTAGCCCGGTTTGGGGAGATTGTGAGAACAGCCTCAATTTGCTTTTATGCAGAGATGCCAAGTCCAAGCTAGTTTTGTGGGGGAGGAATGGCTTTACTGTCATATCAAGAAATAATCACAGGTGTAATTCGAAATTCGTGCAGAAATGATTTCCTTTTTAGTAACGTAAGTGGGATAGTAGGTTGACTAAAAGTTAATAAAATCTTCTTTGTTGCTGGCAAACTGGGTAACCAATGTATAGAAACAAAATCAACACATTTTGTCCCACAATGCAAAAGCTGACTAAAGTAGTTATTATTTCTCTGCAAGACTGCCAGCCTCTTTTGTTATAATTCAAACAAACATAGAGCATAACTTGGTTAATTGGAGAGTCCGATCACAATTTTCAGTACTGTACTGGCCCTTTTCACTCCAGCTGCTTGTTGGTCTGAGTCCAAGGTCACAGCTAGCTGATTACACTGTTTGTCTAAACTAGTTGCTTCCTTAGGATGGAGTTTTGAAGATGTAGTTACAGAGTCTGCCTTTTCCAAATGCGTCTAAATAAAATGTTCAAATGATGTTATAAGTGAGTCTATCTTTTTATTTATGGTATTAAGTTGTTCAAAAATTGATATCATTGTCTGTGCCATGATCAAGCACTGATTAGCAACATATTCCATGGTAAAAACAGGCTGCTGGTCTGGTCTCTGATCCTCTTTTAGCCTTTTCTCTATCAGGACCTCCTGCTCCCATGAAGATTCTCCCTGTAAGGATGATTCATTCACAGAAGAAGTCGGCCTCTTTCATAAAAGAATATCTTCCATCTCCAGAGCAGCATATCTATTGCATGCGGGGACTGTGATGAGATCTCTTTCATCTTCCTTAGGAGGGTAAAACTCATCTATCCTTGACTGCTTGGAAGATTTCATGATTGGTGGGGACCCAGAGGGGCTGGATTGGCTACATTTTTTCCTCCCCATACCAGATGGAATAATTAAAGACCAGAAAATAATAGACTGCTTCTTCAATGTCTAAGTCTCCTGAAGAATTACAGTGTTCTGTCTACTTTCCACACTTTCCAAGGTTAAGGAAAAACAAAACTTTCCAGAAGTCTCCCACATAGATGATATAAAATGTTTTTAAAGTTGTGTACTTCAAAGGCAAATAAAAATAACAGTCTGAAGTGGAGGTTCTAAAACAAGCTGTTACTCCGTCGCCATCTTGGCCCCTCCATCATCAGTTTCCTCCAGAATAGGGTTGTGGGGACAAGCTTTTCTTTGGGGGATTGCGGAAAAGTGATTCAAGGGGTTGCCCTTGTGTCTACATGAGGATCTGGGTTCCTCAAGACTGGATAACAGTTTTTCCATTTCTGCCAACAGCATCCTACACTCTGGGGCAGATTGGGGAGCCCTGTAGACAAAGCAGTCCTGAGTGGGGTGTGCTTCTCTCAGACCAGGCTGCAGAGAAGACATCTAGAGAATCATTCTTACCTTGTGTACAGCCATAGTTTGAGGTGGACTGTGCAGCAGTGCAGGGACAGTTTGCTGGGAGTTGCTGACCCCTTGGCTGGCTGTGTGGGGGTGGGGAGAGGCTAAAGGCACACTAGGAAGCAGCACTTCGCTAGGCACACCTGAAGTCTGCCCTCAGCTCCATGGTGTTGGCAAGAAGCCCCTCAAAAATCCCAGAGTTCTTTTCGAGGGCATTTGCAGCCCACCTTCTGTCCTCTGCACAGACCCATGCAAGCACCACGTGCTCTTCTGCAATCTTTACCATCCATGCCTTTACAACTGCTCAATGCTCCTCTGCCTTGGCTGCCTGCTCCTCAGTTTCTTCAACCCTATAGTCCGACTGGACACTGACTTTCCCCCTGGGGAGAGCATGGCAACAAGGTTGGGATTTGGCATATTTGGAAAAGGAGACAGGACCAAGTTAAAAAAGAAGAAGCATGCAGTACCTCAGCCATGCAGTCAGCAAAGGAGGAGGGAACCCAACACAGGAAAATTTCAGGCACTCTGCCTACAACCATCTGCTCTTCAAATGTAAACATTCTTAAAGTGCTTCAGACTCCTGCGGGACAGCCTTAGTTCTTTGTTCATGGGAATTAAGAACTAAGGGTCTGTGGAAGACAAGAACACAAGAGAAGAATTTGCACTCATACTCCAGAAAGGAACAGGAGCAGTTCACTTCACTGCTGAGCTACTATAAATCAAGTAGCTAATAAGGGCCATGCATCGCAAGCATAGTATTGCCCAAAACATTGAACGTGAGTTGCTCTAGAGGAAAGCAGCTGCCGCATCACAGTGCAAAAGCAGAAAAGGTGAAGGCTATCTTTAATGCGAGGGGAAAGCAGGGGTGGAGATGGGAAATAAAGTGTGAAGTTGGGCTCCATTTCCCCCCGTGTATACACATTAAGGAATCCCCTTCCTGAAACCAAAATGGTGGCATTCCTGCCCTCCACTGGAAGCGTGGGAGGGATAAGTACTCGTATCCTGTGCTTACAAAGATTGAGCTTGGGCACCATTTTCATTCTAAACAGACATTGGAGAATCTGCTTGCTTTTAACAAAATGGAGAGTTTGCTTTCTCATCCTTAATTCAAGTCACAAAATAACCTCCCAGCCTAGTATCTATTAAATTTTAGGGAGGGCCTCTAAAACTGGGAGGGCGGGTGTTGGAAGTTAAGGACTATGCGCTGTCTCTTGTCTCAGTGACAGTGGAGGACAGACTAGTGAGTCAGAGGGCTAGAGGGTCAAGACATTGGTCATCCCTTCTCTACTGCTCTGACACTATCCCTTTGAAATGTAGATTGGTACTCTTAGGGATTAACTTCCTCCCTCTCTTCTCTTCCTGTTCCTACTACCTTGCAACATGGCAAGCTCCTCTCCCTGTACCATGTGTGCAGAGAAGATGCAGAATCCATCTGCATCCAGCTAGATAGATTAGAAATCCCAACTCCTCACTTTCCTATCTAGAATGGAGTTCTCTAATAAATGCCTTATATATTGATTATTATATTGTATTATATTATATAATACAATATAATATTATATTACATATTATACATATTACAATACATATTATATTGATTATATATGAAACTATGAATTAGTTCCAAGTTAGTTTACTCTCAGCATACACACATGCCTAAGTAAATTCCACTGTGTTGTGCCTCTGTGCACTCTGCTATAATGAAAAAGGGATTCTCTCACCAAAGAGAATTCCCAACAGCGGGTAGGGTAGAATGACCGATAAATTTTGCATTTTCTGGCATCTACTGCATTTTCGAGAATATACATCTTAAGGAAGAATGAGCACTGTTATGTGGCCCAAATGAGTGCTTTGGTAGGCAAGGGGAAGAAAGAAACAAAAGCTTCCCAGGCAGGTCCCACCACATCTGCACAACCACAGCAAGAACCACCACCAGAAGCATTTACAGTGTACCAAAGTCACTCTCATCTCCCTGGTGATACAGACAGCAATGCCCCACCCCCATGTCTCATCCATGTCTTCCCCTGGCTCCCTGCAGTACCTGCAACAATTTGGGGAGAATTTTCCCATTGCCTTGTGGGATTGTCTGAGCCTGAAGGAGAAGAAATAGGTTACAGACTCTGACAAAGAACACTTCAGGCACCCAATTCCTGCACAATACTCACACAAATGCATGCACTTAACAGGCACTCTTTGTGGTCAGTCCTCCTGAACATTCACTGTTTCCTGGTCATGGGTAAATAGCTCCTCTGAACCTGGGCATTGGTTCTGGCACTTGATGGCCATATGACAGTGCCCAATTCATGCATCTTCTCTGCAACATACTCAGATGTGTCTAGATTGTGGTGGCAGCTATGCAATTGATCCTGCAACTTCCACTGTCCCCAAATCTCAAGGAGGTCCTTGATTTCCTCTTAAATTAAGGATTATTGATTTACAACACCACGGCCACCAGCCTTGCCTCCATTTCCTTTGTTTCCATGAGGGAGAAATAGTAGCATGTGAAGTTTTGAGTTGTGCAACCAAGCATGTAGCCACTTCATGGTCTTCAGTGGCAGCAGCTACATGGATGAGCGCTGGAGCACTTCCAAAAAGATTTGGAAGGAGCGAGCACCTTGGTGTGGCTGCAATCAGAAGAATAATGACTGAGTAGGGGGAATATGTGTATGAAGAAGCGTTAACTCCTTCCCTTTCCTCCGCGTCATCACCCAGAAAAGGTAATTGCCCAACCTTCCCTTCCTGCTGAATCCTGTTGCAATAGTTCACATGCTAATATCAAACCCATAAAAAATGTCCTTGTGCAGACAATACTGGGGGGGAAAGGGATTTTATTCCTGGAGTGGATTTGAGGGCTATTCGTGGTGAAAACCAGTGGGAAGAGATGTATGACGTTTCAACAAGCAACAACTTTGCCCATGGAAATCGGCAATGAACTTGCTACAACTGACTGCCTAGAAATACTCTGTTTCAGGGTGAGCAGCGAGTCAGGCAAGGGAAAGTTACAGCAGCACCATCTCTACTGAGAGTCTGAGAGGGGCTGCCAAAGGAGGAGCCCATGGGGCAGAGTAGATATCCACACTCTTCAAGGCTTCAGTTGCTATAGTTGACTGCTGGCCAGACAACTCATAGTTTCCTCCACCAGCCCTGTGTTTGCCACCCCACTATTCTCCTGGTGTTTTTATAAAGAGGCAAAAACACATACACAACTTGTTTTTCTTTGTCTCCTGGCAGATGAGAAACCAGAAGCAGACAATGGAGGGCGTAAGGAAAACCGGAAAGGAGCGCCCAAGAAAAAAGTTCAAGGCAACGCCCGCATCCTCGTTGACCAAGAGGAAATGCAGGAGGAGGAGGCAGACAGAGGAAGTGGTTGCTGTGAGCTGAACCTCCATGCTACTCCAAAGGGTTTCAGGGAGGAGGGACAAATGGGGTGGTGCTTAGGAGCTAAAGAGTGCTGCAATACTCTAGTTTTGTGGATCGTTCATGGAGGCAAGCCCTGGCCTGGTCAATCTTCAATAACTAACTGTGAGAATGAGGGAGAAAGCTGATTGGCCTGCAGTTTCTCCCCTGCTAACTGAGCAAAGAGGCACCTTTTATAGTGGTGATTCTCTTATATTTAGCAGGGGGAGAGCAACTATTCATGTTCAGCCCCAGCACAGCATTCCTCCAGTAGTTGTTGCTGGTGCTTACCTTTTGTTTCTTTTTAGACTTTGAGCCCTTTGGGGACAGGGAACCATCTGTGGTTATTACTGTTTTTCTGTGTAAACTGATTTGAGAAATTTGGTTGAAAAGCAGTATATACCGTATTATTCATTCATTCATTCATTCATTCAATTTCTATACCTTATTTATTTCTTCTCAGAAATGGCTCAGGGCAGTTCACACAGAGAAATGACAAATAAATAAGATGGGTCCCTGTCCCCAAAGGGCTCACAATCTAAAAAGAAACACAAGAAAGACACCAGCAACAGTCACTGGAGGTACTGTGCTGGGGGTGGGTAGGGCCAGTTACTCTCCCCCTGCTAAATAAAGAGAATCACCACGTTAAAAAGGTGCCTCTTTGCCAAGTTAGTAGGGATACCACCACTATACATATATAAATATGTATAGTGGTGGTGGTGGTGGTGGTTGTTAGGGATATGCACAAACTGGTCCGGAGGTCTGGAGTTCATGCCAGTTTGGCAGCGGGGGGAGGTTACCTTTAAGGAGCAGGGAGGGTGCTCATCCCCCCACACACACACATTTCCTCCGTGAGTGCTGTCTCAAAAACCACTGGCACAGGGCAGCAGCAGACCTCCTTGCCACCCCGGTCAGTGTCAGACCAGCCACTTCTGCTCTGACGCTGACCAGGGCGGCAAGGAGGTATGCTGCGACCCCATGCCAGCAGTTTTTGAGACCGTGCCGGCTGGGGAAATGCGGGGCGGGGATGAGCACCCTCCCTGCTCCTTAAAGGTAACCTCCCCCCGCCAAACCGGCCGAATGCCAGTTTTATACACATCCCTAGTTGTAGTTAAGGAAATAAATTGAATCCATCAAACAAAGTCTACCAGAGAGTTATTTTGGTCCTTCCTTGAGATGCTGCTGAAAAATCCCTTCATGGTTCTGCCCGTGCCAGTGATCCAGAAGGTGTAGCAACAGATCTTCTATTATTTAAAGACTTTATTTAAACAATAAAGTCTTACTGCACCTTGTGGTAGAGACTTTCATGGACTACAGTTTACTTTATCAAATGCATGGAGTGTTATTCCCAGTTGTCAAATGTTATATTATAGATAGGTATAGAGAAAGAAAACTGTAAACAGGGAGGCCAAATGGCCATGAGAGGGGAGATGGTCAGTCTGTCATAACTCCATGTAAAACTCAAATGTAGACAAGATAAGCATAGTGACCATTCACAACTACATTAGTAGTAGCTAACACAATAGTATTTGCTTGGCTATATTAATTTAACAGCTGCAGCAGTAGAGGAATCTGTATTGATTCATTTCTAAACAAATGGGGTAAAACTTAGCGATAGGTTCTTGTTCAGTAGTTTTGCACTGGAGTGTTCCTTTGAAGCTCTCTTGTTGAAGAATAGTGACATTCAGGTCAGCAGTACCATGTTCTGGAGAACTGTCTTGTTCGCCCCACTATATTTAGAGTTTGGGGGCATTTTGCCATTTTTGTTGCAACAGGGTAATGTGGCTGTTTCTCTGGAAGCGGTTTCTGATTGTTGCCATTTTTAATGTCCGTGTTTGCCCATTTATTGTTTTGTGTAGAACCTGGCTGGTGGTGTGTGGTACTGAAATTATTAGGTCACTCAGTAGTGTCACCTGAGTGGATCTGGAGACAGAGTTGGCTTCTGGGTTTGTTGCAGAGGCTGGTCCTAGGGCTGTTGCTCTGTTGGGGCCCTCTTGTAGCTAATCAGTAGCTGCTCTAGATTAGAGATTGTCTGTAGGCCTACCGCCCAGCTGGGAATTGCAATGGCAGCTGGATTATCCCTCACCAGAAAGTAAAGAGTTCATCTTATCTTTAGGGGTGGGGAGTTCACATGGAGCATTTGCAAAGAGCAGGCTTTACAGCGGATTTACTGCAAGTTCAAATTTGCCCCCGCAAAACAACACAAAAAGTGGATTTATTTTACCCCAGACATTAATCAGGCTATTCTCTAACATACAGTGAAAAACTCAAATCATGTCTGGAGTGCTCCCTGATAGCTTGCAGGGATTTCGAGGTACATCTGGCCAATATGTGAATGCACACTCTCCATTCCGGAGGAGAAGAGAGCTAAAAGCCCCATCCGGACATGCTTATGCTAATGAATTCTCTGTATTCCATCTTTTAGTCACTTGGGCAGACATACACAGACTTCTCTCTCCATCCAAACAGAAATGTAACACAGCTCAGCTTTTCTTATTTTAAGTAAAGTTTCTTACAGATCAGTTATGATTCTGAGTGATGTCTTCAGAACCCTACTCTGCTAACTCGCCCAAAACCAGTATGAGAGAAGTATTATTGCCCAGAATGCTTTCTTCATTGCTGATTATTCATTGGAGTAGTTTGAGCTGGGAAATGTATGGGGCACATAGTGTTTTGTCGCTTGCTCTTCTGAGCCTGTCTTGTAGACATTCCTGGGTAGGTTGTGTTGAGGGTAATTATTATATAGCAGATAATTTCTGGATCTAACCCATTACAGCAGAAGTCTACAGTCTCAGGGGCAACAGCTTGTAAATGATAAGCATGGAGATTCATGTAAGGTTAAACTAATCTACTTTATTCAGAAGTCCATGATGATAAGAAAAGACCTATATCTAACTTCTGACTGCAAGTTGGTCAGAGAGAGACCTATGGAAGCATGATGCTCAGAGAGAGAGTGAAGCATTCTGGGAAGAAGAAGTCGTCACTCCCAGGAAGTTCCTGAGTACAGTATATCCATAGAGGGGTCATAGAGGTAGAGATAGGAAGGTGAAGGAGACACTATGCCCCTAGTGGTCATTAGGGTTACTGGTGCAAAAGGCCAATGCCATCTGGAGCTGGATCTCCAACACCCCTTCTCATTGCCTGTCGCACCGGTTCATGACTCCCATCTTCTCATGAAGCATCTGGAATCAATCTCTTGGTAGTGGCTTGGTCATTCCATCTACCACCATCTCTTCAGTTGGGCAGTACTTCAATTTGACTAGCCCCTTCTCTTGTGCATCTCGAACATTATGGTGCTTTGTATCAGTGTGCTTTGTTCAAGACTTGACTTTCTCCATAAGTGAGAGCTGAATACAACTTTGGTTGTGTTCAAACATCTCAGTAGGCTTTGGTTCTTCAATCCCAAAGTCCAGCAGTAGCTTGTGTATCCACACAGCTTCCTTACATGCTTCAGTAGCTGATATGTACGCTGCTTCTGTGGTTGAGAGCACAACAAATGATTGCTTCTAGCTAGTCCAATGTATAGCTCCATCTCCATAGAAAAACAGGTGTGCACTGGTGGACTTGCAATCAGCTTTGTCTTCAGCCCAATCTGTGTATATGTATCCTATTAGTTTGGGGTTGCTGCTTGCTAGAATCTCTAATACATAGTGTCCGGTACCCTTTAGTTATCTCTCGAATCTTTTGACTGCAGTCCAATCATTCTTGGTTGGTGCACTTACTTTTCTGCTTAGGATTTCCACTGCTGCAGCAATATCTGGCCTTGTCACTGTGGCTATATAAATAAGCTTGCCAATTGCTTTTCTGTATTGGTTGTTGGTTGGTAAAGGTTCACTATCTTCATCTTGCTTCAGGAAATTTGTATCCATTGGTGTACTGACTTCATTGGTATCTATCAGTCCCAGGCATTCTAGAAGATCTTTTATTTTCTGCTTCTGGTTGAGAAGGAATGTCCCATCCCCTTCACTTTCTATTTGAATGCCAAGATAGTAGGAGATTCTTCCGAGTTCCTTCACCTCTATTTTCTTGTTCAGGTGCTGTATAACCTTGTGGCTATCTTGCCTTTCCTCATATGCAATAATCAAGTCATCAACATAAGTCAGGATGTAAGTCCATTTATTGTCTCTGAATCTTGAATATAGGCAGGGGTCAGCATTTATTTGCATGAACCCCTCCTGAAGTAGCAGTTCGTTTAGCTTTTCATTCCATGCTCTAGCAGCTTGCTTTAAGCCATAGATGCTCTTTTGAAGTTTGCACACAAGCCTCTCTTTTCCAGGTTCTTCAAAGCCTGGTGGTTGCTGCATATAGATGTCTTCCTCAATTTCTCTATTTAGGAAGGCAGTCTTTATGTCCAAGTGGTCAACATGCATCTTTCTGGCTGCTGCTATGCTGAGTAGTGTCCTGATGGAGGTGTGCTTCACGACTAGTGCAAATGTCTCGTTGTAGTCTTCACCATATATTTGGGAGTATCCTTTGGCTACTAGCCTTGCCTTGTAGCGCTGTACATCCCCTTCTGCATCTTGTTTGATTTTAAAGACCTATTTGCATCCTACAGTCTTTTTTCCAGCAGGTAGTTCCACAAGTGTCCATGTCTTGTTCTTGGGCAGAGATTCAATTTCTTCTTCTGCAGCTTTCCTCCATTTCTCGGCTTTGTGGGTTGGCATTTTTTTCAACATCTTGCCTATTCAGGGTTCCTGTAACTCTTCACTTCTGGTCATGAGTGAGAGTCTTTTGGGTGGAATCCTTTTGTTGGGCCTCTGTGAGTGTATCAGTTCTGGTTCAGGCAGTGCAACCCCTTCTGAATCTGGCTTGGGTTTGGGTTCACTGCCTGTCATGAGGTGTGTGAAAGTCTGCTCACCTTGTTCCTCACTCATCTGAATCCTTGGCCCAGCTTCTGGTACATAGGAAGCTGCCATATACTGAGTCAGACCATTGGTCTATCTAGCTCAGTATTGTCTTCACAGACTGGCAGCAGCTTCTCCAAGGTTGCAGACAGGAATCTCTCTCAGCCCTATCTTGGGGGAGCCAGGGAGGGAACTTGGAACCTTCTGCTCTTCCCACAGCAGCTCCATCCCCTGAGGGGAATATCTTCCAGTGCTCACACTTCTAGTCTCCCTTTCATATGCAACCAGGGCAGACCCTGCTTAACTAAGGGGGCAAGTCATGCTGGCTACCACAAGACCAGCTCTCCTCTCCTTTGTATTTCACCTTTGATTGGATTTTGTCTCTCATCAAAGTACGCAACGTTGCAAATTTCAATATCACCAGTTTCAACATTAAGGATTCTGTATCCTTTCCCACCTAGTACATATCCACAGAGTACTCCTTTCTTCTGCAATTCAGCTTGTTTCTCTTTGTTTTTGGTACATATGCATATACTTCCCATCGAAATGCTCTGATATGCTTTAGGCTAGGCTATCCAAACCACAGTTCAAATGGTGTCTTTTCTACTGCTTTGGTTGGCAATCTGTTCTGTAAATAGCTGGCAGTCATCACTGCTTCTCCCCAAAGCTTATTTGCCAAACCTGCATCTTGCAACATGCATCTGGCCATTTCTAGTAAAGAGCAATTTTTCCTCTTTGCCTCACCATTCAGTTCTGGTGTGTATGGGGGCATAATCTCATGTTCAATCCCTTGTTCCTTCAGGAATTTTTCAAGTCATTTGACATGTACTTGCCTCCTTAGTCTTTGAGGCTTTCTTCCAAATTTGTTACTGACCAGTGCAACATACTCTTTAAACTTCTGAAACACTTGACTCTTCTCTCTGAGTATAAACATGAGCAAATCTTGTAAAATCATCAATAAATGTGAGTATGCAATGATTAAAACCTCTGCTTTCATCCAACGGACCACAAACATCACTGTGAATCAACTTTAGAGGGCGCTGTGAAGGCAATGTTCACATCTTGATGCAGCCTCTCTGCAGCCAAAATCAAATCATTTCTTTTTGTAATATAACAATGCTTATCTTTGAACTCAACTCTGCATCCTTTTTCAACTCCATATTTTGCAGAAATCAAATTATTCTCCAATGATGGCACAAATAATGCATCCTTAATAGTTACAGCCACACATTGTTCATCTGGTAGCTTATGTGCTGTTGCGACTCCTCTCTCCTCAGCAGAAAGGGATCTGCCATCTGCAAGATAAATCAGGACTTTGTAATCCTTATCCAATTATGTAAACAGTTTGATATTGCAGAATACATTTTAATTGGTCTCAATCGTGGTATTATAACTTTTAATCTTGGGTTTGCCCTTTATGTGCTTCAGTTTATGAGAATCTCTTCCTGGTATGGAATTCTGATGGCTTTTAGCATCAGAAATCTTAACCCTCTCTGTCTCTTCTTTTCTCTTGTTTCTGCCAGCAGCAGCTTTCCTGGGCTTATCAGCACAATTAGCATATAAATAGTCTTCACCTTTACACTGAAAACACCTTTATTCTGTGTTCTCTGAGTGAGACACTGTAACATGATCTCCAGGAGGAGAAGCCATTTCTTGCTTTCTATGAAAATGTTCAGCCAAGCGAGATATGTTTTAAGTTTAAAGATGCATCTGAAACTTCTATTGCCAATTTAAGGGCTTGATAACTTTTAAGCAATGAGTTCAGAATGAATCCCACAATTGCAGCCTAACTGAGGTTTGTCCCCAAGTCTTTAAGTTGTTTTCCCAGATCCTGGATTTGAATTATGTGTTCAGTGGGATTCTGTCTCTCCTTTATCTTCAAGTTGCAGAACTTTTGAATGAGCAAGACTGTATCACTGGGGCTCCTTGCAATTATAAAGCTCATCCAGTCTTTTCCAAAATTCACTGGCCAATTCCACACCCATAAAATGAGTATATAATTTTGGACTTACATGCATCCCAATGATTCCAAGAGTTTTCTTGTTTTGAGAATCCCAAAACTTTCTTACCTCTGCTTTAGGTTGCCAACATTGCATTGGCTGAAATCACGATGGGGACTCTGAGAGGGTGGGGGGCATGGCCACCTAGGGGCAGGACTTGTCTTTTTTTTTTTTAAGCCACTGCTGAGTGGCAGCAGAGGGGGATGGCGATGA
Organism: Hemicordylus capensis; assembly: GCF_027244095.1. NCBI lineage: Eukaryota > Metazoa > Chordata > Lepidosauria > Squamata > Cordylidae > Hemicordylus > Hemicordylus capensis. Next base: position 1,490,612 of record NC_069662.1, on the reverse strand, counting down.
GAGCTCACCCACCTCCCAAACCATGTGTATGGCTGCTCTGAGGCAGAGCTCGCTGGGGTGGGCTTACTGGTGACAGGCGCACTGCGGCTGAACTGAAAGTACTCACCACTGACTGACTCACTGCAGGAGGTAGGGACGGAGAGAAGGTGAAAGAGTCCCTCACTCAGCCCCGCTTTCCTTCCAAATGAGGCAGATGGGCCGATTTCAGGCTTCTGCACACATGCACCTAGCCCTCCCGGATTAGCCACCCAGATGATTACTGGCTCTGCCACAGAGCTGGTGGGGTGGCAGAATTTGGGAGGCTCCTGGCCCCCGGAAGCCCCAGAATGATCCAGATGAGTGCGTGGGGCATTCTAGGGAGCCTCCTGATGCCGGAAGGCTTGTTGTCGCTTCCCCTGTTGTGGGGCTACTCATGAGTCATGATGGTACGGAGCCACGTTGTGGTGACATACAAACATCTAACCCGCTTTTGGGGAGCTCCTGTGCCCGAAACCCGGGTTTAGCGGCAGGCTCCATAAGCAGGCTTGCTGCCAAGCCGCCACCAGGAGCTGCATGGCTCCCGTTGCTTCTCACAATTGGGAGAAATTGGGATAGCCTTCCCTAGCCCGATTTCTTCCAATCATGGGAATAGCTTCCCTAACTATGTATCTCTACTCTCAATGCCCCTAGTAGTCATTAGGGTTACTGGTGCAAAAGGTCGATGCCATCTGGAGCTGGATCTCCAGCCATTTGGGGGCATCCTGCATTTTAACATCTCTGAGCACAATCATGGGTTCTTGAACCCCCAAGGAAGATACACAGTTAAGAAACCTTATTGTTGAAACCCTAATACAGTGACTTGCTATTTATAGTGGTAGAATCAGTTTAATCCTCACTGACAGAATAATTCGTACACTTAGACCATATCTGAGTGGTGCTCATTTAAGCCTCATAGACAAGATCATCCCCTTGTGCATGTTCCATAAATCTCAATCCCTCTACAGCATGTTTTTCCTTTGATTTTCCTAGTCTGGTGCATGGCATGGGTCCAGTGCTCTTATCCAACTTGTGAGAAGTGGAGGCGGCTGAGCAGTGACATTGATCCATCAGTTCTGCCTGAGGACTGGTCCTGTAGCCAGAACCCAGGTAAAAGAGAAGGTGGGGCAAGGGATTTGCTGCTGAAACTGCCAGGCATTTGGTGGTCTCGCCTTCCCTTGGCAAATTAAGAAACTTCTGCATAAAACTAAGGCAGGCTTACATTTTTGGTGATGGGCAGCACCATGCTAGTCTGACATTTAATCATGATCAACAATCTTAGAGCAAACCCTAGAATACTGATTCTGATTAAATGCTAGGTTGGCAGGGTGCCAATCTGACACTGACAAACATTTATGGGTTCTTATGACTGGAAAATGGAAGCATGCATGGCTTTTGAATCTCCTGATTCCCAGGAAGTGGAAGGGGACAAAAATGAAGACAGGGTTGTCAACAGAAAAATATGCATGCATTTGGAAGTAAGGTAAAGGTAAAGTGTGCCGTCAAGTTGACTTCAACTTGTGGCACCCACAGAGTCCTGTGGTTTTCTTTTGGTCGAATACAGGAGGGGGTTACCATTGCCTCCACCCACGCAGTATGAGATGATGCCTTTCAGCATAGGAACATAAGAAGCTGCCATATACTGAGTCGGACCATTGGTCTATCTAGCTCAGTACTGTCTTCACAGACTGACAGCAGCTTCTCCAAGGTTGCAGGCAGCAATCTCTCTCAGCCCTATCTTGGAGAAGACCTTCTCCATCCCCTGAGGAGAATATCTTACAGTGCTCGCACTGTCTCCCATTCAAATGCAACCAGGGCAGATCCTGCTTAGCTAAGGAGACAGTTCATGCTTGCTACCACAAGACCAGCTCTCCTCTCCCATCTTCCTATATCGCTGCTGCCTGATATCGTACCAGTGGGGATTTGAACCGGCAACTTTTTGCTTGTTAGTCAAGCATTTCCCCACTGTGCCGAAGTACTTGTGAAGAAATAGGTAAATAATCAGCAACTAAATGAAAAGATTGTTTAATGTTGCATAAGTTTTCATGGGTGACAGCTCACTTAATCAGAGGTTGGTACTGGAGAAACATGCAGTAGTGAAACGAGTAGCTGAAAGCAGAGGATGCAAACATTCTAGGATTCTTAAAGGGTCAGGAGTTAAAATACATCAAGTACAATCCTTAGGTGTGACAGGAAACCATAGTCTGTATTTAATCCTTGTCTCATGAAGTCACACTTTCTAATAAATTCCTGTTCTGCTATTTCCCTGTCCATACAATTTCCAGGGTAGATCTTTTAAGTGTAAACACTTTCAAGTCCATGACACTGTGACCCTGCAAGTTAAAGTGCTCACTGATTATCTTCTGATGTCAGATTTATGTCCATTCAGTCTTTGTCTAAGGAACAAACCTGCTTGCCTTATATCGATGCCTGATGGACATTACATACACACTACAGTTATTTATCATTTATTCTCTGTTGCAGATCATCAGTACAACAGCTGCAGCGTTCCTGAGGAGACGTGGTCGGGTTCTGAAAATGAAGTGGTCTATGCAGTTTATATTCCAGGGTCAATTGTGTGGGCCAAACAATATGGATACCCATGGTAGATTTTTTTTTTTAAACACGATTAGACATGTTAAGACAGTACACCACTGCCCTTCCCTTAGGCTGGGATTCTTCTAAGCACACTTATGTAGCTGTAAGTCCCACTGAAAGGAATGAGACACATTTTCAAATGTCAGAAAGTAAAAACCATAATAAACACAGTGCAGTGGGGTGTGTTGTTGTTGTTTTAAAGTCATGCTGCAGAGATTGTACAGTTTGGTCGCAAAAAAGTGCTGGTTGTGTGAGCAGAATACAGCGCTAGGCTAAACAGACCCTTTCTGTTTCCAGATTATCACACTGGGCCACAACACAACACAACTACTCCGTTGCTTTCCCAGTCCAACACACAGACATACACAGAGCCCAGGTCTCACACAGTTATGTCTTTTCTTTTAATTCCCAATTCTGCACTGCTGTAACCAGAAGTGGCTCATCCTAATAAGCCAGCAGGGGCAGCGGGGTGGGGCTGGCAAGGAGGTACCCAAACTTTTCAAGCTCCATTTTCTCCTCTCTCCTCCATTTTGCACACTGCCTGAAGGGTGGGCTGCACGATTAACTGCACAGCTCTACCTGACAAATATCCAGCCTGCAGGCAGTGAGGCTCTCATTAACTCTGGGGCAGGAGAGAGAAGAGCAAATGGAGCTTGGAAAGGAAAGGCAGTTGAGCCTCTTTTGCCCCCTCCCTGTTTGTCAGGACCAACCACCCCTGGCAGTACTCAAATCTGCAACTCCTAAAACCCTCAGTTTTGTTTGGCTCCCTACAGGCTTTTCAAACTGCTGACTCTGCTTGAAATGCTTAGCCAAAATAGCCAAGCCTCTTAGCACCCTTGCCAGTACAGCAGCTGCAGTCCTTTGATGGAAAACTGGCCAAGAATGAGGCCCTCTCATCCACAGAGAGGGGAACTCCCCAGAAACACTCCTCCGTCCAAGATGCTTGTTCTCGAAATGTCTATCCCACACCTGGGCTTTATGAACAAGCTGTTGGAGGCACTGATCCAGTAGCAAGATGATGAATGGTGTTTGACATTCTAGGAACCGCTTTGATTTTTAAAATCCTCAGGTTGAGGGCAGAGACACAGCTATGTTTTGCACCAAGCCTAGTCCACCATTGGCACTAGATAAATGTAAAGTTGCTGCTTTGTAGCAGCACAGGGATGTTGGCCAAACCCTGTGGAAAGTCCACGCACAGAACCTCTGCTAGACTGTTCCAGCTTTGTGTTTGTTGACACTCCATCAAAGAAGCATTCCAAATGGTTGATGAGACAAGACTTCCCTTTTTACAAGCCATGCTTGCTGATTCTTCCTTAGCAAGACTTGCTCTATAAACTCACCCTCATTCTAGCTTTTAAAATGCTTCTATCAATTTATTTGGGACAGGTATTGGCATTACATTCCCTCTCTCCCAGTTTTGTATGGAGACTGATTTTGGCAGCAATTACATTTCTTAATTGAAAGGATAACATTTTAGCATGCATGCGTTCGATTTGTTAGGTAAAAGCCATCTGGGAGAGCTTTTCTTTTTTTAAAAGCGGGTGGGGAAGCTTTTATTTTAAAAATATTCATCAATATTCTTTGGGGGAGAAAGCCAGTTAACTTATTCTCCTTATAATCTTATTTTTCTGCGTAAACTGCTTTGAGCATTTTTTTCATTGAAAAGTGCTATATAAATTTTTTATTATTATTATTTATTTATTTTATTTTACATTTTATATCCCACTCTTCCTCCAAGGAGCCCAGAGCGGTGTACTCCATACTTAAGTTTCTCCTCACAACAACCCTGTGAAGTAGGTTAGGCTGAGAGAGAAGTGACTGGCCCAGAGTCACCCAGCAAGTATCATGGCTGAATGGGGATTTGAACTCGGGTCTCCCCGGTCCTAATCCGACACTCTGACCACTACACCATGCTGGCTCTTATTATTATTAATAATAATAACAACAGAAGCCAGGGTGTCGCTTACACCAGTGCTTTCTCTTATTTCTCATGCATGCACGTGTAGGTGGCCTGGGATGATAGAAGCTGATCCTGACCTTGCAGAGTACTTCCTGTTTTCTTCGCAGGAAGATTCACTTCCTGTAAGTATTATATATATATTTTGTTTAATATCATGCTTGCTTGTTAGTGCTGAACAAAGGATCCATATTTGAGTAGCTGTCTCCGCCCCAGAGACAGCTGCATAATCTCAATTCTAAAAGGAGAATCATCCTATATCATGGTGCTGCTCTATGGACACAATCTATTTCCTTTCTCATTTCAGTCCAAATACCATGTGACCTTTTTCGGCAACTCTGCTACCCGGGCGTGGATCTCTGCCTCCTTGCTTAGGAACTTTGGTGAACCAGATGTGGAAGGAAACAGTTTGGTAAGGGGGCTTTTGCTTATGGCCTCAGCGGACAATGACCTGATTGGTACCCAGGTACCAGAAGGTGATGATACTGAGCAGAGAGCCAAGAGACCAATGGATGGGAGATGCCTTTTGAAACACACAGACCAGTAAAAGGCCACAAAGAATACTTGGGAACAGAGGAAGCTGCCTTCTACCCAGTCAGTCCATTGCTCAATATTGTCTACACAGACTGGCAGCAGCTTCTCCAAGGTTGCAGGCAGGAGTCTCTCTCAGCCCTATCTTGGAGATGCTTCCAGGGAGGGAACCTAGAACCTTCAGCATGCAAGCACACAGGTCTTCTTCCCAGAGTGGCCCCATCCCCTAAGGGGAATAGCTTAGGGAGCACACATGTAGTCTCCCATCCAAATGCAAACCAAGGTGAACCCTGCTTAGTAAAGGGGACAATTCATGCTTGCTACCATAAGATCAGCTCTCCTCTCACAGTGAAGGCAGAGCTGGGATGGGTGTGTGTGTGGCGGGGAGGGGTCCTGTTTAGGCAGATCTCATGAACAATCTCTCCATCTCTCTCTCCTCCTGTAGTTCAGTCTTTAGTTCTCCTCTGCCTCATCTCTCTTTTTCCTATAAGTTACTGAGGTTGCTTCCACACAAGCTTTTTTCTCTGGAATTGTCATCCTTGGCTCACTCACTTTTTACAGGGCATCCTGTAACTGTTGTGTTCCAGTGTTGTCTGTGATGTTCTCCTGTATTGTTTCAGACCTGATCTGTTGGGAAAATATTGTTGATTTATTAGTCCACAACCTTACTAAAAATGAGCATCTGTTTTAGAGCTTTCTAACTATCATGGATTCCCTCAAGATACCCCAGGAATTGTAGCTCTGTGAGGAGGACCTAATTAGATGTAATGGTGGCAGATCTGGTATCGAAAGTCAGATTTGGCGCATTCATATAGAAAGAAGGGAGTAAAGGGGGCTGCTTTTAACAGCAAAAGGGCATATGCAGATGAAGAGTGCAGCTCCCTTCACCCCACCCACTGCTTACCTCCCAACAGCTTCTCTCTCCAAGCACTTTCCTTCTCAGCCAAGCTCCTGCCCAATAGAGGGTTTTGACAAAGGAAAGCACAGGATGGTGGTGGGTGGAGGTAAGCCTTGGGTTGAAGAAGGATTGAATAGCTTCCTGTCTGCACATAAAGACATAATTTAGACATAAAGCTTTGCTTCCATCACATCCAGCTTTTACCCTGGGGATGCTACAATTCTTGCAGATTTCCTTAATCCCTCCCCAGAACTACAGTTCCTGGAGTTCCATGGGTAGGAGCTGGAATGGTTCCGTTCCTATGATTTTACATCATGGACATGCTTGGTAAAAACCAGAAGGCAGTAATATTTGCACATGGGGACTGGATGGACTGAAATAAATAGCATATTCTCACCACCATTTTCTTAAACAGAATTATCTGAATAAGTCCTGCATTTTCTTTTTCAGACCAAGCTCAAGGGCAAACGTGACAAGAAGAATCTTGAAGCTGCTCTAAGGATGGCGAAAGAAGCAGAGCAAATAAATATCCAGGTTTGACTGGGGGCCGACTCCATATTGCTAATGTTTTCTGAGATTGCTTCCACACTAACCTTTTTCTCTGGAATTGCCATGCTTGGTTCACTCACTGTGATCCAAGGGCATCCAGAGAATATCATTGCTAAATTGTTGCATTTTAGTGTTGTCTGTATCATTCTTCTGTGTTTTTTCAGACATGATCTGTGGTGATTTCTCCCCCCCAAAAAAGGTGCAACAGGAAGGAACAGTAGCCTGTCCAACGTGGACAGGGAGCCTGCCATGGAGGTTTTTCAAGGCCACTTTGTCTTTAATTTAAAACATCTTGTTTTGCAGGTTCAGCCTGTTCTATTGCTTCCTCCTTTGCACAGTTGGAGGATTAATGATTAGCTGCCTTTCTGTCACTGCTTCTGCTTTTTAAATTTTATTTATCTATTTAACACATTTTTATACCACCCCATATGCAAGTCCCTGGGCAGTTCACAATCTAAAAACACAATCATAAAAACCATTTAAAATACAGATAAAAGCTCTAAAACTTAAAACAAAAGCCTGACTAAACAGGTATGTCTTCAAGTGCTTCTCTAAAACATCTAGAGAAAGGGAGGCTCTAATTTTGCTAGGAAACGTGTTCCAAAGTCCTGGGACAACCCTAGAAAAGGCCCAGTTTAGAGTTGCCACTAACCCAGCAGGTGACACCTCCAGCCAGCCCTTCCCAGATGATCTTAATAGGCGGCAGGGTTCATGAACAAGAAGGTATTCTCCTCTGGTTGTGACAACCAACTCCTTAAATGTAGGGTTATGCATGAGGGCCTCCAGGGTAAAAGGCAGACTGAAGCTCCAGCTCTTTTTATTTTAGAAAATAAGCATTTCAAGCAGCATATCAGAATCTCTCTTTCTTTTCCCTTCCACTGCATCAGGAGAGAATAAGGATATTTGGATTCTCTAGCCGGTTCAGTGGGAGAGAGCCGCCCAAAGATGTGAAAGGTACTTTTGCTTCATAGCCTGGAAGGGTGCTGTGTGTGATCAGAAAACCCCTGAGTGGTGCTAGAGTGGCTGAAATGCAGGGCTACCCAAGAGGTGCCTTGCACCCCTCTGTTCTTGTTTGCATTGTAGATCTAAAATGCAAACCCTGCGCCAAGAAGATTCAAGAACCAAGCAGTGGCAGTAAGGATACAGCGGCTTCAATCACGAGTCAGGAAAAGGTTGGTTGAGGGGGGGGTTCACTCTTTCAACTGATTAGGCAATTTCCCTTTTTAAATGGGCCACTGTGGTCCACACATCTGACAAGTGAAACAGATTTGTTTGTTAGGGAGGTATTCTTTATGATAGATAAATAAATAAATTTAAATAGAACTATCAGCATGTTTAAGTGCCTAAGCATGAGGTCTCCACAAGATGTAGTGATGGCAACTAGCTTAGTTTTAAAGGAGGAACAGACAGATTCAGAGAGGAAAAGGGCTGTCCCCACAATTGAAACTATTTAAGAGAATGAGCCTATTCCCATTATCACTAGAAAGTGGGTAAGGGAGCTGTAGTGAGTTTAACCCAGCCTTTGTCTCCAAAAAGGCCACATGAAAGGATGAAAAATGCTGGATCATCCTCTCCCTTGCTTTCACCCACAAAGACCGTTCCTTTAAAACTAAAACTGCTTCTTCAGTAGCGCTGCCACCACACCCTAATTTTTACTGTCCCCCCTCCCCGTATTTTGGTGAATGTTCAGGGAGACTCTCCTTCTCTTGACTATTGGAAAAGTACACAAAAACCTCCCATGTGCAAGCCTACACGTGATGAAAACACTTGGTAGTGTTGCTGAGCAATAAAATTTGAGATGTGTGTTGCACCAGAGCAAAGCCCCTTTTTCCCGAGTTAAAAATCCACACAGAGGCAGGTAAAATACAAAGAACGAAAAGAGAAAAACCTTATTCAAATTACTACAGACTGCTTCAGTCTGAGGCTCTGTCAGCTTTTAGTTACAGGTAAAAGAAACACTCAGTAACTATAATAATACTTCAAAAAGCTTAGATGATATTGGGGTGGCACACTTCAAAAATTGTCTTTACCCAGTTGCAAAGAACATAAATGTAAGAAAATACAAACAGCATCTTTGAGAGTCTACAGAGACTTTTGCAACACCCTAGTTGGAAAGGGTGCTGCCTCAATTTCTCTTAGCTTGTTACGTTACAGATAAAACACAATAGAGCAGTTGTAAGTATTTGCAAAGCACACCAGAAGGAAGTAACCTGACACAAGCTAAAAAACTGTTCCCTGACTAAACCCTTCAGAAGCCAAAGGCCCTGGCTTTCTTCCCCCTTGAACTCACCCCAAACTCCAGGAGAGAATTCAAGCTTCCTGAATCCTGTCTCTCAAGGATCTGCAGATGTCCTTCTCCAGGCTAGCTGTTGACCATGAGGCAGCAAAGTTCCATTGCTGTTCACTAAGCCTTCCGCCCATCCTCTCTCATCTCTCACCTAGCTGCTTCTGAGACAAAGAAACCCTTCTCTTCCTCTCTCATGGCCGTCAAGGTCCCACCCCGCTGTGTGCTGAGTGGCTGATCCCTAGCCTGTCAGTCAGGACAGGGTACAGTTCTGGTTCACTCTTTAGAGGAAAGGCTGTTATTGGCTGATTGTTACAGGAGCCTAGCCCACTTTCTAGCGATTGCCGGAACCACTGGGCTCACAGGCAAGCCTGGTGGTTTCAAGGCGGCTAGCCCGCCTAATTCCCCCTCCCCTTAAACAAGATTAACAGAGCGAGCGCTTCATTAACTTTGGTTTTTTGATCGTGTGCCGCCGCAATGTGCGGTGACACATGAGTAGGCCCCTGACCAGGAGGCTACAAACAGCCTCCCTGTGTCGGGGGTCTCCCCAGAATGCCCCATGTGCTTGCATGGGGCATCCTGGGACTTCTGGGGGTTGGGCGGCCCCCAATCCCCACAGTCCCCACCGGATCCATCACGGAGCCGGTAGTCATGTGGGCTGTCATTCCAGCCACCCAGGGCTGCAGGTCTGATCATCTGCAGGGAGAGTGGGCAAAGCCCACTCTCCCTACTGAACCCTCCCAGGCTCTACACACCACTCGTGTGTAGAGCCACAAGGTCTTCTTCACTATGAGCTCCATCGCCCATTGAGATCATCTGGAGAGGTCTGTCTGCAGTTGCCACCGGCTCATTTGGTGGCTGCTCAGAGACAGACCTTCTCTGTTGCCACCACGAGACTTTGGAATGTGCTCCCTGATGAAATGAGAGTCTCCCCATCACTGACAGCTTTTAAGTGGTCTCTAAATACACATTTATTCACCCCAGCTTTTTAACTAGAATTGTGGTTTTAAATTGTTTTAATGTTTTAATTTTTGTTTTATGTTGTTGTAAACCGCCCAGAGATGTAAGTTTGGGGTGGTGTACAAACATCATACCTACATACATACATACATACATACATCTAGGGTAGGAGAAGCCTCCTACCCTAGTTTGGGGGCTGGTTAGGACAAATGTTACCTTCCTAGATTCTGTCCCCAGCTTTGGAATGAGGTAGGAGGGAAAAACTTCCTACCCAGCTGGACCTTGACAGACAAGCAAACTCCTCGCCTCAGGGGTGTAACTATAATAGGGCAAGGGGAGACAGTTGTCTGGGGGCCCAAGGCATTGCCCCCCCAGAGGCAAGCCACATGAGTGACTCCCCCAGCCGAGCACCTCTCCCCCCCCCCCGGCTTCCTTCAGTTGTATTCATCCTCCAAAATTGATGTGAGTGTTAATACCTGGAGCTACCAGAACAGCATGTCTTTCTCTAGTACAATTAAATGACTTGCATTGTCCACAATTTACAAAACCTTTTTAGAAATAATTGAGGAGATATATAGCTATGCCTTTTGTTACCACTATTCAGCCTCATTTAAGATTTCTTTACTTCATGAGCTGAGCTTCAGTGAGCGGGAGGCATTTTAAAATCTTGTCTCTGGGCCCACTCCAACCTTGCCTCGCCCCTGCCTCGCCTCCTACCTTGCTTTTATTGAACACACAATCAAATATTGGGAGTGCACCCAACTCCCGAATTAGGGCAAGAGACTTCTCCTACCCTCATTATCATCATCATCATCATCATCAGAACAGCCCTGAGGTCTATCAGCAGCTGCTGGTCCTGACAGCTCTGTGGAACCTCCATGTTCAGAGACAGCACGCCGCTAAATACCAGTTGCTGGGAGGCAACAGCAGGAAGGACTCTGCCTGGAGGTCAAATCTATCAGTGGTTACTGGTCTTGATAGTTATATGCTACTTCCAGATTCAGAAGCAGAATGCTTCAGTATGAATACCAGTTACAGGGGATCAGTGGTGAGAGACGGGTCTGCTTTCATCTCTTACTGGTGGGCTTCCCAGTGGGCAACTATGGGAAATAGGAACCTGGACTAGATGGCCTTGGCCTAATCTAGCAGGGCTGTTGTTATGCTGTTGCCTTCGTGGGTTGCTTATGCACTTCCCAGAGGCATCTGGTTGGCCACTGTGGGAATCGGGATACTACACTAGATTAACCATTGATCTCATCTGCTAGTGCTCTCCTTATGTTCTCATGCTATGCTCTCTGTTTTTGATAAGCAAACAATACCTGCCTTCCAGCTTCTTCTTGGAAAACCAGTGATGAAACCTGATGGCAATCTCAACAAGAAAACCAACATAAAAGGTATGTGATGACCAATAAAGCCACTTTTCCCAGCAACATCAGCCTCAGGCTCTCTTATCTGTTTGTTAAGGTATGTTCCACAACCTTGAGGGCCAGAAAATTGCTCATAATAGGGCAGAAAAATAGCTTTTATCCCAATTTATTGATGCAGGGGCCAAAGAAAGAAAAGTTACAACTGAAGATAGCTTCCCTTTGACAAAGAAGAGCCGAAGAGAGGTGTCCTCCCACAAAACTATAGCTGTGCCAAAAGGATCTGGCAAAGCAAAGGTGCATCAGGATGGCCAAAAAGGTAAAAGAGGCCCCAGCTTTTGTGGGCTGTTTGCTAACTTGAAAACAGTTGGTGCAAAAGAAACATAAGTGGACCTAGAAAGAATGTTCTCCGTTACAAATGGGAATCAGATCCCAAGTTGTGAAGCATTTTTATTTTTAACTTATAATTATTCATAGTTTATTTAGCACTAGAACCAGAAGGCCACAGAAGGGACAGCTTTGCTCTGAAATGACTGGAGTTATTCAACATGACCCTGACCTTACAAGTGGGAGTGTCTGTTGCTCTCCCCATATGCAGGAGAATGACCATTTGCTTCTTTAGGAGTCCCTCACTAGTTTTTGTGTTTCTCTTCAGGTTCTAAGAAATCATTCACTGTGCCCCAGTCTAAGAATCCTAAAGCTGCTGAATGGCTCAGTTCTTGCACAGCCAGAAGCACTGGCAACTTAGTGCTCTCCAGTCATTCAGGCAAAAAAGACAGTTTGAACGAGGCTGAAATCTTCCACGCAGCAGAAAGGAAGCTGCTGTTGAGTAAGGGCCTTGAGGCATCCGATGAGCCTATGGCAGTTGTGGCTGAGGAAGAAGCAGCCTTGGGCAGCCAGGAGATGTCTGTCTCTGCTGAGGGGAAATGTTACTCTCCTGAAGACTTTTCCTTGGTCTTCTATGAAGAGTAGCCTTGTGCAGGGAGGCCATGCATGGCTCCCCCACCTCCAAAAAGGAAAGGGATGGATTATTTCTTCCTCTGGAATCTTACAGAAGATGGGCCAATGAAGACGATGAATATCATCCAACAGCAGAAGCATAGCAGCAAGGGATCAGGGAGGAAGGCCATTGTGGTTCCAGTTCTTCAGTTGATTCTACCTAGTGGAGTGAAGCAGTTGGTGGCTGCTTTTTCCAAACAAGGCTGTGATGCTTCCCCTTTGGTTCCTTGATTAAACAGGCCATTATTTGCAAGTATTTGCTCTAAACACAACAGGGAAACTAAATTCACCACCCCCACTAAGTTTGATTGGCTTGCATAAAACTTACTACAAAGAAGCAGTCAAAAGGTAGCCAGTCAATCACATAATAAAAAAACCTGAGTGATTCACACAGTCAAAAACCATGTTCTGCCCAGGTTTAGGAGCTGTGTGCTCCCAATTTTCGTTTATGTGGAAGCAAGGTAAGAAGAAAACCTGAGTAGAAGTGACTGTGTGGAAGCAAGGTAGGAGGAAAAGCTATCCAGGTTTTCCTCTTACCTTGCTTCCACACAATCACTTCTGCCCAGGTTTTCCTCCTACCTTGCTTCCACACAACCAAAAACTGGGAGCACACACAGCTCCCAAACCTCGTTAGAACACAGTTTTTGATTGTGTGAATGACCTCATTTTCTGGGAGTTGTTTTGAGGCAATGTGTAAGTTGATAACTATCTAATTTATCTTAAATGTGTACAGTGTTTAATAGAATGGTTTGGTTACATTTCAGCAATCTATTAAAGTCTAGTTTTAAATTTAATCAGGAGTCTTCAGTGTCCTTCAGTTTTGTTCACAATTGTGACACACTATCCCTCCTAATACACAACTGCACTCTTGTACATAGATTGATTGATTAAGTGCCGTCAAGTCAGTGTAGACTCTTAGCGACCACATAGATAGATTCTCTCCAGGATGATCTGTCTTCAACTTGGCCTTGAAGGACTCTCAGTGGTGCATTCATTGCTGTTGTCATCGTCCATCCACCTAGCTGCTGGTCATCCTCTTCTTCTTTTTCCTTCCACTTTCCCCAGCATTATGGACTTCTCAAGGGAGCTGGATTTTCACATAATGTGTCCAGAGTATGATAGTTTGAGCCTGGTCATTTGTGCCTCAAGGGAAAATTCTGGATTGATTTGTTCTATGATCTATTTGTTTGTTTTCCTGGCTGTCCATGGTATCCTCAAAAGTCTTCTCCAGCACCAAAGTTCAAAAAGGGTCGATACATTTTCTGTCTTGCTTCTTCAAAATCCAGCTTTCGCATCCATAGAGTGTCACGGAAAAACCATTGTCTGAACGATTCTAATTTTTGTAGGTATAGATACGTCAGGGCATCTAAATATCCTTTCCAAGTCTTTCATTGCAACCCTACCAAGTGCTAGTCTGCAGTGTATTTCTTGACAGCTGGATCAGGGGCGTAACAAGGCTGGAGTGGGCCCAGAGACAAAATTTTAAAATGGGCCCCTCGCTGATACACACACACACACACTTCACATGTGACTTGCCTCTGGGGGGGGCCCTCGAGGCGTGGGGGCCCCCATGCAGCCGCCTCCCCTTGCCTAATAGTAGTTACGCCCCTGAGCTGGATCCTTTACTGTTGATAGTTGATCCTAAAAGGCAGAAGCTATCCACTTCAGTGTCTTCATTATCAGTTCTGAGGCTGGTTGCTGTATCTGTTGTCATTAGTTTAGTCTCTTGTGCATACTCTTGTGCATACACTGATAAAAAATGAAAGGAGTATTTCATCCAAAGAGCTGGGGTGGGGGGAGCAAAAGAAGCACAGTGGTGTCTGAAGAGTTCTGGATGAACTCAGAAGCCTTATCGGAGACCTGGGACATCTCTTCGTGGGGGGGGGGGGAGAGGCTTTCTTTTTTGTTAAGGATCCTACTTCTGGGTCCTCCCCAGCTCATTAACACTGTGATAGGAGATTGGGGGTGTGCTGTGCTCATCTGAGTAGCTGTGAAAGCAATGAGGGAGGCTAATCCCATTGCGCAGGGAGTTGGCTGTTCCACTTGTGAAGGCCTCTTTGACCCAGGTCTGTTTGCTGGCTTCCTGCCTTTTTGCAGGAGGAAGGCCAGCGGGGTCTCCCTGTCGCCGTTTGTTATCCTGACCTTGGGCAGTGCAGCCCCGTGTTTGCTTGTGCCAAGCAGCCGAACGGCATAGTTTGCCAAACACAGGCATGTGCAGAGTTCACGATCCTGTGAGCTCAGCAGGTATCCAAGATGAAGGTTGCAAGCCTGCCACTCCAAATCAAATAGAGGGGTGCTGTCGAATGCAGCCCCAAGACAAGCTGTCTCAGTAACTGTGCTTCATTTCAGACCAAAGGAGCACCAAAGTACACTGAAGAGCATTTAATCATCATTCCTCTCACAGTCAGCAGGTGGTGATGTTGCTTTTACCTCTGCTGTAAACAACAACAATAACAAACACCTAGTGTTTCAAAGGGCTGGAACCATGGGTTGTGAAAAGGGGGAGCAGATGCTCAGAAGCCATGGTTTCCCTGAGTTACTTCAAGCAGCGTGGATCACTAGAGGCTGGGACAATGCATCCCAGCCTCCGGATATCCTACAATGCACTGCACGATATGCATGATGCATTTGGGGACTCCCCCATGAGTTGGGCGCTCTAGGAGCCCGACTATGTATGCTCAGACTGTATGCACCCCAAGCATACACATGACCCCAGCGCCAGGGTTAAGGGTGCAAGCCTGTCTAAAGGCTGGGGTTGAAAGTTTGGTTAGGCAAGGCAGAAGTGCCAGGACTGGGAGCAAGCCCAGCGCACCACATGAGCAGCCTAGCCCAGGCCGTATGGCCCTAGTCTGGGTTCGGCTGCTCGTGAGAATAGACTTATTCTCTTATTTTGCCTTCACCTCTTCCCATTTATTTATTTCTATCCCTGCTGCCCCAAGGACTCAAGCAGTGTGTTGTGGCAGTTACAGTATTTGGACAAAGCATCCTTCCAGACAGAGGACTTTTTGCATCTGCATCTGAGGTTCCCTGAACTGAACTGCATGTGGAAGAGAAATGGAGCTTCTACATATAGCAGTTAAGAACATAAGAAAAGCCCTGCTGGATCAGGCCAAGGCCCCACTAGTCCAGCATCCTGCCTCATGCAGTGGCCATCCAGGTGCTTCTGAGAAGCCCACAAGCAGGAGAAAGGGGGCAACTGCCCCCTCAGTGTTCCGTCCCTACCACCTCAGGTTCAGGGGCATGCCCCTGCTGATCCTGATGGAAACCTACAGCTGTCCAGGCTAGTAGACAGTAGAGAGACAGCGTGGTGTAGTGGTTAGAGTGCTGGACTAGGACCAGGGAGACCCGAGTTCAGATCCCCATTCAGCCATGAAACTAGCTGGGTGACTCTGGGCCAGTCACTTCTCTCTCAGCCTAACCTACTTCACAGGGTTGTTGTGAAAGAGAAACTTAAGTATGTAGTACACTGCTCTGGGCTCCTTGGAGGAAGAGCGGAATATAAAACCTAAAAAATAAAAATAGTAGCCATGGATAGCCTTGTCCTCCATGAATTAGTCTAATCCCCTTTTAAGCCCATCTAAATTAGTGGCCAACATCCGGTGGCAGTAAATTCCATAGTTTAACTACATGTTGTGTAAATAAGTACTTCCTTTTGTCCTGAATCTCCCAGCATTTAGCTTCAAAGAATGACCCCAGTTCTAATATTATTAGAGAGGGAGAAGGACCACTCCGTGCATAATGTTATGCACCTCTAATGTGTGCCAGTCCCCCCACCCTTACCTTCCTTCTTTCTAAACAAAAGAGGCCCAAACGTTTCAGGCTTTCCTCATTATACGGGAGTCCCTTCAGCCCACTGATCATTTTGGTTGCCCTTCTCTGCACTTTTTTCAGCTCTGCAATATCTTTTTTTAAGGTGCAGCAACCAGAACTGTAGGCAGTACTCCAGATGCATTTGCACCCTATATTTATGAGGACATTACTACATTGGCAGTTTTACTTTCAGTCTCTTTCCTAATGATCCCTACCTTCTTTACAGCTACCGTGCACTGGGTTGACAATTTCAGGGAACAGTCCACCACAACCCCAAGATCCTTTTGCTAGCTGGTCACCACTCAGACCCCATCCACATATATGTGAAGTTGACGCTTTTAGCCCCAATGTGCATCATTTTACCCTTACTTACATTGAACTGCATTTGCCATTTCAATGTCCATTTGCTTAGGTAGGAGAGATCCTTTTGCAGCTCTTGGCAATCCTGTTGTTCTCACCACTCTGAATGTGAGCGACCAAGCAAACTGGGTCATCAGCAAACCTGCCCACCTCACTGCTCACCCCTCGCTCCAGATCATTTATGAACAAGTTGAAAAGCACCAGTCCAGTCCCAAAGCAACTAGGGCTTTAAGTTTATGCTTTAAGTATTAAATTTAATTCCCAACAAAAAGGGCCAGGCTGAATTCAGTTCAAGCACCACCACCACCACCATAGTGTAAGTTTAGCTTAGACTTGCAGTGAGTCAGACCCTTTAATCACCACCCCATTGTCCACTTGCTGATTGCAATCTCCATTCCCTCGAGGTGTGACAACTGACCTACATTCCCCCCCAACTCCACACTTCCTGATCTTCGAACAAGCCTCTCCTGCTGGGAGGAGGAGGCAGCCAGAGGTCTATCAAAAGGTGTTTTGAGAGAGAGCTCATGAGCATGAGGGAGCCCTGCTGACAAAGTGAAGCATCTCTGTCCCAGTGACAAAGTGTTGGGCAAACCGACTCCCAAGTTGAGCATCCCTGCATGTTTAGCAGCAGAGGAGGCCAGGGCAGCCAACCTTCCCTCTTCTAAATTAGTAAAGAAAAGTAAAGAGTGCTGTTGAGTTGGTGTTGACTCCTAGCAACCCCAGAGCCCTGTGGTTGTCTTTGGCAGAATACAGGAGGGGTTGATCTCCCACGGAGTCTGAGATGATGCCTTTCAGCATCTTCCTATATCACTGCTGCCCGATATAGGTGCTTCCCATAGTCTGGGAAACGGACCAGCAGGAATTTCAACCGGCAACCTCACTAAGTTAATTTTACAGCCAAAGAATATCTGCATTAGCAAACTGTCTTGCCAAAATGAAAACACATATGCAGCAGACAGATATCCAGCCAGGGTGTGGGGGCTTTCTAGTCTATCCCGAGTGCCACATGTATAACTGTCTGCCCTGCTGCTGGGCTGGGTGCAAGGAGCTCCTGGTCCTCAGGGAGCATGTTCGTTCCCTTGAGGCCAGAGTAGCTGTTCCACACAACACACAGGGCTCGTGAGGCAGGCAGAGCTTAGGAGTCCCCATGAGTGGATGAGATGGTGGTGTCGGGAGGAGGGGTTTAGATTAGTAGGGTCATGGGGGACATTTTGGGACAAGCGGGGCCTGTGCAGAAGGACAGGCTCCACTTGAACCAAGATGGAACCAGACTGCTGGTGTGTGATATCCAAAAGGTAGCAGAGCAGCTTTTAAACTGTACCTGCGGGGAAAGCCTACAGGAGCCCTGGAGTGTCCGGTTGGGGATGAATCCTCTCTAAGGGATGAGGAGGAAAGGGCTTCTGATTGCCTGTATGGGGAAAGGCTTGACATAGACAATGAAAGTGCAGTAAGGCAGGACAGCCAGTCAAAAAGACCCAAGAGGCAGTTAGAGAGGGACATTGTGTATAGTATAAGTGTTTATATGCAAATGCTAGAACCCTCCCAGCCCAAATGGAGATGGTGGTGGGGTGTTTTGTTTTGTTTTAGTACTTGGTTCTAGAGGACCAGAAACAACACCACAATAAGCCTGGCCCCATATGACTAACAAAGCACTTAAGGCCAGGACAAAACAATATACAATAACATTCATGCAAATAGCAATTTAAGAAAGCATTTAAGACCAATAAAACAAAGTAAAATCACACTAGGAAAAAACCAAGGCAACAAGTTTAGTTCTTTTAAAAAAGACATAAAAATGAAACTTTCAATAAATAATCCTCACAAAATGTACCCCGAATACTGAAGATTGCTTGTAACAAAGAGAAGACCGTTCAAAACCAGAATACAGGTATAAGACTAGATAGTGATAGACTACCTCATAGACCATGCGTCTATTCACACAACTGAAGGCTGGGTGGGTGAGCAGGTGGGTGGGTGGGAAGGCTGAACTGAACTGACCTTTCCCTCCAGATGATCTCTGTGCCATCTTCGCTGCCTCCTTGCCATGCAGCTCGGCCACACACACGAGTGGCGCTCCTGGGAGTTACGCGGATTTCCGGAGGCCGTCCCAGCCTCCAGGGATCCCACAAGGCACCGCACAACAAGCAGGCGTGGTACATTGGGGATTCCCCCATCCAACGGGCGCTCTAGGCTGCGTGCAGCCTGAGGAGACACATGATCCTGTCAGCCGGGTTACGGATGCACTCACGCCCTTAACCTTGGCGAAGAGCTGCTGGGCTGAAGGGGTCACCTGGGTGGGAGTCCCGGGATCAGCACTGGGATCAGCACAGCTCCTGGGCCCAGGCACTCCAAACAAGCATCTTCACCCAGGCTGGGCTGCCCTAAACTGGGTTAGGCTGCTCATGAGAACTAGGGGTGTGCATTTTGGAATTTTCTTGTTTCGGTTTGTATCCGAATCGAAACATCCCCGTTTTGTTTTGTACCCAAATTTTCTGAATCTGAATCAGCCCTGTTTTGTTTTGTAGCCAAATTTTCCGAATCCGAATCCGAATCGATTTGGATTTTTAAAAAAGTTCCCAGGGCAAAAAGAGTGGGTGGTGGTGGTAGTGTCCAATGGGTGGAAGCTACCACCCAAATTTCAAAGGAATTAGGCAAAGGGCAGATTTTTTTTGGTGAATTTTTTTTAAGTTTACACATCTTTAAAAATTTTCCCATAGGGAATAGTGGGGATTCCAGCAAATGTATTGCTTCAAATCAAGGGGAAAGGGATGACCCCGAGCAGAGTGTGGCGGGTGGTAGTGCCCAATGGGGACAAGGAAACTTCCAGAATTATTTCAAAGGAATTGGGCAAAGGGCTGATCTTTTGTGATTTGTTGAAGTTTACGTGTCTTTAAGATTTCTCCCATGGGGAATAATGGAGGTTTCAGCAGCCCCATAATTCCACTTGGGGGGCACTGGGGTGCCCAGAGTGAGGGGTTGTGTAGTGCACATAAGGTGCCAACCACCCCCACACCCACAAGCCTGTGGGGTACTGGGTTTTGTTGTTTCTGAGGTGTTCATTGTAGATTCTCTGGTAGCATATGAGATTTTCAGTGAAAAACAAGAATCCACTCTCATATGCTACCAGAGAATCTACACTCAGAACACCACAGAAACAACAGAACCCCATGGATTAGCAACTCTTCCCCTGGCCAATGTGGGGTCAGTAACGAGTGGGAAGAAGCAAAAGAGCCAATGGGGAACAAGGAGGGAATTGCCAGCAGGTCAGCCCATGATTTATGTCACTGATCAGAAGGCTGGAAGGGTGGGAAATTCAAAGAGATGTCAAACACAAAATGGAGACTGACTCAGAGATCACCACAAAATGGAGGTCCGAAACAACAAAATGTTTTATAGCCGAACATTTTGGGACGTTTTGTTTTGTATACAAAACGTTTGGATCTGGAAAATGGGTGTTTTGTTTTGTCTACAAAACACCCGAAACAGGCTGTTTTGGGTACAAAACATGTTGTATCTGAAACGTTTCGCACATCCCTAATGAGAACAGACTTCATTTTTTAGTTTATTATGTTTTATCTGTGTTTTGGTTTTGAACCGCCTTCTCTTGGTTACAAGCAGTCTGCGGGTCTCAGTGCATATTGTGAGGATTATTTATTGAGTGTTTTGTTTTAATTTAATTTAATTGATTTATTTATAATATTTTTATACAGCCTGATATGTACATCTCTAGGCAGTGTACAAAATTTAAAACACAATACAAAACAGAATAAACACAGTTAAAATTTCAGAAAATACAATAAAAACAATCTTGAAAAATAAAAACAAATTAAAAAATTTAAAATTAATTTCAATTAAAAGCCTGAGAAAGCAGGTGCATCTTGAGATGTCAGCATCAAATGAGATGGAATGAGATGTCAGCGTCAAAACAGCCTCCAGTTCTGCGATTCTGTGCAGGTAAAAAGCCAGGTAGGAGGCAGGGGAAGTGCTCGTCTGCAAGGCTCCCGCTGGGTCAGAGGCATATCTAGGGGAAATAGCGCCTAGGGCAAGTACTGAAATTGTGCCCCCTGTCCAAAAATCTGACACCCATATTTCAGATAATTTTACCATCATATCAGCTGAAAAATACAAGTCAAGCTCGTTAATCTTTTAATCTTTCAAAAACTATTTAGCAGTGGACGTAGCCAGACCAAAAAATGCTGGAAAACTACAAATTTCAGTATGCTGGGGCTCATGAAATACCCAAATACTATGTGGAGGTGTACTTGGAAAACTAATGTCTAATTCTCTGCTATGCATTGTAGCATCACTATTACATAAGTTTTAAAAATAAATGGAGGATTTGCCTTTTCCCAGATACTCTGAAAATAATTAAAGGATATGCAGAGTAAACTGTGTCACTGCTTGGAATATATTGTAGTATTTCAGAAAGACACATTTAACTCACTTATCACAAGAAGCAAAGTAAGAGCAAATGAATACAATCCTAGCTCATAAGCTTCAGCTCAGTATTCACAAGCCCTGATTCTCTGTACATAGTGCCAAACTGAATATGTGTACAGTGACTTATATTATATTAATTAAAAAAAAAAATACCTGTAGCCCCTCCGGGGGCTTCCTAAAGGCTGTGGGGTGGGTCTACAAAGGTTCCCCCTCCCCTCAATGGCCTCCAGGGCTTTGCAGGGACTATTTGAGCATGTGCGGTGGCCATTTTTTTAAAAAAAATATTTTTTCCCCAAAAATGGCAGCTGAAAACAAAATGGCTGCCATGCATGCTCAAATGGCCTCTGCGAGGCCTGACATGGCCTAGGGCCTCACAGAGGCCATTTGAGCATGCATAGTGGCCATTTTGATTTTGGTGGCCATTTTTAATATATATATATATTTTAAATTTTTAAAAATGGCGCCCCCTTCAAGTGGCGCCCAGGGCACGTGCCCTGCCTGCCCTACCCTAGATATACCCCTGCACTGGGTAGGACGCTTGAGTAGGATCCTTCTCCTCCCCAGTTAATGATAAGGCGAACTAGCCTGGTGTCTGTTTTTAAATATATAAATCCTGTGGCCGCACACTTTGGTCTATTGAATGCCTGCAGCATCCCTGCCTGCTGCCGGGACTCCCGTGCAGCTTGGTATGGAAAAAACAAAATAAACAATGGCCAACATGCTGGACTGCGGCACAATGACTTGAAAGCGCTTGTGGCACAATGACTTGAAAGCGCTTCTGGGCAGCAGCCCAGTGCGCAGCAGAAAGGAGCACTGCGCTGCTGTCCAGAAGCGCTTTCAAGTCATAGTGCAACAGGCCTGGCATGTCCTTTGCATCAGCAGAGGGCTGCGCACCTGGGGTGTAGTGAGGGGAGAGGCAGCCTGTGTTCATATACAGGCAGCTTCCCCACTCACGGCAGTGACCCCCGTGTGCGTGTGCACTCCCGCTCTCCTGGCTCTGCCCATCTTCTTTCCATCTGCTGGGAGCCCGGCCAATGGAAAGCATATGGGCAAGTGGGGTTGTGCCCCACCAGCTGCCTCCTTTGGCCGCTTGCAGGCTCCCAGCCGAAGGAAAGGAAGGTACACACATGCTCCCGATGGGCCGCATGCACGGCCTCCTTATCGGATGGCAGCCTGGCTGATGGAAGGAGGATTGGCAGAGCCAGGCAAGTGGCTGAAGGAGGTGACTGGCGGAAGCTTCAGGTGGCCGGTGGCAGCGGGGAACACCAGCTAGGGGAAGGGGAGAGCTCAGTAGCTCCTCCTGGAGGTGCAGAGGCTCCCAGACGCAGGGCAGGATGGGTTAATTGAGTCCCTGCGCCCTATTACAGCTCTTCCCCTGGCTGTACAGCATGTCAACCAATGTTGTTTGGGGTTTTAAGTGTCTCCTGGTTCTCTGGGCATTGTTGCCAGTCATTGACTAATCACTTTTGAAATCCCACCGGATTATTCCCCTTTCCTCCTGACTAATCATTCCCTTCTAATGGCTTGGCTGCAATCCTAGGCACGCTTTACTGGGAGTAAGTCTTGTTGGACATTACAGAGTAAACTTGCATGTATTGTGCTCTTGAGACCACCATTTTTAAAAAAAAATGTTTTTACACCCTTTCAATTACTAGAGATAAAGAATGAGTGATATAGTACAAGATCATCATAGTGGTAAAATGATTCTTTGCTAAAGCAATTCCCTAGAATAAGATAAGAAATTACTAAAATACTGATAACATTTCTATTTTCTGACAGAATAGGATGAAAATTGCAGGTGATGGTAGTCCCTTCTGATCGGTATTATGCTACCCACATTTCAGGCAGATAGGTTTGAGTTTCTATAAAGATAACCCATAACGTCTGAGCTTTCCCTTCATAACTTTTTTTTTTCCTGTCAGAAATGGACAGAAGTTGCAGGTATGTTAATTCCTTGGGAGGGCACAATACCTCCAAAATTTCAAGCAGATAAGTATAAAGTTGTTTGTGCATGTGTACTTTAAAGTTTATGGTCACTCTAAGTTACGCCATAACATGTTGATCTCTATGCAGAGTGGAGTGAAACTTGAATGCATGGTACAACCTTCTGAGGCCATGATGCTGGCCACATTTCAAAGTAGCTCCAGTGGTTGCCATGTAGGCACACTTTTGTTTTGAGGTTTGACTTTTTGCCATATAAATTGCTGCCATCAGAGCAGTCAGGATGGGAACAATAATAATAATTTTTAAAAAACACCTCCATCTGAATTGATATATGGCTCTACTTCTTTCTCACAAACCCACAGTTCCCCTCTCTTCTTGGGAGGAATCTCATGGACAGCCATGGGGGGGAGAGGAAGAAAGTTGCAATAGCAATGAAATTGGCCTTGGTTATTTATTTTTTTAAGCCAAAGAGAACTGCAAAGAGTAATGACCAGAAGTGAGAGATGTCTGATGCTGTGTGGATACCCTGCAAATTCCCCCACAACGATTAGTGGTCACAAAGGAATAAACCACCATCTCAAGGAAGGATTGTACTGGGGAGACTGGGTTCAAATCCTCACTTAACCATGAAAGTGGGGTGATCTTGGGCCAGTTACCATCTCTCAACCAACATAAAAGTGGGGGTGGGGGGAGGACACACACCATGTATGCCACCCTGAGCATCTTCAAGGAAAGGTGGGATAAAAATGTAACAGGAAGGGGCGGGGGAAGACTAGCAGCAGCAGTAAAACAAAATTTAATTAAATACTCATCTATTAATAATGCCACAAGCTGGTCTTGTGGTAACAAGCATGAATAGTACCCTTTGCTAAGCAGGGTCTGCCCTGGCTGGCATTTGAATGGGAGACTACATGCGTGAGCACTGTAAGATACTCTCCTCAGGGAATAGAGCCACTTTGGGAAAAGCATTTGCATGCTTGCATGCAGAAGGTTCCAAATTCCCTCCCTGGTTCCAAATTCCCTCCCTGGCACCTCCAGAAAGGGCTTAGAGAGACTCCTGCCTGGCCTGCAACCTTGGAGAAGATGCTCCCAGTCTGGGTAGACAATACTGAGCTAAATGTACCAATGGTCCGACTCAGTATAAGGCAGCTTCCTATGTTCCTGAAATAATAATAATAATAATAATAATAATAATAATAATAATAATAATAAAAATAAAAATAAAAATAATAATAGGAGAGTCAGAAAAATCCTCAAGTCCAAACTCAATGGCGGGAACACCATACAAGCCATAAACACCTGGGCTATACCTGTTATCAGATACACTGCAGGAATAATAGACTGGACCCAGGCAGAGCTAGAAGACCAGGAAAATCATGACCATCAATCATGCTCTGCACCCCCGCAGTGATGTCGATAGGCTCTACCTCCCTCGCAGCTCAGGTGGAAGAGGAATGCTGCAAGTCCATCAAACAGTAGAGGAGGAGAAAAGAGGCCTTGAAGAATATATCAAGGACAGTGAAGAAGATGTACTTCAGATGGTCAATAACACGAAACTATTCAACACCAATGAAAGAAAGCAGGCCTACAAGAAAGAACAAGTCAAGAACCGAGCAGAAAAATGGAAAAAGAAGCCCCTGCATGGTCAATATTTGCACAATATAAGTGGAAAATCAGACATCACCAAGACCTGGCAATGGCTTAAGAATGGCAACTTGAAGAAAGAAACAGAGGGTTTAATACTGGCTGCGGAAGAACAGGCACTAAGAACAAATGCAATAAGAGCAAAAGTAGAAAAATTCACAACAAACAGCAAGTGCCGCCTTTGTAAAGAAGCAGATGAAACAGTGGACCACCTAATTATTATTATTATTCATTTATATCCCACTCTTCCTCCAAGGAGCCCAGAGCAGTGTACTACATACTTGAGTTTCTCTTTCACAACAACCCTGTGAAGTAGGTTAGGCTGAGAGAGAAGTGACTGGCCCAGAGTCACCCAGCTAGTTTCATGGCTGAATGGGGATTTGAACTCGGGTCTCCCCGGTCCTAGTCCAGCACTCTAACCACTACACCATGCTGGCTCCTAATCAGCTGTTGTAAAAAGATCTCACAGACTGACTACAAACAAAGGCATGACAAGGTAGCAGGGATAAGACACTGGTACATCTGCAAAAAATACAAGCTACCTGTAGCCAAAAACTGGTGGGACCATAAAACTGAAAAAGTTGTAGAAAATGAAGATGCAAAAATATTATGGGACTTCCGACTACAAACAGACAAACATCTGCCACACAACACACCAGATATAACTGTAGTCGAGAAGAAAGAAAAACAAGTTAAAATAATCGACATAGCAATACCAGGGGATAGCAGAACAGAAGAAAAAGAAATAGAAAAAATAACAAAATACAAGGATCTACAAATTGAAATTGAAAGGCTGTGGCAGAAAAAGACCAAAATAATCCCAGTGGTAATTGGCGCCCTGGGCGCAGTCCCAAAAGACCTTGAAGAGCACCTCAACACCATCGGGGCCACAGAAATCACCATCAGCCAATTACAAAAAGCAGCTTTACTGGGAACAGCCTATATTCTGCGACAATATCTATAACAATTGACAATAAAATTCAGCCATCCCAGGTCCTTGGGAAGGACTCGATGTCTGGATAAAACAAACCAGTCAATAACACCTGTCTGACTGTGTAAACAAGAAATAGTAGTAGTAGTAGTAGTAGATGATTAATATTAGTAGATAGTAAAAATAAAGCGAAGCCTGGCTCTGGTGCTCCCTTGCCCCCGTTGCCCATGTGGACAATCCCATCAGGTGGACAATCCCTGTTGCCCACTCTGGCTGGCTGGCTGTGACAATGTGTGCATCCAGGGAGATAGTGCCCCTCCCTGCTTGGCGCCTTAGGTGGCTGCCTAGTTCACCTAGCAGGCAGGTTGGCCCTGTTTCACCCCCCCCCCACTGCCCACTCTCCACTTTCATGTTTAAAATGCCAATCAACTTTCTAGCCCTCATCATTTCAGAGAACACCTTGGGACTGTCTCTGTGCCTTCCCCCCCCCCTTCCTTCTTTCAGTAATTTATTTGCCCAATGGAAGAGATCATTTGAAACTGTGTATTTTGGAAGCAAATTCACGTGTGCACAACGAAGCAATTTATGTCATATAACAAAGTCGTAATTTAACCTGGTCACAGGATGTGCCTTTCCTGGTCACCACAGATTAGAGTGCAGAGTATAAATAAGATTTTTATTTTCCAAGTTCTCTATGGATTAATAGCGTTCCGTTAATTTGGCCATGGCTTGGGGGTCATTTCATGTTCAGGGTGTGCCTGCATCGTGGGATGGAATGGAGAATGGGTGGTCCACCACTCTTCTTCCTCCTCCTCTTCCTGGAGCGGCGGCTTCCCTCGGACTTTGCCAGCAGCCACTGCCTTCCAGAGGAGACCGCCTAGATTTTGACCTGAGGACGAGTCAGCTTTGCAGCTTCCCGCCATCCCTTTCTTTCCCGCGGCTTCTTCATGCCCTTGAAGGATTCATCCAGGAGGAGGCAGGGAGGGGAAGACGCAAACCACAGCACTGAGGGAAGCAGAGGCTTGCCCAAGGTCATCCAAGACAGAGACAGGAATAGAAAAAAATCCCCATTTCCTGGCTCCCACCAGTCCCACGCAGGCCACAGCAGCCCATCGATAGGAAACTGGCATGTAATTCATTCCCCAGCGGCTGAGTACACACAGCACTTTCTCCCAGGGTGCTGGAACGCCAAAGCCCCTTCTCCAAAGAAATGCGTCTTTTCTTTTTCAAACTACTTCGCCAACAAAACATGCCTCCTCCTTCTCCTGTCTGTAGTTAATTTTTATGCTATGTCTCCCGTCTTTTACTGTGTTAAGCATCTTGGATAAATTGCTGTTGTGTAATTAGGAAAACATGAGGAGGATTTTAGGTTTGTGAAAGCAAAGGAGGCAAGCCAAGAGCTTATTTCCTATTTAATTGTTTATTTTAAAAACAAAAGAAATCCATCCATTTGCTCCAAGTCCATGCAGCATTTTTGGGAGGTGACTCAGCATTTGGCCCAAAAGTCCCAGACAGATGGTCCATTGCCCTGGCTTCAGTGTTGAGAAATGTTCGTTTTTGTGGCATTCTGGCTGGAATGAGGTCAGTCCACTCCCAGCAGCATTTGTCACACCGCCGTGAGTCAGACCCTTGGTCCATCTAGCTCAGGATTGTCTACCCAGACTGGCAGTGGCTTCTCCAAGGTTGCAGGCAGGAGTCTCTCTCAGTCCTATCTTGGAGATGCTGCTGCCAGGGTGGGGACTTGGGACCTTCTGCATGCAAGCAGAATGCAAGATGCTCTTCCCAGAGTGGCCCCATCCCCTGAGGGGAATATCTTACAGTACGCATGCATGTAGTTGCCCATTCAAATGGAAACCAGGGCAGACCCTGCTCAGCAAATAGGACCATTCATGCTTGCTGCCACTCCACTCACCACACTGTTTACAGATGGTTACAGCAGCGTTCTTCTGTTGAGGCGAATACTGCTTCTAATCAAGATGGCAGTCGCTGGTCTGGGCGGGGCCCTGGTCTAATACAATGTTGATATAACTTATTGGTTTCTGCACAGATTCATAAACTCAGCGTGTTACACAGGAAACATAGGAAGCTGCCATCTACTGAGTCAGACCATTGGTCTATCTAGCTCAGGATTGTCTACACACAGACTGGCAGCGGCTTCTCCAGGGCTGCAGGCAGGAGTCTCTCTCAGCCCTATCTCGTTGGAGATGCTGCCAGGGAGGGAACCTGGGACCTTCTGTTCTTCCCAGAGCGGCTCCATCCCCTAAAGGGAAGATCTTCCAGTGCTCACACTTCTAGTCTCCCATTCCTATGCAACCAGGGTGGACTCTGCTTAGTTCAGGGGACAAGTCATGCTGGCTACCACTAGACCAGCACTCCTGTTAATTGTGTAGCCTTATTTTTCTCTTATCAGAACAATAATAATGTTGGTTTTGATGTCTTCCCCCCACTTTCCCCTTTATTTTTCAAACAATTATGTAGAAATTTAGTCATTTGCCAACATTGAGAGGCCCTTCATAAAGCTGTAGCTTGCTTTGTTCGTGCCTAAATCTGGTGCTGCCTGAAGCCCTTTGCTCCTAATCCTTGGTGTGTGCATTCACAGAACATAATTTATGAAATTGTGATTCATGGTGTGGGGATGGACAGAAGTGTATGTAGCTTTAAAAGGGAATTAGGCAAATCTAGGGAGGAGGAGGAGATCTATTCATGATTATTTGTCATGATAGCTAGATGGAACCTCCATGTTAAGAGGCAGTCTGTCCACTGTTGGCAACAGTGTTATCTGATCCAGCCAGCGGCAGTTCTGTTATGTGCTGGCTGCAGTTTGCAGAGGTCACAACGGAGGCACCAAAATAAATAATTAGAAGATATCTTAACAGAGGCGGCCAACCTGAGGCTCTCCAGGTGCAATTGCAGTTGTGGGTGATGATGGGAGTTGTAGTCCAGCCGTAGCAGGAGAGCCTGTGGCTCTCCCAATTTAACCCATATGTCACCTTAGCTTCAGCTTAGCTGGTTTGCTCCTGCTCTGAATCTCCCTGGTTTTATTCAGCCCTCCCCACCGCCCACCCCCGGTCCCAATTTATAGGGTGAACAACTCTCAGGCGAGTGGCCAGCCGGCAGAAATGTGGGTGGCTTGCCTTGCCCGAGGCTGTCCCCCTCTCTAGCCGAGGCAGCCCTTCCTGATGCCTTCTCTGGTGATCTCTTTCCATGCAAAGAACAGTTGGCTTTTTGTCATCCTTCCGAAGCCCAACTCCCTTTGCAGGGCTACAGGGATGACGGTGTGCATCATGCATCTAACAGGCAGGTACCTTCTTCAGGTGCTCAGGGAGGGACCTCAAGGGGTGGCCCAAGACACACTGGGGCGAGGCCTGCTTGGAACTCTTGCAGCCAGATTGCTTGCAGGGCCTTTGTTTGTGGTTGACTCGCTAACCAAAAGAGTAAACACCACCTCCTCTCTGTTTTTGAAACAATGGCAGGGCCGGCCGGCCATGAGCAATGGATTGCGGAGCCCTTAGCAATATGTGGGGCAAGCTTGGGCAGTGACCCTTGGCCGGGCAGAGACAACCGGCAGGGGTCTCTCTTTCCTGCGAAATGTGGCCCACACATCAGTGGGCAAAGGTGGACTTAATACCCAGCACAACAGAAGACCCGGCAAAGGGTTAGAAAAGGATTCACTGTGTGGAGAAAGTGGGCAGAGAAAAGTTTTCTTCCTTCTTTTGGAATACAAGATGTGGATGGGTAGGAGATTTAGGACAGACAAAAGCAAAGGCTTCTTCCCACAATGCATAATGAATCCTTGGAACTCCCTGCCACAAGATGTGGTGATGGTCACTAGTTCTGTTGGCTTAAAAAGGTGTTTAGACAAATTCACGGAGAAGGAAAGCTCTGTCAAGGGCTATTAGTCAGGATGTGCATATAGAACCTCCATGTACAGAGGCAGTATACCCCTGAATAAGAGTTGCTGGGGAGCAAAGGCAGGAGGGAGCTGTAGCCTTCAAGCCCTGTTTGAGGGGGCGGGCTCCCCAATGGGTACTATGCAATGGGTACAGTAGCCACTCTTTGCTATTGTGGAAAGCAAGATACTAGTCTGGATGGACTTGGCATCTGATCCAGCAGGGCTTTTTATTCCATTTTTATCTATTCTCTACCCAACAACCGTGTAAGGTAGGCTGAGAGGTAGTGACGGACCCAAGATCACCTACAAATTTTGTCCCAGCTAACTGAGCAAAGAGGCACCACATTTAAAAGTGGTTATTTTCTTTATTGAGCAGGGGGAGAGCAACTTATGCTTGTATTTTAAAACTTTTTAGTCAGATTTGTTTTTTATATTTCAACTTAATATTTTAATTGTGTCCTTTTTATAGTCTTGTTTTTAATTTTTGTGTGAACCGCCTTGGGACTGTTTTAATGAAAGGCGTTATACACATTTAACAAGAAAGAAAGAAAATAAATAAAAACCGGCCCTATCCAACCCCAGCACAGCATCTCTCCAGTGGCTGTTGCTGGTGCCAGTCTTGTGTGTTTTAGATGGTGAACCCTTTGGGGGACAGGGGGGCATTTCATTGATTGATTGATTTGTATTTATGTAAATTGCTTTGGGAATTTTTGTTGGGAAGTGGCATATAAATATTGGTGGTGGTGCTGCCTGAACTCACATGCCTTGGTCCTGATCCAGCGTGCTAGGGAGACTCTTCTAGCCTGAGCCCCCCCCCCTCACTATAGTAAAGCCTATTTCTATGCTGCTTTCTCCTTGCCCTTGCTTCTCAACACAGTTTACCTAAGGTGGGGAGCGGGGGGGGGCGCAGACGGCTTCCTGTCCCCAAACGGCTCGCAAAAGACACCCTCAAGGGGGGCCACGCGGGGCCTGAACCGGGCAACAATTCGTTTAACACCCAAGTGTGGGGCTGGCATCATAAGGCGTGGGGCGGGGCGGGGGGGAGAGAGCTGGGCTTGTGGGAGCAAGCCGGTGCCTCGTCCCCTTTGCTAAGCAGGGCCCGCCCTGGTGTGCATTTGAATGGGAGACTACATGCCTGAGCCCCGGAAGAGAGAGGATGAAAGCAGCATATAGCAGCAGGAGGAGGCCGCTACGGGAAGAGCCCCGGCCTGCTTGCATCAATGGAGAAGGTTCCCGCATCCCCAGATGGCGCTGCTGACTGAGAGAGACTCCTGCCTGCACTGCAGTCTTGGAGAAGCCGCTGCCAGTCCGTGTAGACAATGCTGAGCTCGATGGACCCAGGGTCTGACTTGGGTACATGGCAGCTTCCTATGTCCCCCCCCCACACACACACACTTACCCCCCCCTTTTGGGCCAATGCCTGTCTCCAATGACACCAGCGGCAGCAGGAATGCCTCCCCGTTCCCTGCTGCCGCTGCTCTTTTTCCTCTCGGAGGACGAGCTGCAGCCCGAGTGGCGGCGATCTCCCCCCGCCGCCCCCGGCAGCCAGACCCCCGGCGGGCAAGCAAGAAGCCGCTCCCCAAAGAAGCGCCCCCTCCGGGTTGCCATCGCGCAGACCTGAAGGGGTGGGCTGGGGCTGGCCGATCTCTTCGCCGCGTGGATCTGGGCGGCGGGGGGTGGGGTGGGGGGTCCAGCCACGGAGAAAGCCAACCGGAGGGCCAGATCCACCCCCCCTCCCAGCTGGGAGAAAGCTGGCTGGATCCAGCGGAAATCCGTGCTTCCCATGCCGGATACACACCGCTCGCAAACGCGCTCTCTAGCTGCTGCTGCTGCTGCTGCTGTGAGTTGGGGGTGGCGGCGGGCGGGCGAGCATGGGACCCGAGGGCTGCAGCAGCAAGCGGGGGGGAGCGAGCCTTCGCGGGGAGGGCGCCGAGGCTGAGCTCCGCCGGCATCTGGCCAGCCACGGCTGAGCCTTGCCGTCTGCTCTGACTCGGGGATCCGGCGGCGGCGGCGACATGTAAGTAGCTTCCTTTTGTTGCACCAGCTTCTTCCAGGGGGAGAGGCAGGCAGAGAGCCCAGCCGAGCGCCAGCGGGCTGGCAGGGGCGGCTGCGGCAGGGACCCCCTACCCCGCCGTGGGGCTAGCAGTCCGGCAGAGCATCAGCTGGCCTGGCTGGCTTCTCCCTCCCCCACCCCCCTTAACCAGGAATAAGAATATATCCCCCCCCCGCGCAGTGTTTGCGAAGCATGCGTCGGTCAAACCCGTCCATAATCCCCCCCCTCCGCACGCGTTTCTTTTCTATATTCCACGCACAAAACCGTTATCGCCTGAGTTTGTAAGAGCCAAGGGGGGTGGGGTGGGGGGTGCTCGCTTCTTTCCCTAAATTGGAGCCTGCAAGGACAGTGTTTTGGATGCACCTTTAGCTTGGGCTCTCCATTCCTCCGCTGCCTTCTTTTCTTGCCCTTCGAGCCTCTACTTTTCTTTATTTATTTAGCAACAGTTTTTGACTGCAGAGAGAGACAGAGACAGAGGCAGAGAAAGATGGTCGGTTGGCATCGCAGAGAGGCTGCTACGAGGCAGAGAACAGCAGGCAGCAGGAATCCTGCCACGCATTCCTAAGGAAACCGACCGTCTGAGCGGCGACAAACGCCCAACGCAGCCACCCCATCGGCAGCCGTTTGCAAAACTGCCTGCCTGAGCCCGACCGATTTCCGATCCTGGCGAAAGCAGGTTGGGGAGAATGGCGGAGTGACGTCGGTGTGGCCAGTATCCTCTGAAAGGGTGCCAGGTTCAAAGGGTGTGTGTGGAAAGGGTGCTGTGGCGGGAGCCTGGCCCTCTTTTGGGGGCTGGGAGTGGAAGATTCTGGGAGTGGAGCTGGACGGAAGGATTTGCTAGGGAAGGGGTCGAATGTTCCCTCCCAATGCAGGGAAGTGTGGCTGTGGCGGGATGTGGTGGGATAGCATTTAGCCAGAGAGACGGCGGTGGGCCCAGTCCAGAGGCAAGCCCTGGTGGAGGAGACCTTCTCGCTGGACTGGGCCCCCCTCTTCTCTCTTCCCCTAAGGGATTGCTGGGTTCCATAAACATGACTCAGGAGGCATGCATATACCCAAGGGACCTTCCCTTCCTGTCTGTCTCATCACCGGCATTCCCGTCCACACTGAAGGTTTTCCTGTGTGGGAGCACCATATCCAGACACAGATGAGGCTGTAGCGGTCTCCTCTCAAGCAGGGCACTTTCTTTTCCTCATGGAAGTTCATCAGAGTCCCAGCATGAACACTTTCTGGAAGCATTGCAAAACTCTTTATTATTATTATATTATTATTTCTTGTTTACACAGCCAGACAGGTGTTATTGACTGGTTTGTTTTATCCAGACATCGAGTCCTTCCCAAGGACCTGGGATGCCAGAATTTTATTGTCAATGGTTATAGATATCGTCGCAGAATATAGGCTGTTCCCAGTAAAGTTGCTTTTTGTAATTGGCTGGTGGTGATTTCTGTGGCCCCGATGGTGTTGAGGTGCTCTTCAAGGTCTTTTGGAACTGCACCCAGGGCGCCAATGACCACTGGGATTAGTCTGGTCTTTTTCTGCCACAGCCTTTCAATTTCAATTGGTAGATCTTTGTATTTGGTGATTTTTTCTATTTTTCTTCTGTTCTGCTATCCCCTGGTATTGCCATGTCGATTGTTTTGACTTGTTTTTCTTTCTTCTCGACCACAGTCATATCTGGTGTATTGTGTGGCAGATGTTTGTCTGTTTGTAGTCGGAAGTCTCATAATATTTTTACATCTCCATTTTCTTCAACTTTTTCAATTTTATGGTCCCACCAATGTTTGGCTACAGGTAGCTTGTATTTTTTGCAGATGCTCCAGTGTATCATTCCTGCTACCTTGTCATGCCTTTGTTTGTAGTCAGTCGTCATCATCATCATCATCATCATCATCATTATTATTCTAGACTTCTGGCTGACGAGGCTAAGCTTGTTAGGACCTATTTTTGCCTGGATTTTTACAAATATGAATTTTTAAGTTGTAGCCCTCTCTAAGGTGGTTGGGTTTTCCTTTCCTTTTTCTTTCAAGTGAATCTTCCATATTATAGCCATCAGCATGCATGGTGCTTCACAAACTGCAAGCGCTCTGGTCCCTGCCCCAGGGGGCTTACAGTCTAAAATTCAGCAAAGGGGAAACAACAGAGGGAGGAGAGAGGAATGAGTGTGATACTGCAAGTTGGCATCAGACCATAAACATGCAAGAAGAGTCAGTCTATCTAGTAAATCTTCCTGCTTCCCTCCTGACACCCCCATCCCGTGCCTGACCCTCTTTCAGCCACTGGTGGTGTACAGAGATAAACTGTCTCTGAATGTGGAGGTTTCTTCCACATGATCATTGTGACTGATAGCCAATGAAAGACTAATCCTCCTCCTCCTCTGTGAATGTGTCTCATCCCCTTTTGAGCTTGTAGTCTCTACCACATATTGTGGCCATGAGTTCCATCAGCTAAAACATGAAAGTGTTGTGTGAAAGTCCTCTCTTGTTTCTGTCCTGAATGTGTTGCCCATCAATTTCATGGGGTGACACATGTCTAGTGTGAAGGAAGCCGGGGCTGCTGAGCCAAGCTGAGCCTTGATATGTCAGGACAAGCTAAGGAGTTTGCTTCAGCTCCATCCCCATTGCTGACTTGCTAGGAATTACAGGGGCCGAGATCTTCCCTCAAATCATGAACCTGGTTGGCGCTAGAAATCCTCCGCCTTTGTTTGACAGTGTCTTGCACTTGGGTTGCCAGGGGGCTGGGGACCTATGGATGGGGCTGGATGCCTTTCCTGCATGGGGGTGTGTGTGGGGAGGGGGGATGGCCTCGCTATCTGGGTGACTCTCCAAAGGGATGCCTTGGAAAAGGCAGCCAGCTGGTTATTGACTGAAATGCCTTCTTCTGCCCTGCCCTGCACTGATATACTCTTGGGCAGCCCATAGGAAGCGGGGAGGGGGGTGTTGCACGGGGGGGGGGCTGTCCCCAGAACTCACACAGCAGGAGGAGGAGGAGGAGGAGGCTGGACTCTCCAGCACATTGACTCACTGTCCTCTCTTTCCCCCTCCAGGTGCACAAGATGCTTTAGCTCCCCGCCACTAGCCTCCTCGCAACGTGACGGGCTTGCCGCTCCTCTGCAGCCATGCCGCCGCGGCCTTCCTCTGGGGAGCTGTGGGGGCTCCACCTCATGCCCCCCCGGATCATGGTGGACTGCTGCCTCCCCAACGGCATGATTGTCACCCTTGAATGTCTGCGGGAAGCCACTCTGCTGGGCATCAAGCATGACCTCTTCAAGGAAGCCAGGAAATACCCCCTTTTCCACCTGCTGCAGGTTAGCCGGAAGAAGTTGGCTGCCCAGAAGCTTGGATTCCCTGCACAAGAGTGGGATCTCGTGCAGGGGCAGCCGAGCTGAGGCTTTGCTGTTGTTGTTGTTGTTGTTGTTGTGCCTCAGGTGGGCCAATCTGGTCTAGTGAGTCAGCGTAGAGGAGTCAAAGAG
This sequence comes from Hemicordylus capensis, assembly GCF_027244095.1. Classification (NCBI taxonomy): domain Eukaryota; kingdom Metazoa; phylum Chordata; class Lepidosauria; order Squamata; family Cordylidae; genus Hemicordylus; species Hemicordylus capensis. The sequence goes on along the minus strand of NC_069662.1, from coordinate 1,455,917 downwards.
CTAGGACTCCTGGGCTCTTGAGAAGAACCCTGCTGGATCAGACCAAGGGGAATGTCTCAAGAGGAATAACGTAAATGTCTTTAAATGTATCAGAAGCAGAAAACCTGCCAGGGGGGCAGTTGGCCCCTTAGATGATGAGGGTGTGAAAGGGATTATTAAGGAGGATAAGGAGATTGCAGAGAAGCTGAATGAGGTCTTTGCATCGGTCTTCACGGCAGAAGATACTGACCATTTATCCTCTCCAGAACTGAGCTTCTCAGGCTTGGAGCTTTAAGAACTGAGCCAATTTGTGGTGACAAGGGAAGATGTTCTAAACTGTCTTGAAAAACTAAAAACGAACAAATCACCAGGCCCAGATGGCATCCACCCAAGAGTTCTGAAGGAACTCAGATGTGAATTGTGGATCTAGCAAAAATACATAACTTGTTCCTACAGTCAGGCTCTGTACCAGAGAAGATAATGTAACTCCTCTAAAAAGGGATCCGGGGGGGATCTGGGAAACAGCAGGCCGGTCAGCTCAACTTCTGTGCTGAGTAAATTGATATGAAGCATAATTAAGGAGAAAACTGTTACACACACAGAAGAACGGGCTGTGCTGAAGGAGAACCAGCCTGGCTTCTGTAAGGGAAAGTCTTGCCTCACTAACCTTGTGGAGCTCTCTGAGAGTGTCAACAGGCATGTGGATAAAGGTGATCTGGCTGATATAGTATACTTGGACTCCCAAAAAGCTTTTGGCAGAGTTCCCCTCCAAAGGCTCTTGCGTAAACTTAGTAGTCATGGGAGAAGGAGAAAGGCTCATGTGTGGATTGGGAACTGGTTGAAGGACAGGAAACAGAGGGTGGGAATAAAGGGACAGCTTACAGTGGAGGGAAGTAAAAAGTGGGGGCCTCTGAGGATCGGTACTGGGACCAGTGCTCTTTACCTTGTCCGTAAATGATCTAGAAGTTGGAGTAAGCAGCAAAGTGGACAAATTTGCAGTTGACATTAAGCTATTTAGGGTAGTGAAATCCACAACGGATTGTGAGGAGCTCTAAAAGGATCTCTCCAAACTGGGGGAGTGGGCAACAAAATGGCAAATGCAGTTCAATGCAAGCAAGTGTAAAGTGATGCACATTGGGGCAGAAAACACCAACTTCACATAGACACTGATGGGGTCTAAGCTGTCAGTGACTGACCAGGAGAGAGATCTTGGAGTCGTGGTGGACAGCTTGTTGAAAGTGTCGACTCAGTGTGCGGCAGCTGTGAAAAAGACAAATTCCATGCTCGGGATCATCAGGAAGGGGATTGAAAATAAAAATGCTAATATTATAATGCCCTTATACAAATCTATGGTTCGACCACATTTGGATTACTGCGTATAGTTCTAGTCACCATATCTTAAGAAGGACATTGTCGAACTGGAAAAGGTGCAGAAGAGGGCAACCAAGATGATCAGGGGCCTGGAGCACCTTCCTTACAAGGCAAGGCTACAACATCTGGGGCTCTTTAGTATGGAAAAGAGGCAACTACATGGAGACATGATTATGGGGAGAATAAGTAGACAGAGCAAAAATGTTCTCCCTCTCTCACAACTCTAGACCCAGGGTCATCCCATAAAACTGAGGGCCAGGAAATGTAGGACCAACAAAAGGAAGTACTTTTTTCACACAGCGCATAATTGATCTATGGAATTCTCTGCCACGGGATGTGGTGATGGCCACCAGTTTGGATGGCTTTAAAAGATATTTGGAGAAATTCGTGGAGGAGAGGTCTATCGATGGCTACTAGTCTTGATGGCTATAGGCCATCTCCAGCCTCAAAGACAAGATGCCTCAGATACCAGTGACAGAAGAGCAACAGCATGAGAGAGGTCATGCCCTCACCTCTTTCCTGAGGGCTTCCCAGAGGCATCTGGCTGGCCATTGTGTGAAACAGGATGCTGGACTAGATAAGCCTTGGGCCTGATCCAGCAGGGCTGTTTTTATGCTCTTACCAAGGTGGGTCTCCCTCATCATTCAGCGTTCTGGTTGCTATAGTGACCACCCAGATGCCTCCAGGAAACCCACAATCAGGTCTTGCAAGCAACAGTGCCCGTTTGCATTTGCTCCCCCACTAGTCTTCAGGATTAGATTGCATTTGAGCATGGAGGTTTTACTTGGCTATCATGGCTCATAGCTGCAGATCCTCCTACTGCTGCTCAGTTTGGCCTAATCCCCCCTTTCAAGCCATCTGAGCCAATGGCCTTTCTAACATCTTGTCTCAGAGAGTTCTGTAAGTTAGTTTTGCATTGTGTGAAGAAGTCCTTTTGTTTCTTCTGAATCTGCTGCCAACCAGATGTCCCCAGATTGCCAGAATTATGAGAGAGGGAGAAAAACTTCTGGATCAGATCAGGTTGGCAATGTAAATTAGTGGTTTTGAGAGAGTAAGGGGTCTTGGGAGCCTGATTTCTGTGAGTGAGAAGAAGAGGCCTTGTGGTGGTGGTGATGGTCATAGGAACATAGGAAGCTGCCTTATACCAAGTCAGACCATTGGTCCATGTCCATCTAACTCAGTATTGTCTTCACAGACTGGCAGCGGCATCTCCAAGGTGGCAGGCAGGCAGGAGTCTCTCTCAGCCCGATCTTGGAGATGCTGCCAGGGAGGGAACCTGGAACCTAGATGCTCTTCCCAGAGTGGCGGCTCCATCCCCTAAGAAGGGGAATATCTTGCAGTGCTCACACATCAAGTCCCCCATTCATATGCAACCAGGGCGGGCCCTGCTTAGCTAAGGGGACAAGTCATGCCTGCTACCACAAGACCAGCTCTCCTTTTCCAATTTCTCTCCCTTCAACCCACAGGAGGAATCCTCCTACATCTTTGTGGGGGTGACGCAGGAGGCTGAGAGGGAAGAATTCTTTGATGAGTCTCGGAGACTTTGTGATCTCCGCCTCTTTCAGCCCATCCTGAAGGTGATTGAGCCTGTTGGCAACCGGGAGGAGAAGATCCTCAATCGGGAGATTGGTGAGTCCCCACCCCAGGACCAAACTCGGGGGGCCAAAGTGGAAATTATCTCCAGGATTTCAGGGTTTTCAGGTTTCCCCCAGGAGGAACGGAAATTCTCCCAGGATTTCAGGGGTTCGCCCCAAGGAGAAACTCCAAGTCATTTTCTCAGACACACCCACGGAGTTTCACCTCTTCTCTCTCTCTCTCCCCCCGTTTTTGCCCCTCCCTCCAGGTTTTGCCATTGGGATGCCCATCTGTGAATTTGAACTGGTCAAGGACCCAGAGGTGCAAGAATTCCGGCGGAACATCCTGTCCGTCTGCCGTGAGGCCGTGGAGACAAGGGGGGCAGTGGGCCCCCAGAGTCAGGCTTTGTATGTCTACCCCCCCAATGTGGAGTCCAGCCCAGAATTGCCCAGACACGTCTACAGCAAGCTGGACAAAGGTAAGCCAGGGAATTGGGGCGCAGGGTGGGTGGGAGATAGGGCGGTGACTAGTGTGCCCTCTATAATTTTTTTCATCTGTGTGCGGAATGAGTTTTGTTCTGGGCGGCAGTCTCAAGGCAGTGTGCGTGCACATGTGCATTCGGTGGGGGGGGGCTTCCTGATCCAGTCTGAGCGGGAGCTAAAATTCACTGAGCAGACTTCAAAAAACTTGTGTGCACGCGCACATGCGCACACCTTGGAGGGAACACGGGCGGTGCCTGTAGCTCAGTGGCTTTGCCTGAGGGTGGAGGTGGTGTTGAAGAGGAAGGAAGTGTGTGTGTTTTTTAAGTGCACCCAGAAAGACTAATCTCCCAAGGGAGTCCCTAAAGCCCTCCCTGTTGGTGTGGCAATGTCAGTTCAGGGCACAGCCTGTGTGTGCAGCGGGGGCGGGCTGGGGGCAGGATCCGGGCTCCTCTCAGTGGGTCTTTGCCTGCCCAGCTCTTCATCTTTGTTGTTCCTGTTGAGACTCCACACCTGCCCTGCCTGTCTCTGAAACACAGACCCAGGCCTGCTTACAAGTCAATAACACAAAATCCAACAATGCCAACAAAACTGTCCTAGGATATTTTAAAAACAGCGCAGTCTGTAAAAGACCCAAACGCTTTCTGAAGGAGGGAATCCTCCACAAGGTTTTGCAAGGAAAGCGGTGATTGGGCCAAGCGAACTTCCTGGAGCCGTGAGTTCCACAGCTGTGCCATCTTTTTGTTGTGAATCGCGTTAAGGGCCCTCTTTTAGTGGACAAGCGGCCTGTGGATAAAAACAAAACGGGGGATGATGGGAGCTGTAGTTCAGCAGCAGCTGGAGGGCCGGGTTTGCCCACCCCTGGGCTAGTGGGTGGCCCCCTTTTTGACCGTACCCCTCCCAAAGCCCCAGAGCGCTGACTGCCGCACCACACTGGCTCACCCCAATGACGGTTCCTTGTCCTGCTTTTCCCCCCACCCTCCCTTCCGTCTCCTGAAGGTCGGATCATAGTTACCATTTGGGTTATTGTGTCTCCAAACAACGACAAACAGAAATACACCCTCAAGACGCCGCACGACGCCCTGCCGGAGCAGGTGATCGCCGAGGCCATCCGGAAGAAGACACGCAGTATGCACCTCTCGCCGGAGCAGCTGCGCCTCTGCGTGCAGGAGTACCAGGGGAAGTACCTCCTGAAGGTCTGCGGCTGCGACGAGTACTTGCTCGAGAAATACCCGCTCAGCCAGTACAAGGTGAGGGCGCCCTTTCCGCCCGCAGCCGCGCGCCACCCTCTCGCCAGGGCTCCTGGGGCTCCTGGTCCTGGCTTCCAGGCAAGACGCTGCTGGGGAAACCCTCGGCAGTCCCGGGGCATCACCTCAGGCAGCAGCAGAGCTGGGAAAGCCTCTCCTCTGCCCGGGCCTTGGAGGGTTGCTGCCGGTCAGAGCAGGCAGTACTGGGCTAGATGGACCAGGGGCCCGGCTCAGATATTTGTAGATGCTGATGTGGTCCCATGGACAGCCATGTAATGCTCTTGAGGATCCGGTTCAGGGGGACCAAAACGTCTGTTTGAAGCAGAAGGGGCTGGGCATTATTATTATTATTATTATTATTATTATTTTACATTTATATCCCGCTCTTCCTCCAAGGTGTACGACATACTTGAGTTTCTCTTTCACAACAACCCTGTGAAGTAGGTTAGGCTGAGAGAGAAGTGACTGGCCCAGAGTCACCCAGCAAGTCTCATGAGGCTGAATGGGGATTTGAACTCGGGTCTCCCCAGTCCTAGTCCAGCACTCTAACCACTATACCATGCTGGCTGACTGGCCAGGCACCCGTGATGTCACAAACTCCACTTCCCCGCAGCATTTTTTTTTTAACTTGGGGGTGGTGGTTCTCCTGGCTGTGGCTGTGGCCAGGAGTGCCTCTGCTCAGCTCTGGCTGGTGTGCCAGCTGCAACCCTTCCTTGAGAGGGCTGACTAGATCGACTGGAAGGGCTCTGGGCCACCTACTGAGGCTCCCGTAGCACGTGGGAGGACAGGGCCTTCGCAGTGGTTGCCCCCAGGCTGTGGAACCCGCTTGCCCTTGAGGTTCACGTAGCTCCCTCTCTCCCAGCCTTGCGTGGGCGTGCAGAGGGGAGGGAGCGGTCCTTGGTACCCTGCCTTCCTCCCATCGTGCTCTAGGGGCTTCCAAGGCAGTCTCCCACCCAGATACCAACTGGACCCAGGCCTGGGTGGCTTCAATGTGGGGTGCGGGGGCCACACCATGGGCCCCCAGACCGTTGCCCCCCTGCCCTCCCCCCACCCCGTGAATGAGAGGAGGCAGGAGCATCTCCCGCTCACGATGCCCTCTCCTCCACAGTACATGCGGAACTGCATCGCCATCGGCCGCTTGCCGCACTTGATGCTCATGAGCAAGGAGAGCTTGTACAGCCAGCTGCCAGCCAATGTCTTTGTGCTGCCCTCCTACGCGCGCCGCGTGGCCACCTCCTCGCACGTCAACGGGGATGTGCCCAACAAGTCGCTCTGGTCCATCAACAGCCTCCTGCGCATCAAGATCCTGTGCGCCACCTACGTGAATGTCAACATCCGGGATATCGATAAGGTCAGGAGGGAGCAGGGCCCGGACCCCGGGGTTCCCTGGGAAGGAGGCAGGGCGCAGGGAAGGCCAGACCCACTCCTGGATCTGCAGGTCTTGGGGCAGCAAGCATGGAGGGTCCCCTTGGCTAAGCAGGGTCTGCATTTGAAGGGGAGGCTACATGTGTGCGCACTGGAAGAGATTCACCTCAGGGGATGATGGGGCCGCAGCGCAGTGGAAAAGCAGCTGCCTGTTTGCGTGCAAAACGTTCCCAGCTCCCTCCCTGGCAGCATCTGCAAGAGAGGGCGGAGGGGGACTCCTGCCTGCAAACTCAGAGAAGCCACTGCCAGTCTGTGCTGACCATACTGAGCTAGATGGATCAATGGTCGGACTCAGTAGAAGGCAGCTTCCTATGTCCCTGTGACCTAAGGGCCACCCCCTTTCCCTTGCACCTGCGGTTCCTAGTGGTCTCCAGTGCCAGGGCATGAAATTTCTGAATAATAATAATAATATCATTAATAATAAGACATAAAAATATTTTTCATTATTTATTATATTAATAAAATAATTAATGCTAACTGAACAAAGAGGCAGTAATTCTCTTTATTGAGAAAGGAACTGGCCTTCTCCATCCTCAGCACAGCATCCCTCCAGTGGCTGTTGCTGGTGTCGATCTGAGGTTGCTTTTTAGATTGTGAGCCCTTTGGGGACAGGGAGCCATTTGTCACATTTATTTATATCTATGTAAACTGCTCTGGGAACTTTTGTTGAAAAGCGGCATATAAATGTTTTTCGTATTCTTATTCATAAACATGTAAAGCATGTTGTGAACCTTTTTTGGGGGGAATGATATTATTATTATTATTATTATTATTATTATTATTATTATTATTATTATTATTAAATATTTATTATTACATTCATCAATTACTTTTAATGTGCCCTTTCCAACAAAAAGTTCACAAAGTGGCTTCCAAAGCACAAGGAATTAGACCAGTGAGGACAAGAACAAGGAAGAGCCCCCCCCCCGTCCTAAATGGGCTCCCATCTAGAGAGAGGCACAAGGAGGATCCAGCAGCCACTGGAGGGGTGCCAAGGTGGGGTCAGTTGCCCTGCAGTTAACTGTGCAGCTCTACCTGACGGATGGCCAGCCTGCAGGCAGCGTGGCGGGGGGGGGGGGTAGAGGAGGCACCTGAGCTGCTGCCAGGAAGCAGAGGCTGCTGCGCCTCCTTTGGCGCCCCCCCGCCCCCCCGGCTGATTAGGACGAGGTGCTCCTGGAGGCAGCAGCCCCTCCTGAGATCTGCCTTAGGCCTGCTGGTAGAAGGGCAGAGGGGGCCCGGGTTCACCCCTTGGCGTGAAGCAGATCATGCAGGAAAGAGGGAGCGGTGGGGCTGGGGGCCCTGGGCGCTTTGAACCCAGCTGCTCCGTGACAGCGACACCCCTGGGCAGAGAGCTCGAGGCGTGGTGCCCAGTTTGGCTCAGCTTGCTCGGGGGGGGGGGGGCGGGGCAGGGGGCCTCCTTGGCTTCCCGGGGAGGGGCAGGGGCGGGTGGCGATGGCACGGGGATGCCTGAGTTCCCTCCTCCTCCTCCTCCTCCTCCTAGATCTACGTCCGGACGGGGATTTTCCACGGAGGGGAGCCCCTTTGTGACAACGTCAACACCCAGCGCGTCCCGTGCTCCAACCCTCGGTAACCGGGGGGCGGGGGGCGGGGGGCAGGGGCCCCGGGGCACAACGCCGAGGGCAGGGGTCTCCCTGGCTTGCAGCTCCCGGATCTCTCCCACAGATCCCGGCCTGCATCTCTTTGCCCCCCAGGTGGAACGAGTGGCTTTCGTATGACATCTGTCTCACCGACCTGCCCCGAGCCGCACGCCTCTGCGTCTCCATCTGCTCCGTGAAAGGGCGGAAGGGGGCGAAGGAGGTGAGCCCTGCCCAGGGCGGGGGGGGGCGCCGTGCCAAGGCCTGAGCCGGCCATCCCAGCCGTGGGTCTCCGGATGCCGCTGGACTACAACCCCCACCATCCCTCCGGCTCGTGTGGCTGGGGACGATGGGGATTGTAGTCCCACAGCATCCCGGGTGCCAAGTCCAAGAAGTTCCCTTAACCCTTGAATGTGGGAAGGGCTGGTGAAGAAGAGAGTGCCTCTGGGCCTGGGGGTCCTGCCTCCCCCCTCCCTGCTGAGCAGCCACTGGGAGGGGCCTGGGCTGCTTCTGGACTCGGGGGCGGCCACGGGTTCAGGTGGGTTGTCCTGGAGAAGGAAGCCTTGCCCTGTCCCAGATAGGCTGGGGGTGGGTCGCCCGGGCGGCCTGGCCCCAGCCTAACTGCTCTCTCTGTCCTGCCCCCTGGCAGGAGCACTGCCCCCTGGCGTGGGGGAACGTCAACCTCTTTGATTACAAAGACACTCTGGTGGCCGGGAAGATGGCGCTGAACCTCTGGGCGGTCCCCCACGGCATGGAGGACTTACTGAACCCCATTGGAGTGGGGGGCTCCAACCCCAATAAGGTAACAACCACCTGGATGGCTTTCAGAGGGGTTTGGGTCACTTCATGGAGGAGAGGTCTGTCAGCGGCTACTAGTCGGAGGGCTAGAGGCCACCTCCAGCCTCAAAGGCAGGATGCCCCTGAGTCCCAGTTGCAGGGGAGTAATGGCAGGAGAGAGGGCAGGCCCTCAGTTCCTGCCTGTAGGCTTCCAGCGGCATCTGGTGGGCCACTGTGCGAAACAGGATGCTGGACTGGATGGGCCTTCCTGGGCCTGATCCAGCAGGACTGTTCTTCTGTTCTTAAGAGGCTCGCCGTCTACCCAGCATGGCACTCGTAATTTGCATTCAGCACCACAACAGCCCTGTAAGGGAGAGTCCCTGTGACCTCCGTCTGGCCTTAGATGAACCTCTCCGCCCTTTGAGTCCTGTGGAGGAGGCCCTCTCGGGGGTCCCACTGTCTTTGGAAGCCCGATTGGCCATCTGTGAGAAGCGAGAGGCTTCTCCGTTGCTGTCCCAGTGGGGTGGAAGGCCAATCTGCTGGCTGGGCAAGTGGGCACCTCCCTTTCTGGCCTTCTGCAGACAGGTCAAGGCCCGGCTTCTCCAGCTTGGGCCCCCGTCACCCGCAGCCCCCACGGCCTCGGACTGCTGGCCAGGTCTGAGGGAACCCTCGAGTGGCAGCGACACGCCCTCCAGGGTCCAATCCAGAAGAGAGCCAGGCCTGAAGCTGCCGAGGTGAAGAGACTGTGGGCAGGGCCTCCCGATGATGTGCTTCTCCGCTTTCCCCACTGCAGGAGACCCCCTGCCTCGAGCTGGAATTCACCTGGTACAGCCACACGGTCAAGTTTCCCGATGCAGCCGAGATCGAAGAGCACGCCAACTGGGCCATGTCTCGGGAACTGGGACTCAACTACTGCGTGGTGGGACTAGTAAGGGCCAGAGCCATGGGCAACCCCTGGCCTTTCCTGCTGCTTCTGCTGCTTCTTTTTCTGGGGCTGGCTGCAGCCCTGAACTCAGCGGGACTGGCGTTCTCAACCTTGGGCCCCCGAATGTGGTTGGACTGGAACACCCACAAGTGGGGCCCAAGGCTGAGAAACCCCTGCGGGAGGAGGAGCTACGTAGGAGTCGGCCAGGTTTGGCCTGCAGTGTCAAGCTCTCCTCAGAAAGCAAGAAGATCCCGGCTGGGTCAGACCAGCGGCATCCATCCAGCCCCGCTGGTCTGCCTCTCCGTCCAGTGGCTGCTCAGCTGGTGCCCACCACCGCACCTCGTGGCCGCGGAGTCTGTCGATTGTGCGTGGTGTTGAGCAGTCCTTGGGTCAGAAGGTTCTGCTCTGAGGGGAGCTGGGTCCTTGCCCAAATGCCCGCACGGAACCGGCTGGAGTCGACAGAGACCTTCCAAAGGCCGAATCTCCTCCAGTTCCAAATGGACCTTCCAGATGACTTTGCTGCCCGAAAGAGGCACCAGCTGAGAGGGAGGGATAGTCCTTGGTGGGAAGCGTCTTCAAAGAGGCCGCAAGGAGCCTGCAGGCTAGGACTCTCCTTTCTCAGGCTTGGGCTGAGAGGCCTCTGGGGAAAGAAAGCCACGAAGAAAGAAGATGGATGCCCTCTTCGGTTCCATTGTGAGCCCTTTCCTAGGCCGCACATGGCTTTGCTTCGGCAAGCAGAGGAACCGGATATAGCAAGGGCTCTCAGACATGGGCCTCCGGATGTTGTTGGACTTCGACTCCCACAATCCCCAGCCACAAGGGCCTTGGGGGGTTATGGGAGTTGGAAGTCCAACAACATCTGGGGACCCGAGTTTGAGAACCCTCAAAATAATATAGGATAAATGGGTTCAAAATGGCCTCTGTTGTGCCCTGGCAGGGGTGGCTGGCCAGAAGCTCCCTGGATGTTTATGGGTTGTGTCTCTCATCCTTCTTGTTGCAGCTGTGGATGATGGGAGATGTAGTCCAACAACAGCTGGAAAGCCTCAGGTGAGGCACCAGCTGAGAGGGAGGGATAGTCCTTGTGGGAAGCGTCTTCAAAGAGGCCGCAAGGAGCCTGCATGCTAGGACTCTCCTTCCCCCCCCTTGTGTGATGGCTCAGCTGCTGATGAATTGGTGGCCTAGTGGTCAGCCTTCAGGTCCGTGGGAGTATCCTCAGGCTGCACATCTCTGATCCAAACTGCCTGGTTTGGAGAGAGGGAGGGAGAGAGGAAGTGATTTCTTCTGTTTAGCCGGGGAGAGCGCCTGGCCCTCTCCAACCCCAGCACAGCATCCCTCCAGTGGCTGTTGCTGGTGTCTAATGCATTGTGTTTGACAGTTCTTGGGTCAGAAGGTCAGAGGGTAGCTGGATCCTATGTTTCTTTTTAGATTGTAAGCCCTTTGGGGACAGGGAACCTTCTTTCTTGTTTGTTTGTTTTTCTCTGTAAACCGCTTTGAGAACTTTTGTTGAAAAGTGGCATATAAATATTCGTAGTAGCAGTAGGAATAGTAATACTCCAGAGACTGGAACCAACGATGTCAGGGCTGTTCTCATGACCGGCGTTCGGATAGGAGACGCCTCTGAGCCTTGAGCAGGAGCCGGGCACGCTCCTGACTGCCAGCATGAGAATTCTGGAAGCGGAGGAGGAGGAGGAGGAGGGCGGTGGGGGAAAGGCTCCTTGGCGAGCTGGATCTTGACAGGGATGTACACGAACCGAGGTCTGTGCGTAGGTTCGGCCAAACCGGTTCGGTGCTCCAAGGCGCCGCTACAGGCGGGGGGAGTACAGCAGGTCCTTACTAGGGATGTGCACGAACCTGTTCGGAGGCCCTTTTGTGGTCAGGTTCGAACACCGAGGGGGGGTTTGAAGGGGGGGCTTTGAAGCCAAGGGGAGTGTCAATTTAAGGGCGGGGGAGGGTGCACTTACCCCTCCCCCACTCCCCCCCACCAGCTCTCAGTTTCCATAAAAGCCTTCGGGGCGGCAGTGTACCTCCCTGCCGCCCCTTCCCCCTCGTCGGCCAAAAGTGGCCGGAAGTGCCAGGTGTGTGTGCTCACATTGCATGCCCCCCCTTCTGACGTGGACGTGCGCACGCGCACCCGGTAATTCCGGCCAAAGAGGGGGAAGGGGCGGCAGGGAGGTACAGTGCCACCCCGAAGGCTTTTACGGAAACCGAGAGCTGGTGGCGGGGGGGGGGGGAGTGGGGGAGGGGTAAGTGCACCCTCCCCTGCCCTTAAAGTGACACCCCCTCAGGCCACCCCTGCCTGGTTCTGTGCACATCCCTTGTCCTTCCCTGCTCTCTTCTGCTCCACACCGCCTGAACAGTCTGTGCGCAGCAGTGGCGGCATGCACATGGTGTCTGCGCATGCATGGATGCCCTGTCGGTGCCCGCGCTGCACGCAGCAGGAAGCTGCCTGGAGCAGTGGAGAGCAGGGACGGTCCTGCTGTGCTCCCCTCGAAAGGTGCCACTCCTCCCCCCTTGGCATCTTGGAGCGCTGAAGCGGTTCGGCACCCACCCTGGGCCTGAGCCTCGCTTCGTGCCCATCCCTGTCTGCATCCAGCTCCTCAGCGAGCCTTTCCCCTCCTGATGCCTTGCCGGTGGAATCCTCACGGATGGCAGCCAGGAGGAGCAAGCCTGGCTCCCAAAGCAGAGTCAGAGCTTCTCCTCCCCGAATGCCAGTCGTGAGCACTGCCCCATAAGCTTCTCCCCCTTCCAGAGTAACCGCCTGGCCCGGGACAGCTCCCTTGACGAGAGCGAACTGGAGCAGCTCCGGAATATCTGCAACCGGGACCCCCTTTCTGAGATCACAGAGCAGGAGAAGGATTTCCTGTGGAGGCACCGGTAGGTGGGCCAGGGCTCCTCCTGGGCTCGCTCCGGGACCCGCGTCGGCCTTGGTGGGGCAGAGCGGCCGATCGGCTGTGGGGTGGCGGCACTCCTGGGTTTGCAGGTCGGGGGCACAGGAGGCCTGGCCCCAACCCGTCCGCTCTTTTCTTCTTCCAGGCACTACTGTGTCAACATCCCCGAGACACTCCCGAAACTGCTGCTCTCTGTCAAGTGGAACTCGCGGGATGAGGTGGCTCAGGTGAGGTCAGCACCACCACGGCAGCAGGTCAGCATTGCCCGGCCTCTTGGGGCTGAGGCTTGACCACTTTATTTTTTATTTTATTATGTATTTATTTTTGCATTTTTATGCCGCCTTTCGTTAAAAGATAGCCCCAAGGCGGTTACTTCTCCCGGGACATCACTACAGAGGGGACGTAGAAACGTATTCTGCTTGGTGCAGAGAAAGTGGAGAGAGAGGTGGGGAGGGGAGGTTCTTCCCCAGGCAAGAGGAAGAACTTCTTCACACGCTGCAGAACACGTTGATGGAACCCTTTGCGATGGGATGGCTACCGAGCGGGGCTTTGCGGGGAGTTAGACCAGGGGACCCCAGGTGTTGGTGGACTACCACTCTCCTCATCCCCTGCTGCAGGGACATTGCCCCAGGGGATGATAGGAGTGATAGTCCAACAACTTCTGGGGCCCCAAGCAAAAGACCACCGCAGCTGCGGATTATGGGAGTTGTAGTCTGGGAAGCCCTGCTACAGGGAACATTGGACCCAAGCTTTGAGATAGATAATTGGGGTAGATAATTCCATGGAGGAGGAAGGAGAGTCTGTCATGATGGCCATATGTGGCAGCAAGCATGCATTGTCCCCTTTGCTGAGCAGGGTCTGCCCTGGTTTGCATTTGAATGGGAGAGTACATGTGGAAGCACCGTAAGATATTCCCCTAAGGGGATGGGGCCGCTTTGGGAAGAGCGCCTGCCTGCCTGCCTGCATGCAGAAGGTTCCCAGTTCCCTCCCTGGCGGCATCTCCAAGAGAGGGCCGGGAGAGACTCCTGCCTGCAACCTTGGAGAAGCGGCTGCCAGTCTGGGTAGACCAAGGGTCTGACTCAGTCTATGGCAGCCTCCTCTGTTCCCAGGGATCCTCCCTGCTCAGAAGCAGCCTGCCACTGAGCACGACTTGCCAAGGCCAGGGACGGGCGATTGTCTTCCTGCTCTACCTGTAAGCACCTGGCTGGCCTCTGTAGGAGACAGGAGAGAAGCCCCCCCCCCCGGCCAGCTTTGGCCTCATCCAGCAGGGCTCTGCTTACTCATTTCCTCGGGACTCTTGTGGCCCGCACAGATGTACTGCCTCCTCCGGGAGTGGCCCCTCATCAAGCCCGAACTCTCCATGGAACTCCTGGATTGCAACTTCCCTGACCCGGTCGTGAGAGAGTTTGCGCTGAAGTGCCTCGTGAAGGGACTGACGGACGACAAGCTCTCCCAGTACCTCATCCAGCTCGTGCAGGTATCCGGGTCCTGGGCCACACAGCGCTGCCCCCTCAGCCAGGCCGCCGCAGCGGGGGCCCTTTGCTGGGAGGGACGCCTGCCCCTGTCTGCATGCAGCCAGCCTGAGAGGCCACCCTGAGCTCGCGCCCGGCTGGAGAAGCCAGAGGGTGGCATGGCCAAAGCCACGTTGCCCAGCCTTTCTGGCATTTCGCCAGCCTGGTCGCTTGCTCAGCCCGGCTCTGTGGCCGATCCTTTGTCAGCACAACCCAGTTGTGTTGTCGTACCAGCTTTTGTCAGTACACAGAGTACCCCAGAGGCTTGTAGAGAAGGGGTCCTTTAACAAATGGCTCCCTGTCCCCAAAGGGCTCACCATCTAAAAAAGAAACATAAGACAGACTCCGGAAACAGCCACTGGAGGGATGCTGTGCTGGGGATGGAGAGGGCCAGTTGCTCTCCCCGCTGCTCAGTCAAGAGAATCGCCCCTTTGAAAAGGTGCCTCTTGGCCCAGTTAGCAGGGGACAAGGCTACTCTGCCTTTAAGTAAGACTTTCCACCTTTCAGTTTCCACCTGGCTTTTGCTTCCTCATCAGCACAACTGTTGGATTAGTGATTTACTGCCCTTTAAATATTTATTTAAATAAAATTCATTGCCCTTTAATTGCACAGGAGAGGAGTGGAAGGGATGCATTTCCGCTTTCATTTTTGGCCTTTTCGCGGCAAAAGGAAGAAAGAACCATCTTCTTATGGCCCCTCACCCACAAGGCTGACCACTGACAACATTCAGCACACATTCCCCCAGTTGTGTCGAACAGGGAGTGATTAAATGGGTTGTACCGGGAAGGAGGAAGCTTTTATATGACTTTGCAGGGGGGATCCCAGCTGAGTGGGGCTTTCTTGTGCGTGAATGTTGTGGGAGGATTTTGACCACTGGGGATGTGCATGGAACCGGTGGCAGCTGATTCGATGGCTGGGGGTGTGTCTGTGTGTGAAGTGCCCAGGGCGTGTGCATGACGTGTGTGTGCATGCGCAGTGTGTGCACACGCACCGGGCATTTCCGGTCCGAGCAGCAAGGAGGTATGCTGCTGCCCTGTGGGACCATTTTAAAACACGGCGGGCGGGTGGGTGGGGGAGCATCCTCCCCGCTCCTTAAAGGTAACCCCCCTCCGTCAAACCGGCCAAACCGCTGGTCCTTCAAACCGGTTCGGAGGTCCGTTACAGGGCCTCAGAACCGGTTCATGCACATCCCCATTGACCACACGGATGTCCGTTGCTGGCAAAGAGAGATCTCTATTCAGTGCTCTCTGGAGCCCCTACTTGCAGTTGATTGTGGAAAAGGAATGGCCCAGCAGTGTGAAAGGGTCCAAGTGTGGAAGCAGTTCAGGCCCTTGATCTGAGTAAACTGCCTGCCTTCTTCTCTCAGCCTTTGAGCTTTCAAGCAAGGGACAGAGACCCTCAAATGCACAGTAGGATGATCTGTTATGAATCTGAGGGATGATCCTTTGGGGCATGGCGCCCCCATACATTCTGTGGACAGCCTTGTGCTACCCCTTGCTGGTCATCCACAGAACTAATGCAGAGAAATTTTGGGCTGAGAACAGACTTTAAAAATTAGGGTCAGCTTCAGGGTGACTCTGACAATGTGGAGGCACAGGGGAGGAGTGGCGGGGGATGCTGAGTGGAAACGCTCCCTCTTTTTACTGAAGAGCTCCTCTGCCCTTTGCAGCTGCATCACGGGAAGGGATGCAACAGAGGCAGCTCTTCTCTAGAATAGTGTTACTGCTCCTGCCAGACCACCTTTTGTAAAGCCCATTGCTAGCTTATAGCCTGGGATGGTTGGCTGAGGTTTCGCAGTGGATTACTCAAGGCAGGAGAAGGTCTCCTGATTGCTGGGGCTGTCTCTCCAGGATCTGGAATGAGATACTCTTCAGAGAATCATGAGCAAAAACAACCAACAGTCTGGATGGGAACGAGAGGCCGAGAGAGAGAATAAGAGAGAGCTGAGAGGTT
This sequence comes from Hemicordylus capensis, assembly GCF_027244095.1. Lineage (NCBI taxonomy): Eukaryota > Metazoa > Chordata > Lepidosauria > Squamata > Cordylidae > Hemicordylus > Hemicordylus capensis. The sequence goes on along the minus strand of NC_069662.1, from coordinate 1,440,192 downwards.
CTAGCTTGAGCTGGCTAAAGTTTGGGAGTGGAAGTTTGGGAGGGGGACAAACACCCTGGGGTCTGCTCCCTCCCTGCTCAGGAGTGGCTGTTTGCCTCCAATATGCTCTGTGTGTATTTATAAATCAGGGCCACACAACTTTGGCGCGCCATCTGGACTACAACTCCCATCATCCCCAGGCACAGTGGCCAATAGTCAGAGATTATGGGAGTTATGGTCCATCATCTGCTTGAGGGCCAAAGTTGAGCAGCCCTGTTACAAATAAAGCACTGCAGAGACCCCAAGCAAAGGGATCTCAGCCCAGCACCGCCCGCTACTCAGGAGTGGGCTGTGCGGAACAAGATGCAGGCTCCAGCGGTGGGGCAGGCAGGGGGGCCTCTTGAACTTCTGCCGGTCAGGCGGCTGCTGGCCCTGACAGGGGAGGGAGCAAGAGGGCAAGCTCCCTCGCTGGCCCCCTGCCCTCTTGGCTTTGCACCCCTGCCTGGAGCTGAGCCCCGCTGACTGCTCTGCCTCTCCTCCCGGAAGGTCCTCAAGTACGAGCAGTACCTGGACAACCCGCTGGCCCGCTTCCTGACCATGAAGGCCCTGACGAACCAGCGGATCGGGCACTTCTACTTCTGGCATCTCAAGTGAGTGGGGAAGAATTGGGGGGGGGTGGATTGCTGGCTCCAGATCAAGACCCCGGGGGAGTAGGAGCTGAACCCTGACGGTATGGAGGAGCCCAGGCTTCGGTCTCCGGGAGCCGGAACAGAGGAAGCCGCCAGCTACTGAGTCCGACCCTTGGTCCATTTAACTCAGTGTTGTCTTCACAGACTGGCAGCAGCTTCACCCAGGTTGCAGGCAGGAGTCTCTCTCAGCCTTGTCTTGGAGATGCTGCCAGGGAGAGACCTGGGAACCTTCTGCTCTTCCCAGAACGGCCCCATCCCCTGAGGGGAATATCTTGTGGTATTACATATCTAGTCACCCATTCAAATGCAAACTAGGGTGGACCCTGCTTAGCAAAGGGGACAATCCATGCTTGCTCCCACAAGGCCAGCTCTGGACACACATGCTAGCGATCATTAGGAAGGGGAATGAAAGTAAAGCAGCTAATATTATGATGCCCTTATACAAAACTGTGGTGCTGCCATACCTGGAGTACTGCGTACAATTATGGTCACTGCATCTAAAAAGGGACATTGTAGAGCTGGAGAAGGTGCAGAAGAGGGCAACCAAGATGATCGGGGGGCCCGCCTGGAGCACCTTCCTTATGAGGCAAGGCTACAACACCTGGGGCTTTTTAGTTTAGAAAAAAGATGACTGTGTGGAGACATGACCAAGGTGTATAAAATTATGCATGGAGTGGAGAAAGTGGAGAGAGAGAAATTCTTCTCCCTCTCCCATCACACTTGAACCAGGGGTCATCCCATGAAATTGATTGCCGGGAAATCTAGGACCAACCAATAGAAGTACTTTTTCACACAACGCATAATCAACTTGTGGAATTCTCTGCCACAAGATGTAGTGACAGCCAACAACCTGGATGGCTTTAAGAGGAGTTTGGATAACTGCATGGAGGAGAGGTCTATCAACGGCTACTAGTTGGAGGGCTACAGGGCACCTCCAGCCTCAAAGGCAAGATGCTGCTAAATACCAGTTGCAGGGGAGTAGCAGCAGGAGGGAGGACATGCCCCTTTCAACTCCTGCCTGTGGGCTTCTCAGGGGCATCTGGTGGGCCACTTTGCGAAACAGGATGCTGGACTAGATGGGCCTTCCTGGGCCTGATCCAGCAGGGCTGTTCTGATGTTCACACAAGTCCCTGTTGGGAAGTAGCACCTGCAGAAGGCGTGAGGCCGCGTGGATCATACGGAGCAAGCCCTGAGCTGGCCTCCATTGCCTCCCGCAGGTCGGAGATGCACAGCAAGCCGGTTTCCCAGCGCTTTGGCCTGATGCTGGAGGCCTTCTGCCGTGGCTGCGGGATGTACCTCAAGCACCTGAACCGACAGGTGGAGGCCATGGAGAAGCTGATCAACCTCACCGACATCCTGAAGCAAGAGAAGAAGGACGAGACGCAGAAGGTAGCCCCTTCCCCAGCCGCACGTGCCGCCTCCTCGTCCCCGCCAGAGCGAGGTGCTGGCTACCCCGAGGGGTTCGGTCTGTCCTGTTCTCTGGGGAAATCTAGGAGAAAATTCTATGGAGGGAGGCCAAAGGAATGGGGAAGGTTTAGCAGGCGCTGTTTGCTTTTCTTTTCCTCTTTACATCCCGCCTTCCTCCCAAGATGCAGATGAAGTTCCTGGTGGAGCAGATGAGGAGACCGGATTATATGGAGGCTCTCCAGGGCTTTATCTGCCCTCTCAACCCCGTACACCAGCTGGGCAACCTCCGGTGAGACCCCTTTGTCCAGGGGAGGGGAAGGATCCGGCCCTGGGAAGTGGAGCAGGGAAAGGGGCCAGGCTCCTGGGAGAGGGCTGGTGGAACAGAGAGAGGGCGGCCACCAATGACCGGCATTGCCTCCTGTGCCAGACTGGATGAGTGCCGGATCATGTCTTCTGCCAAGCGGCCCTTGTGGCTGAACTGGGAGAATCCTGACATCATGTCGGAACTGCTCTTCACCAACCACGAGATCATCTTTAAAAATGGAGACGGTGAGAGCGGAAGAGCTGGGTGTGAAGGGAGGCCGGGCTGGAGGGGACCCCTGGCTGGGTCAGGCCAAAGGAGGGCCTTGCTTGGCATCCTTTCTCATGAAATTGGCCTGATGGGAACATCCATCCCTTGCTGTTGTAGACCACTCCCCACTATGTATGTGGCACTGGAATAGACCTTAAGTAAGTAAAGTGTGCCGTCAAGTTGATTTCGACTCCTGGCGCCCCCAGAGCCCTGTGGTTTTCTTTGGTAGAATACAGGAGGGGTTGACCCTTGCCTCCTCCCGCGCAGTATGAGATGATGCCTTTCAGCATCTTCCTAGATCGCTGCTGCCTGATATAGTGCCAGCGGGGATTCGAACCGGTAACCTTCTGCTTCTTAGTCAAGCATTTCCCCCACTGTGCCACTTAAGGTGACCTAGCCCCTGTGTATTTATCTAGCCCTCTAAGAAAAGAATCGGTTGCCATTTTATAACATCTTGTGGCAATGAGTTCTGTAACTGGCCGAACCAAATATTGTCCTTTTATATTAAAGAGAGGGAAAGCAAGCTGAGTATATCTCTTCACATCACTTGTATTATGGATTCCTCTCAGCTTGGTTCCCCTTCAAACTCTAAATCTCCAGCGGTGTGCATGCACCCCACCCAATGTTTAGTTGCCTTTTCATTCATCCCTCCCCCCTGCAAACATCCATGTCTCTGTCACCCCTAGACCTCCGGCAAGATATGCTGACGCTGCAGATCATCCGGATCATGGAGAGTATGTGGCAGAACCAAGGACTAGACCTTCGGTATGGAGGCAACTCACAGGGGGTCCTTGGGACCAGGCAGAAGGGGGCCCGGAGAGATGGTGGGCCGGGCTCTGTGCCTGGAGGTGTCCACCAACTCCCTGGATTGGCCCTCTGCTTTATAAACTGCTGAAAAGTCACCTTTGCTCTTTTAGATTGTATGGAGAATGTAGGGACATCTACGGTGGTTGTTGTTGTTAGGAACAGAGGAAGCTGCTTTATGCAGAGCCAGACCCTTGGTCCATCCAGCTGAGTCTTGTCTACTCATAGGAAACATAGGAACATAGGAAACTGCCATATACTGAGTCAGACCATTGGTCTATCTCGCTCAGTATTGTCTTCACAGACTGGCAGCGGCTTCTCCAAGGTTGCAGGCAGGAATCTCTCTCAGCCCTGTCCTGGAGATGCTCATGCCTGGGATTGAACCTGGGCCCTTTGCATGCAAGCAGAGGCTCTGTGGCCCCAGCCTGGGAAGGGGGCTGCTGCAGCCCTTGTCCTGTGTCTTCCAAGGCCGGGTTTCTGATGCCATCTATTTTGCAGCTACGCGTTTTACAGAGAATCCAGGGAACCTCCTTGCCTAATTCTGGCAGTCCACTGTTGCTCTTGTTGTGCCTAACTCCCCACCACCCACAGAACGGGTTGGTTGGTTTGCTTTAACAACAACAGGAACATTGTGGGAAATGTTGTTGAACATTTGCAACAACAGGAAAATATGTTTAACATATTTTTTATACCACCCAAAAGTTACATCTCTGGGCGGTTTACAACAAAATAAAAACAGAAAAAGTAAAACATTAGTTAAAACAGAAACAAAATGTTTAAAAGATTACAATTTTAAATTTTTAAAACAATATTTTAAAACAGCATTAAAACCATTAAAACAATATTAATTAAAAGCCTGGGTGAACAGATGTGTCTTGAAAAACTTTTTAAAAGCTTCCTATGAGTGTTTTCTTAGCAGCCTCTCCCCGATATTGCTTCTTCTCAGTACAGTGTGGGGTTAGTGATGAAGTGCCCCTTGAAGCTTCTGTTCCCCACAGTGTGTGTGTGTGTGTCTGTGTGTGTGTGTTGGAGGTTGGGTGGGTTCATCACTGGTGTCCCTTCATTATTTTGTGTGTGTATATAACAGTGCTGTTTTGCTATTGAAAATAACGGAAGTGGGATCATGCACACGCGCCCTGCCTAAAAGGGTTTGGAACTTCCTTGTGACCAGATTCAAGGCTGCTCTTTGAACAGCCGGCGGCTCTCGGACTGGGGTCCCCAGATGCGGCCCTTTTTGGAGCCACTTCTGCAGCGTGATGGGCATTGCCGTCCGGCCACATCTGGGGACGCAAGTTTGAGAATCCCGATGTACAGTACAGAAAGCACAGCCAGCTTAAAGCAGTTGCTTCCGCCCTAAGGGGTCACCATGTCAAAATAACGGTGCATTTCATTAAAGGAGCCCCACTCAATCCAGAATTCCCCACAATACAACACAAAAAGGAAAAGAGCCATGAATGCCCCCACTCCGCCCATCCCCATGCAGGGAAGAGAAGCGGACTAATTAAAGGGCAATTCGTCTTCCGTTCCCCCCTGAACAAGAAGCTGCAAGGAGGAAGCTTCTCGTTAGCCCTGCCAGGCGGAGGTGGGTGGCTGGAAGACAGGCCTGCACTAGATCAGCCAGTGGCCGGACTCTCTCTAAAGCAGCTTCAGGAGAGTTCAGATGTGTTGATGTTGTTGTCCCACCAACAATCTTCTCTTGGGGACCAAACTCGGGAGGAACAGCTTCTATCAATCTGATGCAGAAGGGGCGATGCATAGCACTGATTGGCCAGGCACCCGTGCTGTCATGAACCCTGTAGAGCAATTTTTTAAAATAACAGCAAATTTTAAAGAGGCAGATTTTGAAGCGATGAGCCAGGGAAGAGGTCAAACCAGCAAGGGCGCCAATGCTTGTTTGGGAGACCGGCTCCTGTTCTTATGTACATCTGTGCATAAAAAAGGAACACAGTAGCAGCTGTGAGCAACTGGGATATCTGGGTCTTTAAATAAAAATGATTTGGGGTCTGTTTGTGTGAGAGGAGAGCAAGCATGAATCTATTTGTATGCGAGGTCTTGTGGTAGCAGGCATGAATTGCCCCCTTTGCTGAGCAGGGTCTGCCCTGCTTTGCATTTGAATGGGAGACTGTGTGTGTGAGCACTGTAGAAGATTCCCTGAGGGGATGGGGCTGCTCTGGGAAGAAAGAGCACCTGCCTGCCTGCTTGCAAGCAGGAGGTTCCAAGGTCTCTCCCTGGCAGCCTCTCCAAGACAGGGCTGAGAGAGAGACTCCTGCCTGCCACCTGGGAGAAGCCGCTGCCAGTCTGTGTAGACGACACTGAGCTCGATGGAGCAAGGGTCTGACTCGGTATATGGCAGCTTTTTATGCTCCTGTGGGTGTGCTGTGTATCAGATAGGGGAGGACCCAAGGCTGTTGGAGAAAGGAGAGCCTCTTGTAAAGGATCCCGGCTTCCCTGGGAATGGAGGAGGGGACGCATGAGTCTGAGCAGGGCTGGGGACCTCCAGGAGGTCGGGTTTCTTCGCCTAGCAGGGAACAGGGGCTCCTGGGCGCCCACCTCTCACACTCTTTGGAAGGGGACTGACTTGCCTGTAAACGTCCTGGACGGATCTTGACCGAGTTGGGCCATGGACCACAAAGGCCCGTCCAGCATCCTGCTGCTTCCCCCAGTGGCCAACCCGATGCCCCCCTATGAAGCCCCCCAGCAGGGCAGGAAGCTAGGAGCCCTCCCTCATGGTTTGCCCCCTGGCCACTGGTATTCAGCGGTGTAGTGCCTCTAAACATGGAGGTTCCATTTAGCCATCATGGCTGTGGACTGGCCAGTTCTCTGGTGTTCTGTCCCTTCCCCAAGCCACCCCAATGCCTTCCTTTCTGCTCCTTCCCCCACAGGATGCTACCTTACGGCTGCCTGTCCATCGGGGACTGCGTGGGCCTCATCGAGGTGGTGAAAAGCTCCCACACCATCATGCAGATCCAGTGCAAGGGGGGCCTGAAGGGGGCGCTGCAGTTCAACAGCAACGCCCTGCACCACTGGCTGAAGGACAAGAACAGGGGCGAGGGGTCAGTTGGGGGGCCGGCCGGCCGGCCGGAGGGGCCCTGTGGGGAGGGGGTCTGCTCATGGGACTCATTCCTCTGGAGAAGGGGTGGGGGTAGCATTGGAGGGGCCGGGTGGGGGGGAACATGCAGTGGAGGCAGGCAGGGAGTCATCATCCGTTTCCAGATATTTTTTCCTTGCTCCTCCTATCAATAAGGTACTCGGAGCAGCTTGCATATTTAAAGAACCAATGCATGATCAATATAATGCGATACTAAACGACCAGGAGTGACTGATAAAGTAGGAATAGTGCAGCCAGACAGTTGAGACCTTCAGTGAGAAGAGTCAAAGGCTCATTGAAACAACAACAATAATTTAAAAAAAGGAACCAGCAGAGATGGAGCTGGAGGGAGCAGACTCTTGGTGCCGCCACAGGAAAGGCCCTGCCCCCAGCAGCAGAGGAGCCCGGAGCGGGGCCCTCAGGAATGACCCTCATATGTGGGGGCAGCTTCATACCAGAGGGGGAACCCACCGAGCGGGAAGCGCCCAGCAAGGGCCTTGGCGCCATTAACCGTTCCCCTTCCTCGCTCAGCTACGACGCGGCCATTGACCTCTTCACACGCTCCTGCGCTGGCTACTGTGTCGCCACCTTTATCCTGGGCATCGGGGACCGGCACAACAGCAACATCATGGTCAAGGACGATGGGCAGGTGAGCGGTCCCCGCCCCCGGTCTGCGCGGCGGGCGCCTTCCCCCTCTGGGATGCAGGGAGACCACCACTCATCCCCCCTCGCCCCGCTTTCTGCCTCTGCAGCTGTTCCATATCGACTTTGGGCACTTCCTGGACCACAAGAAGAAGAAGTTTGGGTACAAGCGGGAGCGCGTCCCCTTCGTCCTCACGCAGGACTTCCTCATCGTCATCAGCAAAGGGGTGCAGGAGTGCACCAAGACCAAGGAGTTTGAGAGGTGGGTGCCCAGGGGAACCCCTGATGAAGAAACCCGGCCTCCTGGAGGTGCCCGGCCCTGCTCAGACTCATGCGTCCCCTCCTCCATTCCCAGGGAAGCCGGGATCCTTTACAAGAGGCTCTCCTTTCTCCAACAGCCTTGGGTCCTCCCCTATCTGATATGCAGCACACCCACAGGAGCATAAAAAGCTGCCATATACCGAGTCAGACCCTTGCTCCATCGAGCTCAGTGTCGTCTACACAGACTGGCAGCGGCTTCTCCCAGGTGGCAGGCAGGAGTCTCTCTCTCAGCCCTGTCTTGGAGAGGCTGCCAGGGAGAGACCTTGGAACCTCCTGCTTGCAGGCAGGCAGGCAGGTGCTCTTTCTTCCCAGAGCAGCCCCATCCCCTCAGGGAATCTTCTACAGTGCTCACACACATAGTCCCCCATTCAAATGCAAACCAGGGCAGACCCTGCTCAGCAAAGGGGGCAATTCATGCCTGCTACCACAAGACCTCGCATACAAATAGATTCATGCTTGCTCTCCCCTCACACAAATAGACCCCAGTTCATTTCCATTTGAAGACCCGGATATCCCAGTTGCCACAGCTTCTGCTACTGTGCTCCTTTTTATGCACAGATGTACATAAGAACAGGAGCCTGCCTCCCTCTCAAACAAGCATTGGCGTCCTTGCTGGTTCAACTTCTTCCCTGGCTCATCCCTTCAAAATTTGACTCTTTAAAATTTGCTCTTTAAAAAATTGCTCTACAGGGTTCATGACAGCACAGGTGCCTGGCCAATCAGTGCTATGCATCGCCCCTTCTGCATCAGATTGATAGAAGCTGTTCCTCCCGAGTTTGGTCCCCAAGAGAAGATTGTTGGTGGGACAACAACATCAACACATCTGAACTCTCCTGAAGCTGCTTCACAGAGTCTAGCCATTGGCTTATCTAGTGCAGCACTGTCTGCTCTGAGTGGCAGCAGCTCTCCCCATTCTCGGCCAGAGAGGGTCCCCTTTCTGCAACAATGAGAGGAGTGGCCCCGTGGGGCAGTTTGAGCCTCCTACCCTACCCCGGAGACAGGGCCACCCCAGTTCAGAGACAGAGAGAGAGTTCCCTTTCCCACCCTTCTGAATCGGTCCCCTGGAGATGCCGCCCGGGGTTGAGCCTGGGGCCTCCCTGCCCAGCCTGCCCCGTCTGAGCAACGGCCCGCGTCTTGCCCCCAACAGGTTCCAGGAGATGTGCTACAAGGCCTACCTGACCATCCGCCAGCACGCCAACCTGCTGATCAACCTCTTCTCCATGATGCTGGGCTCGGGGATGCCGGAGCTGCAGTCCTTTGACGACGTGGCCTACCTGCGCAAGACGCTGGCGCTGGACAAGTCGGAGCAGGAGGCGCTGGAGTACTTCACCAAGCAGATGAACGAGGCCCACCACGGCGGCTGGACCACCAAGATGGACTGGATCTTCCACACCATCCGCCACATGCCCCTGAGTGAGGCCGGCCACGACTGAGGGCTGCAGGAGGCACCCGAGCCCCGTCACAGGGCTGCCCACCCCCCCACCCCCCCGCACGAAGGGGGAAGGCCTGTGGGTCTTGGGCCACCCGGGTCCCATCCGGCTTCTCCCTTGGCATCCGCGGGGAGGACCCGGGAGTTCTGGTGTCCTAGAGGAGGAGAGGGGAGAGAGTGGGGAGGCGGCCCCTGGCACGGGCAGGGAGGGCAGGGAAAGGAACCCAGGAGTCCTGGCTTGCGGCTGCCTCCAGGGAGGCGAGGTGGGGCAGAAACGGGACCTCTTCCCCTCTGGGGCTTGGCTTGAATGGGGTTCCGCTCCCTTCCCCACCTTCATTTCTGGGCTGCCCAGGAGCCAGCCTCCCACTTCCAGGCAGCTTCATACTTGAATTTCCCCCTCTTCGACCCCCAACCCTGCAGCGGTGAGTTCTGTGGGAAGAAGTTGTGGCGAGGAAGCCTTGGACCTGGGGCTGGGGGCGCGGGCGGGAAGCGGGAAAGTGGCAATACTTGAACAGGTCCGGAGTTGGCAAGGAAGAACAATTATTTTCTCTCTCTTTTCTTTTTTTCCAAATAAAATTTTAAAAAGAAGGAAGGAGAATCTGGATGGGGAATGCAGACTTCCTTTTGGCTTGTCCTAGGAAAGCAGGGGGGCTTTGTGGTGCATCGCCCACTCCTCGAGTTTCCAAGTGGGAGCACACAGGAAGGCTGCCACGTACCCTGTAGCTCATGTGCACCAGCTGCTGGCCGGAGGGTCCTCCTAATATCCTAAGAAGAGCCCGGCTGCGTCAGTCCCAAGAAGGCCCAGCCAGTCCGGCCTCCTCCTTCACACAGTAGCCCACACGATGCCTCTGAAAAGCAAGAGGGATGTGCCTGCCCTCTTTGCTGCTGCTGCTGCTCCCCTGCGATCTGTATGTGGAGGCATCTTGCCTCTGAGGCTGGAGGTGGCCTGTAGCCACCTGCTGTGGATACACCTGTCTTCCGTGAATATGTCTAAGCCCCCTTTAAAGCCCTCCAGGTCGGTGGCCATCACCACATCCTGGGGCAGAGAATTCCATAGGTTAATGGGATGCACTGTGTGGAAAAAGGACTTCCTTCTGTCGGTCCTACAAGTCCCAGCCTTCAGTTTCATGGGATGACCCCGGGTTCTAGAGTTGTGAGAGAGGCAGAAAAATTTCTCTGTCCACCTTCACCACTCCATGCATAATTTTATAGACCTCGATCATGTCTCCCCTTAGTCACCTCTTTTCCAAACTAAAGAGCCCCCAATGCTGCAGCCTTGCCTCCTAAGGAAGGTGCTCCAGGCTCCTGGTCACCTTGGTTGCCCTCGTCTTCTGCACCTTCTCCAGTTCTACAATGTCCTTCTTAAGATACGGTGACCAGAACTGGACACAGTACTCCAAGTGTGGCCACACCACAGATTTGTATAAGGGCATTATAATACTAGCAGTTTTATTTTCAATCCCCTTCCTAATGATCCCTAGCGTGGAATTGGCCTTTTCCACAGCTGGCAATTTCTGGCAGGCTGGCCGTTTGTCGGGCTGAGCCCCACAACCCTATCTGAGGAATGACCAGCCTGCAGGCAGCACAGCTCTCATTAGCCGTGGGGTGAGAGAGAGGTGCAGACAGAACCGTCAGGAACCAGCGGCACCTGCGCTTCGTTGGGCAGCCCCCTGCTCCTTAGGACGAGCTGCCCCACGGTGCTTCTCCTCTGCCCTTCCTAACAAAACGGGAAGGAAGAGGGAGAGATTTGAGAGGAGGAGGGATTGGGGTGCATTGACTAGTCAGCAACAGCTCAGACGCCTCTGTGTGTGTGTCTGTGTGTCTGTGTCTGTTTGGAGAGATTCCACAATGGCGTTCTTGGCAATCCATTTTGCTTGTCACCGCCACTCTAAATAGTTTGGTATCATCTGCAGACCTGGCCCCCTCCTTGGGTATCCCATCATTGATGAGCCAGTGAAAAAGCCCGGATCGCGACAGAGATGCTGGGGGGGGGAGCCCGCTCCCTACGTCCCTCCACTGTGGCCAGTGTCCACGAATCCCTCCTCTCCGAGTCCCAGTCCAGCAAAGGGCCTGTCCCCTGATCCCACGGCTGCCAAGCGCCCTCCAGAGCCTTTGATGGGGGACTTGGTCCAAAGCGTTCTGGAAGTGCACATCTGCAGGATCACCTCCGCCCGCTTGCCTGACGCACCCTCCTTCACAGAGAGGTTAGTGGGGTGGGCTTTTGCTTGGCAGAAGCTGTGCTGCTTGGCTTGGTTCTCTGGGGCAGGGCTGAGGGCTGTGGGCGTCCTGGCACCCTCTCCCGGCCCCCTCTTAACGCCTGCTGGCATGATCAGGTAGTGGGGAGCTCCCTTCTGAGATGCCCCTTTCCCACTCCCACCCACCCGCCCGAAGCAGCCCCTCTTGTCTGACCTGCAGCTGGAGTGAGCAGGGCCTGGTGCCATTTGGCAGCCCTATTGGGCATGCTGGCCTTGGGGCCCCTGAATGGCCCTCGCCCCCAGCCCCCCACCCCTGCCCTGCTCACCAAGGCCAGTGCTGAAGGAGAGCCCGTCAGCCTGGGCTCACCGCTCCAGCCGAGTCTGCAGAGGAAGTCAACAGGCTGCTCTTGACACAACCTTGTCAGGAATACGGGGTGCGGCTGAAACCCTCCGGGATCCCTTGTTTGTACAAACACTGGGCCTGTTTTGTCGCGCTCCGTGTTGATAGTATCACCAAGCTGCAAGTTCTACTCTGCTGTCCTCTCCGAGACGCCAGAAGTGCTGTGATTTGGGGGACGCCTGTTGTCAAGTGGCGGCCATGGGCGATGCTCTAGACCTGGGTTTCCTGCCTTGATCGGGGGGGGGGGTTGGGCTGGATGGCCTCCAATGCCCCCCCAGCTCTAGGGGTCTCTTATTATTTCTAGCCACACTGGAGGGTCCTCACAATCAACGTTCGGGTAGCAGGAGCCTCCCACCCTCATGCAGGAGCTGGGTGAGCTCCAGCTGTTTGATTGTGCAGGGGGAGAAGAACAAGGTGGGAGGTGGGGAGCTGGAGTGCCTGCCGAGCCCCAACTGGGCAGGATCCGTGCGCCTGACCCAGATTCTGCTCCCGGTTTCTGAATGAAGCAGGCGGGAAGGCGGTCCTATGCAGCAGGGACTTGACAGACAAGCCTGCCCCCCACCTAACACGCAATCAAGCGCCAGGGGAGTGCCCAACTCCCCAATTAGGGTAGGGGGCTTCTCCTGCCCTCATTCTGACGGTGCGGACGGCCCTCCTATTTCGTGGTGCATGTAACGTGCAGGTTTGTCTCTCTGTCCTGAGTTCGTGTCTGTAGGCCTGATTAGCTGGATAAGGAAGACGGACTCCGCTCAGGCGGGCAATCACACAGATGGCCACAGCAGTGCAAGAAGAAATAATTTATAGCGATCTCTGCCACTGATAAATTAACCAGGATTCGATTACTGTTCACGAGGTCAGGTGGGTTTTCATCCTATCACAGAGCAATAAACATGTATAGGGATCACAGCCACTGATAAACTATTAAGCGGGGATGGGTGGGAATTAGCAAGGAAGAAGAACAATTAAAACCTTTGCAAAAGGAAGCGGGTAGCTCAGGATGTCGCCCGATCACACAGCAATAAATCCGTCCAATTTATAGCAGACACTGCCGCTGATAAATTAGGGGGAGGGGTGGAAATGGACAAGGTGGTAATTAAGGGGGGACGTTGATTAAGGTCAAGGGGGATACAACCACAGCATGGTACCCTCTTACAGAGCAACACACGAACCATTTATAGTGACCCCTGTCACTGATAAATTAAGAACTGGCACTGAAGGCTCGAGGAAGGGCAGGAGAATAACACACAGATCAGGACTTGAGCCGAAACCAATTTGGAGAGTGGGGGAGAATGCTTGGGACCGCTCTCTCTAGCCTGCACCAAATGTCACTCCGGCTCCAGCAGGGAGAGGGATCCTTGTCAGAAGTTGTTGTCGATGTTCCAGACGTCCCCGCTTAGGGCGTTGGCTGCCCCCTGCAACGTCCAGGTGACCAGGGCCAGCTGCCGCCGGAAGAGGACTTCGTCAAAGGTGTCCGGTGCCTCCCGCAGCAGGCTCACGTGCTCTAGCAGGGCTTCCAGGGTGTGGGGGCCCCGGCCGTGCAGGATGTGCCGAAAGGGGGTCTCCGTCACTGCCACATACTGAGACAGGAAGTAGAACTCCACCTGGGCCACAGAACAGAAGCTGTTAGCAGTGGCAGCCACGGGCTAAAGCCCATGGAACTCACTACCACAAGATGTTTAAAGCCTAGGTGGCTTTGGACAGGGGAGTAGACCGATATATCCAGCATAAGTCTCCGAGCAGGTGCTAGTAAGAGAAGCTCTGAGGTCTGGGGCAGTCCATTTCTGAGTCACATTTGTTGGGGGACAAGAGTGGGGGGAGGCTGCTGTTGCCGGGCTTCCTGCTGGGGCCTCAGACGGCTCCCTCTGGGAAAGGGCTTTTGGCTTTGGTCTAGCAAGGCTGTCTTGGGCCTCTTGCCAGCCTGCTCTGAGTAGGGGCATTCGATCTGTGGAGGAAGGGGCATCGTTATGCACCTGGAGGAGGGCATGCTGCATGCTGGCCTGTCCCTCATTCCAAACGGAACAGCCGCCATGCTCTCGTCCTACACTGGCCGTCACTAACAGGGATCTGGGGGCGAGAGGACAACATTGTTTCCCCACATACAAGTCACTCGGGTTGAGACTCAAGGGCAGGGTTCCCAGAGGAGGCGGACTACAACTCCCATCATCCCCAGATGCGGTGGCCTTTGGCTGGGGGCAACGGGGGTTGTAGTCAGCAACATTTGGGGACTCCTCTTGCAGGGAACATGGCTCCAGTGGCCAGCTGCTGAGCACCTCGGCAGAGAATTGCTCTGGAACTTGGGTTCCCAGGTCTTGTTGGACTACAAGCCCCATCAACCCCTTCCACAATGGCCTTTGGGAGTTGATAGGAATTGTAGGCCAACACCACCTGGGGGGGGGTGCCAGGAAGCCCCGTCCTGGAGCACGTGTGCCCAAATCTGCAGGCATAAACTTGGCGCTCTTCCTGTGAAAAGATGTGGACAAAATACCCGTCATGCCACCCCACCCAGAGGTAAAAGGTAATCTGTGCCGTCAAGTTGATTTTGACTCCTGGCACCCACAGAGCCATGTGATTTTCTTTGGTAGAATACAGGAGGGGTTGACCATTGCTTCCTCCTGCGCATGGTGATGCCTTTCAGCACCTTCCTCTATCGCTGCTGCCTGATAGAGGTGTTTCCCACAGCCTGGGAAAGACCAGCGGGGGTTCGAACCAGCAACCTCTGGCTTGCTAGTCAAGCATTTCCCCGCTGCGCCACTTAAGGTGACCCCGCCAGAGGTGCACCTAGATAATTTTGGAGCCTGGACCTGGAGGCCTTTGGAGGCGCCTCTCCCCTGCAAATTAAGCGCCATCATGCTCAGACAGATGACCACACCATCCGGGACAGAAGACCAAAGAGGATGGGGGGGGCCTGGGGCTGCGGAGGCCCGGATGTCCAGGGGAAAGAGCGCCTCTGCCCCCACCCCACCCCATCACCCCACCCCATCCCTGTGTGTCTCACTCGCATAATCCGGACGTTGTACATGCGCAGCAGCCTCTCGTTATGCTCCTCGGAGCTGTAGATTTCCTTGCGCAGTTTCTCAGCAGCTCGGGTGTAATCGCCTCTGGCCGAGTACATCCACTGCAGGGTCAGCCCACGGCTCTGGGCAGAGGAAAAGACGAGAGGGGGGCTTGAAGCCAGGGAGGAAGGGAGCCATAGGCTGGACAGACGCGGGGGCTTAGCCGATGCACACACCCCCACACTGCAGGAAAAGGGCGGTCAGGAAGGTGTGTGGGGCTGGGGTCCTGAACTCTCATCACCCCCTGCCAGAATGGCCTTTGGCTTCAGAACCCCTGTTGGAGGGGCTGCTTATGGAATGGGGATCCAGTCCATGCCCCGAGGAAGCTCCAGTATGCAGGCCTGCCACTGCACATTCTGGCCACTAGATGGCGCTGTAGTGCCAGGTGCCATATCCCGGATCCACATGCCCCCCCTGGTGGAAAGAGCCGGGACTGCACCGAGCCGGGCAAGGCGGAGAATCCGCTTCCCACCAGAACCGAGCATAGCCAGGGATCAGGCGCAGAATCCTCCCAGACCAGACGCGTCAGGGGGTTTTGGTCTGTGCTTGTTCACTGCTGATTCAGACAGTTGAGGGGAGGAAGGAGGGGAAACCCAAGAACAGGCACTAAGAACAAATGCAATAAGAGCAAAAGTAGAAAAATCCACCACAAACAGCAAGTGCCGCCTTTGTCAAGATGAAACCGTGGACCACCTCATCAGCTGTTGTAAAAAGATCGCACAGACTGACTACAAACAAAGGCATGACAAGGTAGCACGGATGATACACTGGAACATCTGCAAAAAATACCAGCTACCTGTAGCCAAGAATTGGTGGGACCATAAAATTGAAAAAGTGGTAGAAAATGAAGATGCAAAAATATTATGGGACTTCTGACTACAAACAGACAAACATCTGCCACACAATACACCAGATATAACTGTAGTCGAGAAGAAAGAAAAGCAAGTCAAAACAATCGACATAGCAATACCAGGGGATAGCAGAATAGAAGGAAAATAGAAAAAAGTCACAAAATACAAAGATCTACCAATTGAAATTGAAAGGCTGTGGCAGAAAAAGACCAAAATCATCCCAGTGGTAATTGGCGCCCTGGCTGCAGTTCCCAAAGACCTTGAGGAGCACCTCAGCACCAGAGGGGCCACAGAAATCACCATCAGCCAATTACAAAAAGCAGCTTTACTGGGAACAGCCTATATTCTGCGACGATATCTATAACAATTGACAATAAAATTCTGGCATCCCAGGTCCTTGGGAAGGACTCGATGTCTGGATAAAACAAACCAGTCAATAACACCTGTCTGACTGTGTAAACAAGAAATAATTAATGTCATCGATAGGCAGGAGATTCAGGATTCAGGAGAGACAAAGGGAAGACCTCCTTTACATATTGCAGAATCCATTTGTGGAACTCACTGCTACAAGAAGCTGTAGTGATGGCCACTGGTTTAGGTGGCTTTAAAAAAGGATGAGGCAAATCCATGGAGGATGAGGAATCGTCTCTCAGTGGTTTCTAGCTTCAATGGCTAAATAGAACCTCAGTTTCCAGAGACAGTCTACCCCTGAATGTCAATCGCTGTGGGGGCCAACAACAAGGGAAGCCTGTTGCCTTTCTGTCCTGCTTGTGGGCCTCCCAGAGGGGTATCTGATTGTTCCTCATGGGCAGCTGGGTGCTGGACTCTGGTCTCATCCATCGGCCCAGGGAGTGAAGGTACCCTCTTGAGAACCCCTTCTCAAAGATGTCTCTTTCCCCCTTGAAGTAGTGTCTCAGGAGGCTTC
Organism: Hemicordylus capensis; assembly: GCF_027244095.1. Lineage (NCBI taxonomy): Eukaryota > Metazoa > Chordata > Lepidosauria > Squamata > Cordylidae > Hemicordylus > Hemicordylus capensis. The sequence goes on along the minus strand of NC_069662.1, from coordinate 1,423,838 downwards.
CCAGGATCTGGCCCCTGCAGCCCACACCCAAGGCTGGTGTCAGGGGTTGGCATCATGCTGAGGACCTCAGGAGGGCCCACTCCAGAGCACCTCCGTGCCCATGGTCCCCATGCGGGGGGGGGGGGGCGGCAGAGTGACTCCCGTGACCAGAAGAGCCCGTGCCTCGTCCCCTCCCCTTTGGGCCCCCCATGGAGGCGCCCCCCAGCCCCCCACCCCAAACCCATAACTGGCCCCCCCTACCTTCAGGAGGGCTGTGTATTCCGTGAAGCGGTTGATGTGCTGCAGGAGCACATCCCCGTAGCACCAGTAGTCCAAGGGCAAGAGGTGATCGTGGGACAGCTTGATCAGCACGTGACCCACCACCTCCGCCACAGTCTTGGCCACAGCGGGGAGACGCCCGTACAGGGCCCGGTTCAGGTTATCGTAGGAGTCGGCCATGGTGTTGAGGAACGGATAGGGGCGAGAGCCCTGCAGAAACGGCAGTGGGGAGAGGCGTCATCTCTGGGTGCCAGGGCTGTGGGGTGCTAACATATTAACCAGTATGTGAGGTGGGCCTGTGGCTGTTTTTTGCAAAAGACATTCTGCACATGCTCAGAGGTCTTTATTCTCATGCTGCAAGGAGTTTTACTTCTTGCATATTGTTTGAGAGGTGAGGAGCTGCACCCAGCTAAAATTAAATTTAATTAAAGTTACATAGGAAGCTGCCTTAGACCGAGGCAGACCATTGGTCCATCTAGCTTCCAAGGCAACTTGGAGCCTTCTGCATGCAAGTGTGCAGGTGCTCTTCCCAGCGTGGCCCCATCCCCTGAGGAGAATCTCTTCCAGTGCTCACACATGTAGTCTCCCATTCGCATGCAAACCAGGGCAGACCCTGCTTAGTAAAGGGGACAAGTCATGTCTGCTACCACAAGACCAGCTCTCCTCCCATAAGTAAAGCACCCAGCTAAAATTAAATCCCAGCCATTAGCAGGAAAGGGGTAATTATCTGGGGCATAAGAGGAGTCTGTCTGTCTCTTCCTGGGAAGTCAGCCGTCGAAGAGATAGGAGTAATGTCAGCCGTCCTTTTTTTGTTTAGAACATCCAGAGAGGCCAGAAGCTGCTTAGGAGAGCAGAGCACCCAGCCTGTGCAAAAAGCACAGTTTAAATGCCTGGCGGGGCTGGGTTGGGGGAGGGCGGAATTGGGGTCCCGTGCTGGAGCCCCTCTCCCTAGCCCCCCCAATACTGAGTCCAGGTTTCCTCTCCCGATGAACACCAAACTGGGAGAGGGGAGGCAGAGCGGCACTCACCTCTGCAAAGGAGAATTCCACAGCCGGGACCCCCCCAAAGGCAGTGAAGGCAAAGGCGCTGCTGTCCATCGGAAGGGGGCGGATGCTGAAGCCAAAGGGAGGGGAGAAGAACAACAGGGCGTCAAAAGGCAAACAGAGAGCACAGGCAAAATGGGGGGGGGTCTCCCATGGGGTGACAGGAAGGCCCTTCTTTGGGTTGCATCTTTAACCCCAGATGTGTAGGGGGGAGTGCAGGGGGGAGCACTCAGAAGAAGAAGGAGTATCGCTCAGTGGAAGAGCTTTGCAGGCAGAAAGCCCTAGGTTCAACCTCTGACAGGCAGCATCCCCAGGTAGGTCTGAGGCAGACCTTGGTCTGCAACCCTGGAGAGCTGCTGCCAGTCAGTGTAGACCAGAGCTGGGCAAACTTGGTCCTCCAGCTGTTGCTGGACTACAGCTCCCATCATCCCCAGCCACAATAATGGGAGTTGCAGTTCAGCAGCAGCTGGAGGCCACGTTTAGGGATTTGCATTAGATTTGCACGAATCGATTCAAATTCAAATCTAATTTGAACCGATTTGATGTGGAACCCTTGAACAGAGTGGAGATTTGTTTTAATCGATTCGAATTTGCCCAAATTTGAATCAATTTGAATGAATCTCCACTCTGTTCAAGGGTTCCAAATCGAAACGATTTGAATTCTATTCAGATTCGAATTAATTCATGTGAATTCCGTGCACATCCCTAGCTAAGTTTGCTCTGGTGTACTGAGCTAGAAGAAATAAGGGTCTAACTATAAGACAGCTTCCTGCATAACCCATATATGCAGGAGCAACCACGTTCTGCATATGCTCGGGGAACTCCCCCGTTTAGCATGACTTCCTTTGTTTGCTCCAGGTTCTGGTTCCACAAATCCATAGAATTGTGGAGCTGGAAGGGACCTTCGCGGTCTTCTAGTCCACCCCCTGCTCAGGGCAGGAAATGGGTTCCAGAACTCAGCCTCCCTGGGCTGGCTCCAATGAGAAGGAGGGGGAGGGGGAGTTGGGGGGTCAAAGGTTTGGGGCTCCCAGGAAGCGGGGTTAGAAACGTCAGGGGTGTGGGTCAAGGCCGCGGCTCTGAGCTCTTACACCTCGCTCTCCCAGGGCCGGCCCTGTTCGGTCACCTGCTCGAAGATGCTCTGGCCGCTGCGGTTGGGACCATCGACCTGCAGAGAAGGAGTCAGGAGATGGCAGCTGCAGGGGGGCTCCCCACCCAAAGCCTGACCTTTGGCCTGAGGCCCCTGCTCAAAACCTCTTGACCCATCAGCCTGAGAATGAACGCAACCTTGGAGGCTTCGCATCCTGGCCCACAACCCTGTGAACAAGGCCAGGCCCCTTCTCTCCCCAGGAGGCCTGACTCCCCGCCCCACCCCAGACACAACTTTGCCCCCGTCCCCCCCCCGCCCCCAACTCACCTGTTTGATGATGCTCTCAATGAGGCTGAGGAGAGCGGGGCTGGTCTTGGCAAAGAATTTGTCATAGCCTGAACGAGGAGAGAAGGGAAGCATTTAACGTCAACACCAAGGTGCTAGTCCTCACTGCTATAGCGCCACCTCTTTCTGCTCTCATTTTCTCCTCCCCACACACTTCCTCTGCATAATATAGATGGACTCCTCCTCCTCCTCTTCTCTCTTTTTTGTTTGTCTTGGCCATGCTGGGGAGCAGAGGACCTTAGTCACTAGGGTACAGTGTTTGTTGTTGTTGTTGTTGTTGTTTACACAGTCGGTATTTATCGTTATTATTATTGTTGTTGTTTGTTTACACAGCCAGACAGGTGTTATTGACTGGTTTGATCCAGACATTGAGTCCTTCCCAAGGACCTGGGATGGCTGAATTTTATTGTCAGTTGTTCTAGATATCGTCGCAGAATATAGGCTGTTCCCAGTAAAGCTGCTTTTTGTAATTGGCTGATGGTGATTTCTGTGGCCCCTATAGGTGTTGAGGTGCTCTTCAAGGTCTTTTGGAACTGCACCCAGGGCACCAATGACCACTGGGATTATTTGGGTCTTTTTCTGCCACAGCCTTTCAATTTCAATTTGTAGATCTTTGTATTTGGTGGTTTTTTCTATTTCTTTTTCTTCTATTCTGCTAGCCCCTGGTATTGCTATGTCGATTATTTTGACTTGTTTTTCTTTCTTCTCGACTACAGTCATATCTGGTGTATTGTGTGGCAGATGTTTGTCTGTTTGCAGTCGGAAGTCCCATAATATTTTTACATCTTCATTTTCTTCAACTTTTTCAATTTTATGGTCCCACCAGGTAGCTTGTATTTTTTGCAGATGCTCCAGTGTATCATTCCTGCTACCTTGTCATGCCTTTGTTTGTAGTCAGTCTGTGCGATCTTTTTACAACAGCTGATTAGGTGGTTGTTGTTGTTGTTATTATTACATTTATATCCCGCTCTTCCTCTAAGGAGCCCAGAGCAGTGTACATACTTAAGTTTCTCCTCACAACAACCCTGTGAAGTAGGTTAGGCTGAGAGAGAAGTGACTGGCCCAGAGTCACCTGGCAAGTCTCATGGCTGAATGGGGATTTGAACTCGGGTCTCCCCGGTCCTAGTCCAGCACTCTAACCACTACACCACGCTGGCTCATTGGTCCTCCCACCCCAACAAGATCTAACAGGACATTAGAGCGGTGATGCTATGAAGTCCTGTCTCTTTCAATAGAGATCTGAATACATTAATATTTCTCGGCACTTGTCTCCGCCTTTTGCACCTGCATTAAAACATCCTGAGTCAGGCCCGTCATGGCACTCTCTGGTTTCTCAGAATGCCAGAGGAGCCCTGCTAGACTCCTCAGCCTGAAGGTCCATCTAGCTCAGCCTCTTGGTTAGGAACACAGGAAGCTGCCATAGACTGAGTCAGACCCTTGGTCCATCTAGCTCAGTATGGTCTTCACAGACCGGCAGCAGCATCTCCAAGGTTGCAGGCAGGAGTCTCTCTCAGCCCTATCTCATTGGAGATGCTGCCAGGGGGGGAACTTGGAACCTTCTGCTCTTCCCAAGGGCAGCTCAATCCCCTGAGGGGAATATCTTACAGTGCTCACGTATCAAGTCTCCCATAAATATGCAACCAGGGCAGACCCTGCTTAGCTAAGGGGACAAGACATGCTTGCTGCCACAAGACCAGCTCCTCTCTCCGTTGCCCCAGGTGCCAGTCCCCCAGGATGTATACCCCTGTTAACAGAGAAAAGAGACACTTTCCAAAGTGGTGAGTCTCTTATATTGTGCAGGAGGAGAGCAACTGGCCCTATCCAGCCCCAGCACAGCATCCCTCCAGTGGCTGTGGCTGGTATCTGCCTTATATTTCGTTTTAGACTGTGAGCCTTTTGTGGGCAGGGAGCCGTCTTATTTGTGTATTATTTGTTTTTCTATGTAAAACTGCTTTGAAAACTTTGGTTGAAGAGCAATATATAAATATTTGTAATAGTAGTAGTTTATGGAAAGTATACCACCTCTTAACCATGGTGCCAGACCACTCTTCCTCCTCAATTTTGTCCAATCCCCTTTCAGAGCTGTCTAAACCAGTGGTCATCACTGCATCTTGTGGCAAGGAGTTCCCTATGTTAATTCTGCATTGCATAAAGGATTTCCTTTCATGTGTCCAGAATTAACTGGCAGTCAATTTCACTGGGAGTTCCAGTCTTATAAAACACAAAGTATTTAGTGAATCAAATGTACATCTCTCTCACCAGCACCCATCCTGTATAATCCCGGATGGGGATGTCAGTCTAGGGAAAGGTCTTGACAAGATAAAGAGATTCAGTCGCCCAAAGTAAGTGGCAAGACTCTGATCTCTCTCCAGTGCCTTTTGGATCCTAAAACCCTCTCCTCCCAGATAACTCAGACCCCCTGGTTCTAATATGGGACAGAGCAGGGGATGATGGGAGTTGTAGTCCAACAACAGCTGGCGAGCCTCCAGTTGGCTACTCCTGGGCTAGAGGACTTGGGGGATTCGGGTCCTTGGGCCATGAAGAAGGCTGAGGCATTCGAGTCCCCAGCACCTTGCAGCCTACCCCACGGGAGCTCTGGCTCCTTGCCCCCCACCCCCCCCCCCGCCCATGCTTCCCACAATGCTGCAGCCCTTCCTCAAGTGGTCCCCCTGGGAGTAGCGCGCCCTCCTCCTGCTCCCCACTCACCCAGGACGGCATTGTCCAGGCTGATATAGGCAGCCGCCTTGAGGTGCAACATGGTGAGGTACCCCTGCAAAGAGAGACGGGGAGGGCTGTTGAGCAGGAAAAGGCACAGCCCAGAAGAGCCCTGGGCAGTCAGAGCTTGCTCTGCAGGGACCGGGAAGAGCCGCTTCTCCTTCTCACCAAGGTCCTTTTGTTCAGGAAGCCACACACACACACACACACACACACACACACAACACACAAACACACACTGGGAAATGCCCCCCTTCTTCTCCAGGCTCGTGACCTAGCCACAAAGAGTTCCCCGCTTGCAAAACAGCAGCAGCCCCAACAACACCTGCCCCGGCCTCCCTCCTCTTTCAAAACTCCCGTCCGTCAAGCCAGCTGCAGCTTTCCAGGGAGGACCTGGGTGTCCAGCTCACCTCAAGCCATTCGGTGGAGCCCACACTGCCAAAATCACCAGCGTCCCAGCTGACAAAGAGCAAACTTCTCCGTAGCTGGAAACCTGCGACAGTGAAGGGAAAGCATCGATGCAGAGCCCACAGGGCCTGCCGCTGCCTCCAAGAAACCACAGCACCCCGATTCCTGAACAGCCCACCCTCAGCCCAGCTCTCATCTGCTCCTCTACACCAGCATGGTGTATTTCCTTCCATTCCCTTTAAGGCAGCCATCTTTTTTGACAGCCACCTTGGTATTCCAGGATATGTTTGTGTCGCTGGAAACCTGCGACAGTGAAGGGAAAGCATCGATGCAGAGCCCACAGGGCCTGCCGCTGCCTCCAAAAAACCACAGCACCCCGATTCCTGAACAGCCCACCCTCAGCCCAGCTCTCATCTGCTCCTCTACACCAGCATGGTGTATTTCCTTCCATTCCCTTTAAGGCAGCCATCTTTTTTGACAGCCACCTTGGTATTCCAGGATATGTTCGGATAAAGCCCTTGGCAGATAAAGGCAAAGCAAAGGGCTCCAATTCACCACCCGCGTGTGTCCACGGATCCCACCACCTGCCCGGAGTGACCCCGCCCGACTGAAGGACGCATCCTCACTGCCCCGATGCCCCAGTCTTACCATTCCGCACCATGGCTGCAAACGTGCGAGCTAATTCCAGCAGGATGGCTGTGCCCACGCCAGACCGGGCCGCTCCTGGGCCGAGGGAGTCCCGCTGAGCCCCCACAATGAGGTAATTGTCTGAGGGTAGAAATCGGGAACAAATGCATTGAGAGTCAAAGGGCTCCTCGGTGGAAGAACCCCTCCAGCGGCAGGACCCAGATCCACACCAGCTTTCTCTCCCGTCTCCAGAATGGCACCTTCTCTTCCAGACAAGAGAGGATTGCTTTGAGTTCCCTTCACACACACACACACACACACACACACACACCCCGGTGACGCTCCTCAGCCCCCCATCCCATCCCAGAGGCCCCAAGGGACTCCCACCCCCAGTCCCACCTACCTGGTTCAAATCTCCCCTCGATGCATCCAAAAATATTCCTGACCATGACAGACTGCTTGATGTTCTGAATTCCCAGCTGCAGCTGGAATCCGGGTTCCCCCGGTCCGAGCTGGTACGGGACATCGGGAAGGCGCCCCTTCCAGTTCTGGGGAGCAGCCGGGCCCCTCAGCTGCCTGCAAGGGGAATGGAAAGTGGGTGCGGTGATGGGAAGGAAAGGCTCCGTCCACTCCCGGGTCCTCCTCCCGCGCCAACCCGTTTGCCACACAGGGACCCCTGCCTCCACCCGACTCACCTGAGCAGGGGAGCAGCCACACTAGCACTGATGGGGTGTGCTGGGATTTGGGGGAGCCCGGAAGACTGTATGGGAGGAAACTGGGTGTGGTTGAAGGAGGGGAAGCCAGGGCTGTAGGGGTCCCCAGCCCCCATGTGCACCTAGAAGCAGGAGGGGAGAGGCATCACTCTCAGGAAGCTCCTGCCCCAGCTTGCTGAGGAGACCCCAGTACAGCCCTGCCTGACCCCGACTCACGTGTCCATAAATGCTTGTGTTCTGAGACAGCCCCAGTTTGCGAGGCTCTTGGGGGATGTCAAAGGGGTCTGGGTAAATGAGAACTCCTCTGGCACGGAAGGCCTCTGCGTTGGCCACCTGAGACAAAGCGAAGACAGGCACAGAGAACCTCTTTGCGATAACTTACCACCATATCTTCGTCACTTCACAGAGAACCTTGCTCCTATCTCCCCCTGTTCTAACCCAGTTCCCCCCCCCAACCTCAACATTGCTTTATTATTTGCATCCCCTTTAAGGCAGCCATCTTTTCTGACAGGCAGATGAATATCCCAGCTCTCTGTTTTTAAGCATAACCAGATCCCATATGGTGGACACAGGCAGAATTACAGTGCATTATATCCATCATCACTCACACCTCTCTCCAGCCCATTTACTTCCTTAGGGTCTAGAAGTTCTGGTTCTCAGTTGACCCTCGCCCTTGGATCTAGAAGACACTTCTCCCACCTCTAGAGCTTTCTGGCGTCACCCCGTGCATACTAATTGGCCTGCACAGTTTTCACAGAGGTTAACATTCAAGAGCTGAAGTTTACCTTCTCAGCATAGCTGATTTCCCCAACACGAACAATGACCAGATTATCCTGGGGGTTAACACCCCGATGCCTCAAGGTGGCGAAGTCTTGTCGTCGTCCATAGTTGGCAAAGATCAGGCCACCCTAAGAAGAGATGGGGTGGAAGCAGAGGTTTAGGAAGCCTCACAGATTTCAGCAATGGGGAAAGCCATCTGTACCCAGAGACTAGAATGGAAGTGGCGACAAAAGGGGAAATGAAGGAATGCTACCAACATCCCACGTCTAATATTTTTCTGAAACTTTTGTTTTTTAGGTTATTTCCTTTAAGGCAACCATCTTTTTTGATTGGCACATTAATATTCTAGGTCAGTGTTCTTGAGTATAGGCAAGTCACCATCTAATGGCCAGAGGCAGAATTACATCCCATAGTTACACCGGCACAGGAGTGCCTGCGTATTATGGGCGGAGAGATAAAACCATCATGTTATTTCATTTGACATCCCCCTGACATTCCATGGCTTCTCAAAACCCTCCCTCTACAGTATACATGTTACAACAGACCTTTTTAAGCTCAGAATCACCCACTGAATAAGCATGCCAGTTTTCGAATGAATCCGACAAAACATGGCTAAGTTACAGCATAATTATAAAGGGAGGTTTTGCTAATTAGTACTACGTAGGGCAGTACAGAAATAGTTAAAGAAAGAAATAAAATACTTTACCGTGACAATGTCCGAGGCACTGTAGGCGCAATAGACCTCAGGGTCTCCCAGAGGCAACTTCTCTAGCACAACGCCATCGCCATTCACTCGATGCAGAAAATTGGGTTGCCTCCTGTGGGAGAGAGACGGGTGATGCTGGAAGACACACAGTTGCCTTCCCCAAAAGAAACTCTGCCTCACGCCTGCCCCAGCGTCCCCTCTTGCACTGACCAGTTGGGGCGCTGCAGCCCCACATAATGGCTGTCGGTCCAGTAGTGGTCCAGTCCATAAGAGGCAAAGGCATTGAGCACGTGTCTGGAAAGAGCATCCAGGCGGGCTGATCCAGGTGGGTGCGGGCCCTCGCTCATCTTTCTGTGCAGAGGGGCAGGAAAGGAGGCACCAGTCACATGAACAGGGAGAGCCCCTTTAAACATGCCAGCGATGAAAGGAATTGGCACTGGGAGGCAGGGGAAATGTATGGGTCCCTTCCAAAGGAACCATAGGAAATGCATTTCCTGTGGGCCATTCAATTCAATGCATTTCCTGTGGTCACTTGGAAGGAAGGGAACCCCATACATTCCCCATGGCCACTTAGAAAAAAACTAATGCATTTCCTATGGCCCCCTGGAAGGGACCCGTGTATTTCATGTGGCCCCTTGGAAAGAACTCATGCCTTTCCTACAGCCTGTCTCTGTCGTTCATTTTAGGGGCAGGAGGAGAACCCAGGAGTGTTGGCATTCATCCGGCAACCTCCCTCCTTATGAATGGGGCCAGCGATTCCTCCTAAGGGCTCTTTTGGATCCCCTTGCAGGAAGTGGGGCTCACCGGATGGTCCCTTCGAGCTTCTCCTCGTTGAGGAACCTCTGGAACATCTCCCTCAAGTCCGTCCAATACAAGGGGGCTCCTCCCGGGTCGTCCTCCTCCTCATATGGGCTCTCGTCGCTCACCACAGTCAGGAAGTCCCCGCAGGTTCTACAGCTCACCCGAGACGAGACATATCCCAGGAGGAAGGCTGCAGAGGGGAGACCAGAGGAGGGGGCGACCGGCGGTCCGAGTTAGAGCAGGAGTGGGGAGGCAAGGAAGCAGGGCTGGCCAGGGCCAGGAAGCCAGGCCCTTGCTGTTGAGACCAGGCCTGGCCGAACTGTAGGCCTCGGACATCCAGCCAGCCAGTCACAGAGGAAGAGGTTTCATTTCTTGAGTGGAAGGATTCGTACCTTGCCCCCTTGCCCCGGGAACATGGCCTCACAGCTTTTAAAGGGGGTTAGACAAATCTGAGAAGGAAAAGGGGTGGTCTATCAATGGATCTCAGTCTTGGCAGCTCTGTGGATCTTCCAGCTCCCAGGGCAGTCTACCTCTCAATGCCACCTGCTGCAGAGCAACAATGAGAGAGGGCTGCTGCCTTCCTGCCCTGCCGTTGGTGGGCTTCCAAGAGGCCTCTGACGGGGCCACTGTGAGGAGGAGGGGGATGCAGGAACAAGGCAGACCCACTGGGGGCTGATCCTGCAGCCAGGCTCCTCTGATGTTTTTGAGTAAACACCATCAAATGTCATTCAAACAACCACCAGCAAAATACCAGCAACAGAGCCAGGAGATCAAAGGGCAGGAAATAAGGACAAGCTTCAAGACCATTCCAAGGGCTCCAGTCCTTTTAAAGGCCCAAGAGAACCGTGTGGACTTTGCCTGCTACCCAAAGCAGGGATTTGTGCACTTGGGTCCCCAGAGGTTGTTGGACTACAACTCCCATCACCCCCAGTCACACTGGCCAGAGGATGATGGGAGCTGTCGTCCAACAGCATCTGGGGACACAAGTTGGAGAATCCCTGACCCAAAGGATGGGATCAAAGGTGTCAGGCCAAGGTCTCCAGGGAAAGGGTCCCCTCATTTGGGCAGCAGCACAGAAGGTGGCCCTCTCTCCAGCAGTCAAGCATCAGCCGAGGGATATCGGGGAGGGCCCCCGGGGAAGCCGGGGCGGGGGCTATGGGGAGGGCATCACTTTCGGTGCCAGGGGGAAGGGTGCCTGCCCTCCCTGAGGCACAGGGCTGCTTGTGGCCAACGCCAGCACGCTTGGTGGCCAGTCCCACAGGTGTGGCCAGGGGCCCATTCCCAGTGCCTCACCCACAATGAAGATCAGAAGGCCCACCAGCACCAGGTACGCCACCGTCTTCCACCAGCCCTGCCGCCAGCATCCCCTCGCTTTCTCCCGGCTGCTGGCAGCCACGCTGGCAGGGGGTTCCTCGGCCCCCTCCATCTTCACCTGCAGGTCGGGCTCCCTGTCCCTCTCCGGCGTGTTGTGGTAGATGGTATAGGACCGGCGAGCCGGCTTCTGGCTGCTCTGGGGCGGAGGAGAGTCAGGAGAGGTTGGTGTTCATGGGGCGGGGGGCGGGGAGTGGGGGGGGGGCGTCTGGACTGGTGGACCACAGGGCTGAGCCAGGCCCCCACTGGCAGCCCCTGCCGCCGGAACCCCTCCTTACCGTCCTCCGCAGCAGGGGCCTCCAAAGCGCCATGGGGTTCTCTGGCTCCACGCAGCTCCTGCCCTGCAGAGATATGTGCACCAGCAGCCCTTCAGAGTGGCATCAGGTCATCCCCCCCCTGCCCTGCACTTATCAGGCCAACGGCAACCCCCCGCCCGCCCCGCCCCCCGCACTCTCACGTACACAGAGCGAGGCGGTTTGGTTTTTGTAGTGGCAGCTCTTGAGGCCGAGTTATCAGGGTGGGGGCCCCGGTTATTATCACAGCAAGCAGGAGGCCACCCAGCCCTGCCTGCCGCACGTAGGCTGAAAGGCTCCTTCCGTGGACACAGGCAGAGGGGCGGGACTGGGGTCTTAGGAGCCTAGGAAGCGGCCTTCTACCGAGTCAGACCCTCGGTCCATCTAGCTCAGGAGTGTCTGCCCAGACTGGCAGCGGCTTCTCCGAGGTTGCAGGCAGGCAGCAGTCTCTCTCAGCTCTTTCTTGGACATGCTGCCAGGGAGGGAACTTGGGACCTTCTGCATGATGCAAGCTTGAAGATGCTCTTCCCAGAGCAGCCCCATCCCCTGAGGGGAATCTCTGACAGTGCTGACACATGGAGTCTCCCATTCATATGCAAACCAGGGTGAACCCTGCTTAGCAAAGGGCACAATTCGTACTTGCTACTGGAGTCAACACCAACTCAATAGCACAATCTTTCCTTTACCACCAGACCAACTCTTCTCTTGGTCCCCCCTGGCCAAACTGAGGCTCTCCAGCTGTGGCTGGACTGCAGCTGCAACCAGGGATGATGGGGTTTGTAGTCTGGCAACATCTGAGGAGCCTCAGGTTGGCTACCACTGCCCTCGGCCAGGGGTTCTGAACCTTGATCCCCCAGATGCTGTTGGACTATAACTCCCATCATCCCCAGCCACAGCAGCTGAAGGCTGGGGATGTTGAGTGTGGTAGTTCAGCAGCATCTGGGGGGCCAAACACCGGAACCCTGGTTTGGGGCAGGCCCTCCGCTGCTATAGGGTTAACATAATGAGTATCCTGTTTCCCCTCAAAATCTGTTAAATATTAACACCTCCCACTTTGTGACATGAATTGGGAAGGGCTTGACTGTTGAGAAGAGGAATGAGGCTTTCCTAACCCAAACAATTTATTATTATTATTATTATTATTATTATTATTATTACTACTACTACTACTACTACTACTACTACTACTACTATTTATTTATTTGATTTCTATACCGCCCTTCCAAAAATGGCTCAGGGCAGTTTACACAGAGAAATAATCAATAAAAATAAGATGGCTCCCTGTCCCCAAAGCGCTCACAATCTAAAAAGAAGCATAAGAGAGACACCAGCACCAGTCACTGGAGGGATGCTGTGCTGGGGACGGATAGGGCCAGTTGCTCTCCCCCTGCTCAATCAAGAGAATCGCCACCTTAGAAAGGTGCCTCTTTGCCAAGTGAGCAGGGGATAGCTGGTCCTCCCAGAGAACCCAGGAGTCCTGGCTCTTGGCCTTTCTGCTCTAACTCCCTGAAGACCAAATTTTCCAAGTGAACCCAGGAATCCTGACTGCTGGCCACTGTTTCAGCCTGCTGGGATCTGCCTCTAGCCTGGCGGGGAGCAAAGAACCCAGGAGGAGTTCACAGGGACAGAGGAAGCTGCCGTATACTGAGTCAGACCCTTGGTCCATCTAGCTCAGGATTGTCTTCACAGACTGGCAGCGGCTTCTCCCAGGCGGCAGGCAGGAGTCTCTCTCAGCCCGATCTTGGAGATGCTGCCAGGGAGGGGACTTCTGCCAGACCTCTTGCCTTCATCTGCCGGCTGTCCCTTCCCTTCCCAGAGAACCCAGGAGTCCTGGCTTCCAGAACCTCTTCCTCATATGGAGGTGAAGCCCAACTGAGGCATTCGCGTTATGGGGAGTGGGGGTGGGGGTGTCCTTCCCCACATTAGCCGGGGGGACCTTCCAGACCCCGTCTTTGATGCTCCTGGGCCTTCAGCGTTCTCCCCAGATCCCTGGCCTGCTGCCGCCACACGCAAGGTGCTCTCCTCACCCGCTTCAATCATCTGCCTCTCCACCCCTTTGAAACCCCCCCCCCCCGCCATGTTCCCCAGGCACAAGCCACCTCCCCCCCCCACCCCCAGCCTGGTGCAAAGAAGCAAAAGTGATTCCATGCAGACATCCTTAGAGACAGGCAGGGGCGTAGCTAGACTTGAGCGAAAGGGTTCAAGGAACACGGGCCCCCAGCTCCTGAGGGCCCTCCAGCTCCACCCCTTCCTACTATCTTCGTTCTCTCCCTCACTCTGGGGGGTCGCCAGAGAGAGGGGTGAACATGGGCCCCCTCTCCCCTAGCTACGCCCCTGCTTAGAGACACAGGAACAGAGCAGGTTTGTCCCTGCCCCACCAAACATCAGGGGGTGGGTCGGTGCCCAAGGGGCCCCCCAGGTATGACGCTTCCCTGCGGCCCCAGTGTTGCAGACTTCTCCATGCATGTCGATCATTTCCAAGCAGAGAATCCACCTCTGGCCCACCCCCCCATCTCTGCCCCATCCAGCCCCCCCCCGCAAAGGTCATCCTCCCCCCAAGACTCACCGGGGCTTGCAAGTCCTGGCTTTGCAGAGGTGGCTTCAGAGACTGGGTGGCTTGATGGCAGGACTCTTGTCCCTCCCCCCTCCCTCCGTCCCTCCCCCCCAGTCAGGTGACTCCCTCTCCATGCTGCTGCTCCGCCCCACTCCGAAGCCAAAGCCTCTGGTCACTCAACCCATCCCCGGAGATCAAATGGGCTCTTTCAAGGCAGTGGGTGCTGTGGGACCCGGATTCCCGCCTGCCACGCGAGCTAACCTTCAGCGCATGAGACAGAAGCCACCCCATCTTCTTCCCTTCTCTGCCCCCCTGCACAGCTTCCCGACCCTTCCCCTTTGCCAAATGTTAGACTGGAAGCTCTTTGGGGCAGGGACCACTCTCCGCCGCACTGTTTTGGTGAAGCACCACGTACCTAGGCGACGCTCCAGAAATGACAAATGGATGAACACACACCCCCCACACAACTTCTGGGAAGGACCAGAGCAGGCGAGCGGCTGCCAGTCAGCGGGCTCAGCAGACAGCAGCTTTGCAGGTGTGGGTAGCTACAAAGGGGAAAAGAGTCCTCCTTGGCACCTGTCTGCTCTTCCCCCCCCCATGGGTGGCCTCTCTGGGGCAGCTCCACCACCTAGGAGGCCGCCCACTTCTGGGCCCTGGACAACAAATGCCCTTGACCAGATTTGGCTGGGCAGTTTGGGTCCTCCTGCTGCCGTTGAACTACAATTCCCATCATCCCCAGCATGTGGCTGGGAATGGTGGGAATTGTAGTTCAACCGCAGCAGGAGGGCCAGGTTTGCCCACCCCTGCCCAAGACCCAGAGGGCCCAGGAGAGTCCTGGCTGGGAGGAGGAGTGGAAGAGAAGCTGGCTGGGTGTGCTGTGTCTCCCCCACGAAAGGGAACTTTTGAGGCCCTGATGTTGCTTCAGCGTTTTAATGTCTCCTGCATGGAAACAGGCCCAGACTGCAAAGCCGATTTGGGAGGAGAGAGAGGAGCGTGCAGACGCTGACGCAAGGCGCCCAGTCACGTGTGGAGGTGCCAAGGTGGACCCTGGCGGAATGCCAAACCAAGCCGGGCGCTGAATTCACCGTTTGGCAAAGCAGAGGGACCCCGAGAGCTGCCCTGGGGAAGGTGCAGGGGTCAGAGCGGATGTTTGCTTTGCAGAGATAAGAAGGAGCTGGAGCCAGGCTGTCAGACTTGGTGGCACCAAGGAGGGCGGGACGAAAGAGGAGCCCACCCCCTTTGGTGATGAGTCTGCCCCCTTTCAACTTGTGCCTTTGGGTTTCACAGAACCCTCCATCCAGGCCTGGTTCTGAGGAGGAGTTCTGTGACTGTTGAAAATTCACTTGGTCCCTCCCTGGCAGCATCTCCAAGATAGGGCTGAGAGAGATTTCTGCCTGCCACCTTGGAGAAGCTGCTGCCAGTTTGGGTAGACAGCACTGAGCTAGATAGGCCAAGGGTCTGACTCCGTATATGGCAGCTTCCTATGTTCCACTGTTCCAACCCAAGGCTCTTCACTTAAGCGGTCTAGCACATTCTCTTGTCCCATGAGCCTTCAGTGCACCCTCGCTCTAGCTTTTGGGGGGTGGGTTTTAGGCAGAGACGGGTATCGCTTCCTGGGACACATGCTGTTGTTTGCTGTGGTGTCATTCTTCTGCCTGGCATCCAGGAAACAGCAGCTCTGGGTTCTTCTGTCATGTTTTCCTAAGATAAGGGGGATTTGCAAACTGTTCCATCTCCTTTTGGACAAATAACAGAAGAGGAATCTGGCCATTGGACCTGGATTCGATTCCTGTAACCCCCAGGAACAAAAGAGCCAAGGAAAGCCATTAGCATCTCTGCTGAATGTTTGCCTCCACCCACGGTTAGGGCAATATTTATCTGTTAAGACAATAATCTACCTCTGTTTGGCCCCAAACTGAAAAGTGTGGGGGAGCACATCAGCAACTGGACCCTGAAGATCACTGAAAAGGAACAGGGACCTAGTGGGGCAGGAAGGGGGTGATGATGGGGTAGGATGACGTTGACCTGGGTGCAACAACTTTTGGAGAAATGTCCCAGTCCGCATTCAGATATCTTTGCAGAAATGTTCTTGGATCTTGTCCTAGGGAACAGCTCTCCACAGCGAAGAAATCCACTCAAAATGGAGCACAGCATTTTATACCCATGAATGCAGAGCTTCTTCACACACACACACACACACACACACACACACACACACACACACACACACACACACCCCGGGTTCCCAGATGTTGCTGGATTATGACTCCCGACACCCCAGACTCAGTGGCCATTGGCTTGGACCATCAGGGCAGGGGTTGGGTCCCCAGATGCAGTAGGACTTCATCTCCCATCATTCCCAGCCACAACATCTGGAGAACCCCAGCCAGGAGTAGGGCAGCAGAGAGTCATTTCTCTGCCCCTTCTTTAGGAGACCTCTTTAGATTCTTGCAGGCACATTTCTCTCTCCCCGACCAGCAAATATTTATTTTCTCTCTCGGACAAATGACCCCAGATCCTCCTGCTCATCTGCGTTGGATTTGAAACCCAAACCCTTTGTTGGTGGTGGGGCTGTCCTCAGCTGATTGCATCAGGGCTCTCTTGGTGGGGCTCATCAGTGCAGAGGGAGGGAGCGGGGCCAGCTGGGCCCCAGGACGCCTGTTTGGCTTGCAAGCGTGGAGGTGGGGTGTGTGTGTCCTAAACTTTGTAAAGGGGAACGGCCATCTCATGAGCCCAAACCCAGGCTGGCAGCTTCCGAGGCAACGGATCTTTCTAGGTTGTTGTCAGCGGGTGGCTGCTGCTGCTTTGAAACCACATCCATTGGAAGCAATGGGCACTGGGCAGTCAGGGAGCTTGTGGGCTTGAAGAGACGGTGAGCGGTCAGGCTGGGAACGGAGAGGCTGGCTGGCCACAACAACAGACAGGACTCCTCCCAGCAGCCAGAGTAACAACACTCGGCACTTGCGTGGTGTGTTTCTGAAGCCCTCGCAAGACACGCCGCTTGCTTTCCAGGCTCATCTCTGGAAGACTCAAAGTAGATGATAAAGAAAAGCATGCCTCTGGCCATGTGCAGAGTGCCCCCCCCCGGTTGTGTCTATAACCACAGCTGGTCCCCGCACACGGCTGGGGCTGCAGGGGGAAAGAAGGCCGCAAGAAGGACCTTCCCATCAAGCCTTCTGTGCAGGCCTGAGAGCTCTCCCGCGGAGAAACGCAGACCGTGGGGTTTTCTGGGAAGCAAGATGACCTTTAATGAAGATAATCAGGAACTACAAAAAGACACCACCAGGAATCTTCCCTTCTGGAACCCAGTTTACAAACCAGCTGCTCTCTGAAGTCAACCAGATAAATATACAGACAACATATTTTAAGTTAGTATCAAATATAAACTCTCATAAAGTCCTTTAGCACAAAACTATACATATCCAGCCTCAGCATGACTCGGAAGTCCTTTATCCCCTTCTGGGAAACAGCCAAAGGAACAATCCTGGCTTCAGCACAGAAACCAGAGTTGGAAGCTGTCAATCACTCGTCTCCTCAGGTCCGAGCAAGAGGTGCCAGTTTCTCCCACCCGCACTCAGCCACCCACCATGTCCAAGCCAGAGGGGGGCCAAATATCTGCCAGTCACAATACCAGTACACCCCCCACCCTCCACTTCGGACCTGTTAAGGCACAGATGCTTTGCAATCTTAAAGATGTCCCTTTCCACTCGAACTGCTCCAACAATTTACAGCAAAACCTCTTTCCTTTGGCTTCCCAAGTTGTGTGTGTGTGTGTGTGTAGAAGTCCAGAAAAAAAACATCCCATGTAGCTTCTGTATAGGTGGCTTTCATGGTTCTACCCTTTTGCAAAGTAAAAATTGTGTGACTAACTTAGCTTTATACTACCTGACAATACCTTGCCTGTGGCCATGCTCCTTCAACCATGTCTACTCATAAGTAAGCCCCAGTCAGCAAAAGTCCTTTCCAAGGTTCCTTTAAAAAAAATTGCATTTCAGATCTTTTTTTGCAAATTTGCAGCCCAATTTTGATTTGGCCTAGAGGGTGAGTAATTAATTGCCCATGAATAGTCCTTCTCCTTGCCCCAGTCTCTGTTTCTATTCCTGTGGGATGAGAGGCTTTAATTACGGTTTCTGTGGTTCCCCCCTCCCCTGCCGTCTTTAATAGCATAAAACAGTGCTATTCCTATACAAAAGCAATTCTAAAAAACAATGAGCGGAAACTGGTAATGCAAACCTCCTCCCGCACTCTGCACCAAGGATCAGAAACTGACCTGGGGCCATTTAGAGAGGCTACTCAAAGTGGGGCAGCAGGGAAATGCTTGACTAACAAGCAGAAGGTTGTCGGTTTGAATCCCAGCTAGTAATATATTGGGCAGCAGCGATGTAGAAAGGTGCTGAAAGGCATCATCTCATACGGGCATGAAAGGAGGCAACGGTCAACCCCCTCCTGTATTCTACCAAAAGACAACCACAGGGCTTTGTGGGCACCAGGAGTCAGAATCGATTTAGTCCATGAGGCTGGCCCACCCATGGCCTATCTCGGGGTGAAGGCTCTCATCGTGATCCTTGGCAATGTCTAACTCCCAACTAGAGATGGAAAAGAGGTGTTAGCCTTATTGCATTCACAGCTCTCTATCACCCCTTCTTTGTCCCTGGAGAGGAGAGCTGGTCTTGTGGGTAGCCAGCCTGACTTGTCCCCTTAGCTAAGCAGGGTCCCCCCTGGTTGCATATGAAGGGAGGGCTAGAAGTGTGAGCACTGCAAGATATCCCACCCCCCAGGGGATGGAGCTGCTCTGGGAAGAGCATCTATCTAGGCTCCAAGTCCCCTCCCTGGCAGCAGCATCTCCAAGACAGGGCTGAGAGAGAGGCCCCTGCCTGCAACCTTGGAGAAGCCACTGCCAGTCTGGGTAGACAATACTGAGCTAGGAGAGGAGAGCTGGTCTGGTGGTAGCCAGCCTGACTTGTCCCCTTAGCTAAGCAGGGTCCACCCTGGTTGCATATGAAGGGGAGACTTGATGTGTGAGCACTGCAAGATATTCCCCTCAGGGGATGGAGCTGCCGCTCTGGGAAGAGCATCTAGGTCCCAAGTCCCCTCCCTGGCAGCAGCATCTCCAGATAGGGCTGAGAGAGATTCCTGCCTGCCACCTGGGAGAAGCCGCTGCCGGTCTGTGAAGACAATCCTGAGCTAGATGGACCAATGGTCTGACTCCGTATGTGGCAGCTTCCTCTGTTCCTATGTCCCTATGTCCCTGCCATTGTTACACAGACAAAGGGGCAACAGTGAGCCAAGTGCTGCCCCCTCCCTCTCCACGGAGTCGTCTTTGGAGGACATTCCAGCCAGCTTCCCTTTCCATCCCTTGGCCAGACTGATCAAACTTGATGGTCGTGTGTGTGTGTGTGTTAACTTGCAAAAGCTTTTGGAAGACCACTGCAAGTTGCGCCATGGTCAGGGCGAGGCAAGCAGGGCCACACCCTGGAAGCTGGGAGGAATCCTGCAAGGCTCGGGGTGTAGAGCTGGTTGAAAATTACCATGGGCATCCCCCCCCCCACACACACACACACTCCAGTCCGATGCGACTGACCCCCAGTGGTTCCCTCTAGCAGGATTCCCAGATGCGGTTGACTACAAGTCCCATAGTCCCCAGCCAAAGGCTGCTGCAGCTGAGGGTGCTGGGAGATTTTGTCAGCCACATCTGAGAATCCCTGCCATGGGGGGCGGGGGGGGGGCACTGCTGGCCACTGACTCCAGCTGGCTCATGGGCCCAAAGTTGAGACCGTCAGGAAACAGGCAGGGCTTGCAGAGAGGACGTTTCCTCCTCGGGGGGCCTAGGAAAAGCCTCCCTCCCGTCTCGGTAGACTGGACAGGCCAGAGGAGCCGCTGCATTTTGTGGCAGACAACATTTTGCCACAGAAGGGCAGCAGAGAAAAGGCCTGTGGGCAGCAGACTGACCGCCACGTCCTCCAGCTTCACCGTCAAAACCGGTGAGTCCCAGAGCGAGAGGCTGGTGCAGAAGCCCCCTGAATGCACGGGGGACCCTCAGAAGCCAGTTCCAGATGACCCCCAGTGCTGAACCTTGGCAGCCCTCCTTTCGTGCCCAGACAGGAGCCCCCAAGCCTGCTGTCTGTTGCGTGTGTGGGTCCCTCCGCCCCCCCATCCCTTGCATCCTTGCACCAGATCCTCACTGTGCTTCTCCCCCGCCCTGCAAAACCTCGCCTCTGATGATTTCTGTCTCATCCAGTCCCTCCCAGCCAGCCCCCCACCCCACCCCACCCCACCCCACCCCTCCACCCTGCAAAAGCAACCCCAGTGATTGCTTGGGGTGGCCTGTGTGGAGGAGATCGGGGGGGGGGGGCAGCCCTTTGGGGGGGCGGTCTGCAGGGCTCTGGGCACTCCGGCTGCAGTGGGTCCTGGCGGGCCAGCCAGCCCTGCTCTCTGCTAGCCGCCGGAGCCAGGGATCCTCCTCCTCCTCCGCAGCAGCGCACCCTGCTGACACCCCGCTGACCCCCTGCCGCTCTCCTCTCCCTGGGCAGACGCAGCCCCAGTCCTGACAACAAAGGAATCCCTTCCTCCCAGGGCGGCCAAGGTGGTTTCAGCAAAGGGGGAAGGAGCAACAAGCAGGCGGGTTTGCCTCCCCCGTGAAG
Organism: Hemicordylus capensis; assembly: GCF_027244095.1. Lineage (NCBI taxonomy): Eukaryota > Metazoa > Chordata > Lepidosauria > Squamata > Cordylidae > Hemicordylus > Hemicordylus capensis. Next base: position 1,403,496 of record NC_069662.1, on the reverse strand, counting down.
GGCCTGAGCCGCACGCTGGGCTGGTGGCTCCTCTGGGCTGGTCCCCCTCTCCCTCCCGGCAGAGCGACTTCCGCCAAACAGGCCTCGGTGCTCAGCGCCTGGAGCACAGCAGGAAGCGCCTGCCTCTGTGTGTGTTGTGTGTGTGTGTGTCCAGGCCAGAAGGAGCGGCAGCGGCGGCGGCTTTTCAGGCCTCGCCACTCCCAGCAGGACGAAGCAACTCCCTCTTGTCTGAGAACTGCAATCCAGATGTGCCAGCCAGGTGCGCATGCGTGCGTGCGTGTGTGCGTGTGTGTGACTGGCACCCAGCAGTCAATCAAGCTGGCCCCCTCTCAGCTGGCAACCGTGGCGTGGGCTCACCCCCTCACCGTGGGGGGCGGCAGGCGGAGTGGCGAGAGCGGCCCGGCCCATCCTTCCATCACCTGCCGTTGACTCGACAGGCAGCAGTAATGTACAGGTTGACCTTTCCGCGAAGAAAGTTCGAATAAACACTGAACAGCTTTTCCACAGTCCGTACACTCAGGCGGGATATGGGGGTGGGGGCTGCATCTTGCAATCCGAGGGCTGCCTGCAGCAGAGGTGTGAGATGGACGGAAAACAACATGTGCCAGGCCAGTTTAGGCGGGTGCCAGAGTATGCAAGCTTTAGAGTTTAACAGAACTCATCAGGTCATCCTTCTTGGTAAGAAACGCTGCTCTCTCACCGCTTTGTTCAGTGCCTTCATCCCACCTCCCACTCTCCCACCTTTACCCTCCTGGTCATTTTCCTGACATCACTGGCTTGGCTTGGCTTGGCTTGGCTTGGGTTTCTATGCCACCCATCCCGAGAACGCTCAGGGCAGTTCACCATCAAAAGTTAAATGGTTTGCAAATAAAAATATGGTTTGCATCATATGCATTGCCGGGGTATTTTCCAAACAAAATATAGTTTGCATCCTTCCAATGTCATGCTTGCTCCCTATCGGTCGCCCCTCCTTGCCTAGTGGAGTGGCCAGTCGTGATATTTGCCATGCAGACTTTGTGGGGGGCGGGGGGGGGCAGGCAGCTTCTGAAGCAGGACTAGCGAGAGCGCCCAAGTGGATGGACGGAGGCCGTATTTTCCCGGAGCACAACCCGCCTGGGCAAGTGGGATTCAGAAGAATTTCTTAGAACAGGATTTCTCAAATGTGGGTCTACAGCTGTTGTTGGACTACAGCTCCCATCAACCCAAGTCACAATGGCTGAAGGCCATTGCAGCTGTGGATGATGGGAGTTGTAGTCCAGCAACATCTGGGAATCCAAGGCTGGGAAGACCCCCCCCCACCAAAATAGAACACTGTCCCAACACAATCAAACTTCATCAGGAAAAACTAAGTGTGTTCCGGGAGGTAAGAGACCCTGGAGAAGAGGCTGCCTCTGAGGATGCGCAGAGTCCCAAGCTAACACTTCCTCAGTCAAGGGCCATGACTTCAAGTTAGATTTGTATCATCATCATCATCATCATCATCATCACCACCACCATACACGGGACAGGGCCTTCTCTGTGGCTGCCCCCAGTGGCTATTTTCTCCTCAGTCTCCATCACAGTTTTTAGAAAGCATTTGAAATCTTGGCTTTTTACCCAGGCTGTTATATGATTGTATGTACTGCTGCTTCTTTGTATTCTGTATGGTTATTTTATACTTGTATTTTAAATCTTTTTAGTCAGATCTATGTTTTTATATTTTATCTTATATTTTAATTGTGTATTTTTTATAGTCTTGTTTTAATTTTTGTGTGAACCGCCTTGGGATTGTTTTAATGAAAGGTGGTATATAAACAATAAATAAGAATTAAAAATTAAGAATTAAATTATTATTATTTTACATTTCTATCCCGCTCTTCCTCCAAGGTGCCCAGAGTGGTATACATGGTTATGTTTATCATTTACGACAACCCTGTGAGGTAGGTTAGGCTGAGAGATACGTGAGTGGCCCAGAGTCACCCAGTGGGTTTCATGGCTGAATGGGGATTTGAACTCAGATCTCCCTGGTCCTAGTCCAACACTCTAACCACTTCGCCACACTGGTATTATCAAAGTACATTTCCCTCAGCAAAAAGTCTCTGCAAACATCATCTCTGCTAAGAGGGCCCCTCTGAGGATGTGCAGAGTGCATTTCTCTCAGCAAACACCAGTGCCTTCTGAGCAAGCAGCCCCAGCCTCTGTTCACCAGCAGCCAGCACCCCCCCTTCCTGCCCCCGCTCACCTCGATGTTGTGGCCACGCAGGATCTCCCGGACGCTGCGCAGTGTGCTGGTCATCACCTGGAGCTGTCTGGCAAGGAAGGTCTGCAGAGCTGGCTGCTGGCCGGAGACCCGGGCTTGGTCGACGGCTGCCGAGAGCAGGGCTTGGCCTCTCCACACCTCCAGTGCCTGCCTTGCCCTCTGGGGGTTGGTTTTGTTTTTGGAGGGGGGGGAATCAGTCAGTCCGTGGACAAGCCCCTCTGGCACAGCCCCAGGGCACCCCGCTCAGCCCCCCCCCCAGTCCCCCTCCCAGCTCAAACTTACAGGCATGGTTTTCCAGGTGTGGAAATTCACTTTGGTGTCTGGCACCACGGCGCTTTCGGATAAGTCACAAGAAGTGTTGCAGAACTGCCTCTGTAAAGAAACCAAGCCAAGAGTCTCTTGACATCAAGTGCGACACATTTAAACTGCTGTTGGGAACTTGCTGACCTGCCCTCGGACCCTCCCCAAGGCACGGCAGACTCTCCGAAGAGCCTGGCTGGACCAAAGGGCCAGTTCTAGTCCAGCATCTTTTGCTCCTTTTGCCATCAGTGGCCAACCAGATACCCCCACAGGGAGCCCACAAGCAGATAACTGCACCTCATACTCAGAGCTAGACTGCCTGGCGACTCAGAGGCTCTATAAAGCCATCCTCGTGGCCGATAGGCCAGTGAGAGACCTCTCCAAGAATTGAGTCAAAGCTCTTTCTTGGAAATCCCTCGGCTTGGCTCGACAGCATTAAGTTTCTCAGGATTCATTTGCTGGGAGCCAGAATTGTTGCAGAGACCCTGAAACGGGAGTGTGTGCAGGCGTGCCGTTCGGATCTGTTTTGTACGGTGGGCCTGAGAGGCAGACAGGAAAGGGGGCCTCCGATTAAAAGCAGCGAGAGATCACTGCAAGGAGAAAGAGGTGGACGTACAATCTCACTTTCGGCCTTGCTGGCTTCTTGGATGAATTTGCCCATGACGCGGGGGTCGCAGATGGGCTGTGGAGGGGTGAGTAGAGCCGAGGCCAAGAATCCCAACATCAACAGGAAAGGAATCAGCCCTGCGGGGTGGGGGGAGAGGCAAGCTATTAGGTCAACTTCAGGCACTGCGAACCCCTCCTCCTGGCCCACTTCCCCATCCGTCTGCCCCCCTCTGTGATTCTCTGTCTTGCTCAAGCCACAAATGGAATTTTCTCTCCTTCTAGAATCCCACGACTTGATCTGAGCACAGCAAACTCCAGGTTTGGTTTTGAACCCCCAAACCCCAACTCTAGATCCAAGAGAAATTACAACCACTTTCAACCATGACATCTTTGGGTTGTCACCCTTTCTCCTCTTCAACAGCGGCAGAAATAAGACCGGTGAGGCTTCCAGCGTCAGAATCAGGGACAGGAGTTGGGCACTTGGAGTCCGTTTGCATGGTGTCCATTTGCGTTTTGCGTTTTTTGTTTATTGTTGCTTTGCTTCCAAGACAAAATGCCAGATTTCTCCTCCAGTTTCCAATGGGGCTTGACAGATCCACTTCAGCTCCAGTTTATCAGCCTGCAGTGTTGACAGACTCCCTTATCTGCACCTTCCATTCCTTTGTGCTTTAACTCCTTCCGTTTCCCCCCCCCTCCTGTCCCGGAGGGCTCCAGCCCACAGTCCAGCCTGGGAATCTGCCCGAGGCTTCTCCCTGACGCGGAGAGCAACTCCAGGGCCCTCTGTCTCTCCAGACCAGACCCCAGGAACTCTCCGTGTGTCTGCCAAGTGGCTGAGCTGCCCCCCCCCCCCGGCCTTCCTCTGCCACACACTCACTCCGTGTCCTCAGACAAGCCCCTCTCCTCCGGCCTCAGTCTCCCCTCTGCAGGGGGGTGGGCACAAGAAGACCCTCCTGCTTGCTTAGGGGGTTGCTGCTCTAAGAAGGACTGGCGAATGACATCAGGACGGCTGGCCAGGATGCACTTCCAGTGTGGGGTCTTCCCAAGAGCCGGCCCCCTTGAAACTGTGGTCGGCCGTGTGACTGACAAGCCCTGAGCCTGGCCCTGCCCTGAGCGAGGTGTCCGGGCCGACTGGAACTGACGGAACAGAACAGAACCCATCAGGTGCCGGGTCAGCAGCTCCACTGAGCACCCAGCCGGGCACCCCCCTGCACCTGACCCCCATCACTGGGGCCCCCCAGCTGCCTCCCTGGCTGCTCCCCCATCTCCCCGCCCTCCCTGGCTGCTAAGAGCCTGGCCGGGCGTCTGTTGCTGCTCTCCTGCCCTCAGCAGCCCTCGCTGCCTCAATCAATATTTAACGGCAGCAAGCCAGTTCCAGAGCGCCGGGAGAAGCAGGAGCAGGATTCAGGAAGGGACCCTGCCTGGCCCTTTGGGCGGCTGCCCAACTCCATCGATCGCTGCGGCTGGCAAGAGCGCGCCGCCCTCCCCCTTGGCAGCCGCAGCAGACGGTGCTACTCACCAGGTATCCCCATAGCCAAAACTTCATGGTCCTAGAGGCTAGTGGGCCCCACATGCGCCATCGCTGGTTTTCGGCAGCTGCTCAGGTGCTGCTGACGGGGCCGAACGTCCACTCCACGCAACGGACAGCAGGTGGTTAATATTTTCCCCTCCGCTCGCTTTCTCCAGATCACACAAAGTCCAACCGGTTGACCAATGGAGACGTCTCCGATGACCAGCAGCGGTTGCACGGCAAGGTGAGTTTACAAAGGATCTCGGTCCCAGCAGTGTCTCTTTTTGACCTTAGAGCAACTCTGTCCTGAGGCCTAATTCCCCCAAGGACATGGCCGCTTCTCCTCTTTCGGGTTCTCTCACAATCCCAGCTTAAAACCCGTACGCAGTTCAATCTCTTCTCCCAGCACTGGGGAACATCAGGCTCAGACTTGCTCTCCGCAGACACTGCAAACTGCTAGCCGCAGAGGACCCTCTCTGGCATTTTGCAGAATTTCTCCACCTAGGCTTGCTGACAGAGAGACCCCCCCCTTCCCTGCAGACCCCAGAGCCTGCAAACTCCAACACCCGGCCCACGAGGAGGCGCAGTTAATGTTTCATCCGCCTGCTCTCTGCTCTCAGTGGCCGGCTGCCCTGCGGCTGCTTTTCACTCCCTCTCCCACCCCTCACACACACACACACAGCCTTGTGGTGCTGGAGGCAAGAGTGTCACTGGACAGACCTGGAAGAGATGGGCCATTTGACTCCGGCGCGGGCCGGAAGCCAGAAGGGGCTCCAGCCCGCCGCCAGGTTCCGAAAGCGCATCAAGAAAAGGCTCATGCCAGAGAAAGCACGTCGGCCCCTGGCCGGAGGCCAGAGACAGGTTCAGGCGTGAAGGTGGGAAAGGTCACCGTCCTGGCCGGCTGCCCAGCAGTGAGGGAGGCCTGCCAAACATGGGTGTGAGGATTACCACTTCCTCAAGCCGGCCAAAGCGAAACTCCTTTCCGCAGGTGACCACCCCTTCGCGGATGGCCGTCTCCAGGACAGACCTGGGCAGAGAGCGGGGAGTTCCAGCGTCTCCACCTCTGACTCCCTCCTGCCTTCCCAAGGGGCCCAAGGCGTCTTGCATCCCCTGAGAGAACCCGAGTGCCGAAAGAGCCCCCTGAAGACCTGACCTCTAGCCCAGGGTCCTGGCTCCTCAGCCTCCCGTCCGGGGTCTTAGAGCTTGATGCTTGCTCCCAAGAAATGTACAAGGAAATCCTCAGTGCCCATCCTGTGGAAGATGTGCTTGATTTCTACAGAGTCCTCCACGTGCATATTGCAGTGACCACCAGCTTGTTTGGTGGCGACCCAAAACCAGGCCTTCTCCAGGGTGGCCCCCAGGCTCCCAAATGGAATCAGAACCTCAACATCTCTGGTTGTTCTTAAAGAACTTTTTTTTGCAGAGGGAGACCTGTTTTATCAGGCTTTTAGTTTAAGATGTTTTAAAGTTTGATTGATGGTAATGTTTGTGTGTGTGTGTGTGTGTGTGTGAGAGAGAGAGAGAGAGAGAGAGAGAGAGAGAGAGAGAGAGATTTGTAGGTTTTGGCTGGTTAAAACTGTAAACCATCCTGAGATTTTATATAGGATGGTATAAAAACATACATGACCAAATAAAGGAGAGGAGAGCTGGTCTTGTGGTTGCAGGCATGAATGGTCCCTTTAGCTAAGCAGGGTCCGCCCTGGTCACATTTGAATGGGAGACTAGAAGTGTGAGCAGCACTGTAAGATCTTCCCCTCAGGGGATGGAGCTGCTCTGGGAAGAGAAAGAAGGTTCCAAGTTCCCTCCCTGGCAGCATCTCCAAGAGAGGGCTGAGAGAGTTTCCTGCCTGCAACCTTGGAGAAGCCGCTGCCAGTCTGTGAAGACAATACTGAGCTAGATAGACCAATGGTCTGACTCAGTCTATGGCAGCTTCCTATGTTCCTAAATACATACATACATACCAGGTTAAAAACAGGAAGGGGCTTTCATTCGTTGCAGCATTTGACACAGAAGAGACCACCGTGGGGTCAGGGAAGGACCACGGGAAAAGGGGTCAGGAGGGGAGGGATATGCATCTATTTCAGAGTCCGGTCTTTTAGCAGGGGGCCAGTCTTCCAGGACTGTCCGGAAGTCACCAGGGACCCGCCCCCATCTCTAGGTGCCTAGCGAGCCACCCTGGGAAACAATATTGTGGTGGAGCAGGGGTGGGGAGATCCAGGAATAGCTCCTGGCAGAGTGGGCAAGCCTTCCATTTCGGTTCCAATCACGGGGTCTTCTTGCACACCCCACCTTGATGTGCCCTTGTTTTAGACACACACACACACACACACACACACCCGTTGGGCAGTTCACGGCAGCTGTCCATAGGGCTCGTGTGGAAGAAGTGGACAGAGAGGGTTTTTTCTTCCTCTCCCCACATTCCTGAACTGGGGGTGGGGGGCCATCCAGTGAAACTGACTGGTAGGCTCAAAAGGAAGGGCTATTGCAAACAAATGATTAATTTGTGGAATTCATGGCTGCAAGATCTTCTGGTGGCCACCATCTTAGGCAGCTGCAAAGGGGATTAGACAGATTCATGGAGGAGGAGGAGCAGCAGTGGTCTATCTGTGACTATTGGCCATGACGGCTTTAGGGAACCTCCATATTCAGGGGCAGTCAACCTCTGCAAGCAGGGGAGGCTTGTTGCTTTCAGGCTCGACCTGTGGGTTTTCCCTTTGGGGCACCTGGTGCAGAGGGCGGCACCTCATACGAGAGTTTGAGCTCCTTCTTTGTGCGGAACTACTACCATGTTTGGGGCTGGATCGTTCAGAAAAAAGGTGACGAAGGGGGGACATGCCTGAGGCGTATACGTCAGGCATGGTGCAGAGAGAGAGAGAGGACAAAGCAATGCTCTTCTTCCTCTCTCACAGCTCCAGAAGCAGGAGGGACATCCCGTCAACGTGATGGGCAGGAGATGCAGGACAGGCGGAAGGACGGACTCGGGGCGGCCCCTCCATGAGGCGAGGGAAGGCGGCTGCCTCAGGGGGCAGGTTATTGGGGCATGCGCAAGAGGCCCCCTCTGCCATCACCAGAGACGCTCTGGGCGCCTGGCAAGGAGCTTCGGAGGGAAGAGGAGGCTACCTGCCCCCTGCTCCACTGCCCAAGCGTGGGGGGGTCCGATCTGAAAGGGGGCTGGCCCATGCGCCAGGCAGCCTTTGGCCCCTCCCCCTGGGCACCGCAATACTTTGGGCCTTCGCTGGGAGCTTTTCAGAGGCAGTCAAGCTCTCAATGCCAGCTGCTGGGGCACGGGAGTGGGGAGGGCTGGCAGGCAAAGGCATCGAGTGGGCCACTGTGGGAAGAAGCAGGATGCTGGACCAGATGGACCGTCGGGAAGGAAGGAAGGAAGCCCAGTGATCTCCACCTGTTGATTTCTCCCCATCTTCCAGCTATTGGGAGCACAAGAACTTGCACCCATCCAAAAGGTGGCAACCCTGCCTAAGCCAGGATCCGTGCCCCACAATTCCCGAGTCCCCTGGGGGAGTTGCCCCCAGGAGCACAGCCGTTCTGGGCAGAAGGCCCAAGCACCAGCCTCTCCGGGCAGGGCAGGGCAGGGCAGGGCAGGGCAGGGCAGACCCCTCCTCTCTGGAGAGCGGCAGCGGCGGCGGCTGCTGTTGCCAGTCCACCCAGACCTAGACGGAGCCGGGCCCTGACTCAGCATGAGGCAGCTTCCTTGGTTCAGGCCGCTGCCTCCCTTCCCCAGCCTGAGTATTCAGCTCGCCCCTCCTTGGGGCGGGCGGGGGCCGCCTTCCTCCCCATCACTGGCGTCCAGCCACTGGCCTGCCCGGCACTATCTGCATCGAAATGCCAGCCAAACTTGGCACCCACCGCGCGTGCCCAGCGCTCTGTGTTCCCAGCTATCTCTGTGCAAACTCCCCGCTGGCCAAGATCTGCCCTCCTCGCGGCTCGCAGGGCTGGCCGCCTCTGCCGGCTGCTGCCAGGGTTCGCGACCCGCCTCTGGGAGCAGAGAAGGGAGGCTTGCCGGGGCAGGGACGCCTCGTCTCTCTCGTGCGCATGCTGCGGTGGCCAGGAGTACCACTGGAGCACTTGCCTTCTCCAGAGGCCAAAATCCAGGCCCTCGGGGTTTGGAGGCTCAAGGAGGCAAGACGTTGCCACCCCACCTCACCCGAGAAGCGGGGCGCCCGGCCTCTAACTTGAGCCGTGCAGGCTGCTTATTCACCAGGGCGGGCAAAAGAGCAAACCAAGGCACGGTTGCCTTGGCTTGCTCCCCACACTGGGACCCCCCCTCCCCCTCCAGGGAGGAGAGCATGTCGGCATTCCCAGCAAGTCAGGTAGGTCCATGCTTGCTTGTTCAGTAGAAGGAGACAACTTGTGGGTGGGTGTGGTGGGGGCTGTTATGATCCGGTTTTTCGTTTAAGGCATGGAGCGCCCACTCCCCGTGAACTGGCAGCCTAGGCGACTGCCTAGATCTGTCTCGTGGACAGGCCTGTCCTGCATGGATGTTCATGAGGACAGCCGGTGCGCCTGTGAAGCCACTGCCTGCTGAGTCGGGCCATCCCCCAGCAGCGCCTGGGCTCCAACTGGTAGAGACTCTCCCAGGCGACCAGATCTGCTGGGATCCTTTGGAGCTGGAGGGGCCTGCTGAACGCAAAGGGGACCCTGCTCTGCCCCACCTGCAGCCCCTCTGATGAGAAGGCGGGTTCTCAGGCAGGCGGAGATCCCTTTCCCAGACTACTCTACCTGGAGATGCTGCCAGGGATTGAACCCAGCACCTCCTGCGTGCCACGCAAGGCCTCTCCCACCAAGCGAGGGGCCCAGACTCACAGAAGAAGCTGCTGTTGCCTTATCCTGACTAGCAGCCATAGACAGATCTCTCCTCCATGAATGTCTCTAAGCCCCTTTTAAAGCCATCCAAGCTGGTGGCCATCACTACATCCTGTGGCAGAGAATTCCATGGATTAATTAGGCGCTCTGTGGAAAAATACTTCTCGTCAGTCCTAAATTTCCCAACCTTCCGTTTCATGGGGTGACCCCGGGTTCTAGTGTTGTGAGAGAGGGAGAAACATTTCTCTGTCCACGCTCTCTGCTCCATGCATAATTTTATACACCTCGATCCTGTCTCCTCTTAGTTGCCTCTGTTCCAAAATAAAGAGCCCCCGATGCTGTAGCCTAGCCTCATAAGGAAGGTGCTCCAGGCCCCTGATCATCTTGGTTCCCCTCTTCTGCACCTTCTCCACTTCTACAATGTCCTTCTTAAGATATGGTGACCAAAGCTGTATGCAGTACTCCAAATGTGGCCACACCTTAGATTTGTATAAGGGCATTATAATATTAGCATTTTTATTTTCAATCCCCTTCCTAAGCACAAAATTTGTCTTTTTCACAGCTGCCGCACATTGAGTCGACCCTTTCAAGGAGCTGTCCACCACGACCCCAAGATGCCTCTCCTGGTCAGCCACCGACAGCTCAGATCCCATCAGCGTATATGTGAAGTTGGGGTTTTTTTGCCCCAATGTACATGCCATCTGGTGGGCCACTGTGGGAAACAGGATGCTGGACTAGATGGGCTTCCGTGGGCCTGATCCAGCAGGGATGTTCTTATGTTCTTAACCCTTGGGTCCTCAGATGGTCATGGACTACAACTCCCATCAGCCCTAGCCACAATGGCTTTTGGCTGGGGATTTGGGGAGTTGTCATCTGACAACATCTGGGAATCCAAGGGTTGGGAACCTCTGGTCTTTCAAGAGATGTTGAGATTCAAACCCGGGACCTGCCTGGAGAACAGAGGTTCTACCATGGAGCGAAGGGTCCCACCAGCCTTTGAGTTGGTTGGGAGAGACTAGATTTATTTGGAATAAAACAACAAGAGTTCTGCAGGAACATAGGAAGCTGCCTTATGCTGAGTCAAACCCTTGGTCTATCTGGCTCAGTACTGTCTACCCAGACTGGCAGCAGCTCTCTGAGGTTTCAGGCAGGAGTCTCTCCCAGCCCTATTGGGAGATGCTGCCATGGAGGGAACCTGGAACTTTCTGCGTGCAAAGCAAGAGTCCATCCCCTAAACTAGAGTCTGTTAAAACTGTCTGTCTGTCTGTCTCTCTCTCTCTCTCCCTCACACACACACACACACATTCCATTCCATTCCACCAGCTTATGAGAATTAAGCATTTTGTCTATATCCTTGTATCCTAAGGACTAGAAAGTTGCTTCGGAAAACAAAACTTTTTCTCAGAATTTTCAGGATATGGTATTCTGCACAATTCTGTGCTTCTACACGGCAGGTGCAGAATCTACACTCAGCTCTTCATATAGCCTCAGCAGAAGCAGGGTGGAGGAACCTAGGAAGCTGCCCTGCACTGAGTCAGTCCCTTGGTCTATCTAGCTCAGTATTGTCTTCACAGACTGGCAGCGGCTTCTCTGAGAGATGCCCTATCTTGGAGATGCTGCCAGGGAGGGAACTTGGAACCAGAATTTGCTTCCCAGAGCGACTCCACCCCATGAGGGGGACATCTTCCAGTACTCACACTTCTAAGCACGCAGATGTAGCCAACAGTCGAGCTTGTTCTGCATTAATTAATTAATTACGATCACCCTGTCCCTTTGCCCTGCAAACCAAACCACTGCTGCTTGTGGTAATCACAGTATCATGAAGCAGCATGTTCCATAGGCTGCTGGTCCACAGTATGAAAATTCCCAGGAATTGTGTTGTGAGTCCACTTCTGCATGCTGAGTGAAAGGTGGTCAGCCCTCGGTGGGCAGTGTGTGTGTGTGTGTGTGTGTTGGGGGGGCAGCCATAAGACGCATCCCCTCTGCCTTGGTTAAGACAAGCTGCATTCCTATTGGCTCTGCGCACCAGCAGTTACAATTCCCCCCTGCTGCACATGCGCACGCACACACACACACACACGCTGTGACATGCCATACACAGCCCCGGTGTCTGATCACACGTCCAGGAGCAGACAAAGGCAGGAGCCCATTGTCAGAGACTTCCTCCAGGGGAGAGCCATGGGAAGGTGGCCTCTCATGGCCCTGGCAACCAGACGCCACCGAGTGGAGCCGGCAGGAGTTATGGCCCCCCAGGGGACCCCTTTCTGAACGCCACACGCCAGATGGCTTGTCCTCTGGCGCAGGGCTGGTGCTTACGTGTCCTGAGCCGTAAGCGGTGTGGGGGTCACTCTTAACGGGGCAGAAAAGATACCCGGCCAAGGATCGGAAATGGAGCAGAGCCGTGATGGATTGGGGGGTCCCGATTCCCAGCCCCCGGCCCAACAGGCTGTGACCCTCGAGGCCCACCTCCTCCTCCAGAACCCAGGAGTCCTGGCTCCCAACAGTCTACCAGCCAGCCAGGGGCAGAGACCCCTCTCACGGGGAAGGGAGTATCAGATGTTTATAGTTGTAGGAATATAATAAAGGTCCATTTCGCCGATGGAGAACCAGGGCCAAGAGAGGGTCAGTTGGTCGAGTCTGTCCAGAGAGGGTGGGGCTGACCATGTCACAGAGTGGGACGTAAGAAGCCCCTGCATCTGAGCCCAACAGGCTGTTCAAGCCACTAGTCCTCATTCTTTCTCCAGCAAACCCAGGGGTTCTGTCATCCAGCCGCTCACTCCACAGACCCCCACATAGGAGGCTGCCATATACCGAGGCAGACCCTTGGTCCATCCAGCTCAGCATTGCCTGCACAGACTGGCAGCGTCTTCTCCAAGTTGCAGGCAGGAGTCTCCTCTCTCAGCCCGATCCTGGAGATGCTGCCAGGGAGGGAACTGGGAACCTTCTGCTCTTCCCAGAGCGGCTCCATCCCCTGAGGGGAAGATCTTCCAGTGCTGCTCACACTTCTAGTCTCCCATTCAGATGCAACCAGGGTGGACCCTGCTTAGCTAAGGGGGCAGGTCAGGCTTGCTGCCACAAGACCAGCTCTCCTCTCCTCCCTTTAAGTTCAGACACAAGTTCTGAAATGGATTCACCTCTGCTTGTAGCTCGCCTTCCAGCTGTCCTGGTCTCTTCTTCTTCTCATCCAGGCATTCCCAGCCTTGGGCCCCCAGGTGTTGTGGAGCTACCACCCTCATCCTGCCCACCGGCTGTTCTGACAGGGGGTGATGGGAGTTGTAGTCCCACAACATCTGGGGGTCCATGGCTGGGAATCCCTTGCCCTGACTCACAAGAAGAGCCTGTGAGTCTTTCTCTGGCGGAACCCAGAACTCCTGGCATGCCACTTCTGGCTCCAGGTTTGGATGCCACCTTCACAAGGCTCCAGTGCTTTTAAACAGCAGAAATCGGGCAGGCAGGAATTAAGGCAGTGCTCTATCGCTAACTTCCTGTGCCAAGAAAAAGCAGCACCGGTCGAATTCCTGCCTGCTGTACAGCTGCAACAGGCAGAAAAGTCCTGCCCGCAGAGCCAAAAGAAAGGCAAGCAAGGCACGGGCCCCCCTGCGACTGCCCGAGAGAACCAGGCGCCCTGCTCCCCAGCCTGCTGCGCTGGGATCCCCCGCGAGCCACGCCAGCTCCTCTCCCAGAGCAGTCTCGGGGCGCCTGGTCCCCTCTCGGGCTCAGAGGCAGAACCCAGAAGGCGTCCTGGCCCCGGAGGCTCCCCTCTCCTCGGCCGGTCCCGCTTCCACTCCTGCTGCTGGGCAGGAGCCAGAGATCCCAGCGGCTGCCGGCAACTCATACGTGCCGGCCTGCACACGCGGAAGCCTTGATCTGCCGACCCGGCCGACGGCTCCATCGATCCTGGCCTCGTCTCCAAACAGGGAGTGGGCTGCGCGGCGCCAGAAACGGTGACAGATCAACCCGGCCGGGCAGGAAGAAGGGGGCCCTCCGACCTTTGGCCGCCAGTCTTCCGCGCGGTGCCTCTCCCGGGCAGGCTGGAGCGGGGCCTAGTGGCTACAGCCGGGGGCTCTGCGGGCCCCCTTCCGGCTTCGGCGGGCAGCTGCCTCCTCCTTCCTGGCACGCGGGGGCTGCTCTTCGGATTTCTTTGCAGCCTTTCCGTCCTGCCGCTCAGAGCGTCCCTGCTGCCTTCACCTTCACAGTGGCTGGCCAGGCCGGCCACACAACAGTTCTTATCCATCCATCCATCCGTTTATTACGATCATAGGTCAGCACAAGAGTTCTCCCCATTTTACAGATGAGAGTGCAGGCACGACTGAGGCCACGGGGCGAGTTCGAGGCAGACGCAGAGGCAGGATTTGACCCCAGGCCTTTCCGAGTCAAGCTTGCTGTAAGACCCCAGTGGGATGACCATCTAGGCCCATCTAGGGCAGCATCCTGGCCTGGACTCTCGCCTCCAGAGAGCCCAAAAGTAGAGCAAGGAAGACACAGCTCCTTGCAGCGACTGGCATGGAGAGGTACACTGCCTCTGGACGTGGAAGTTCTGCACAGCCATGATTGGCAGCCTCCTCTGCATGGGGCACCCTCTCGAACAGAACCAGAGTGCCTCCGCTGAACCCCTCTCCCTCATCCCCACAGCACCAGCCTTCTCCTCGAGCCCCAACTTGGCGGTGATCGTCTTCATGCCACCGGATGTCCTCATCCCGCACAAGCTCTCCTGCGGCCAGCCTCATGGCAGCGCTCAGCCCCTCTCCCCCCCCTTCTGCTGCCAGTCGCTTTTCTCTCCAGCCTCTCCTCAAAACCCACAACCAAACTTCCCTCCCACCCACCCAACACAGCAGCCAGGAGGACTGCATGAGGGAGGTGAAGGCAGGGGATGTTGCCTCTCGGGCGGGACGGAGCAGCCGCTTATGGAGGCAACGACTCGGACTTCCCGGGAAACCCCCCAGAACTCTCCCCAAATGCAGCCGCGCAGGGAAGTGGGAAGATGAGCAGGGAAGGGCCGGGGCGAGCCCTGCAGGGTGGAGATGGCCAGGAAAGGGAACTGGGAAGGGAGGCAGCCCGTTGGATTCCGGCACGGCAGGACTGGTGGCCAGCCCAGGCCAATTGGCCACTGTGGCTGGGGATGATGGGAGTTGTAGTCCCAAAGCAGCTGGGGGGCCCCAGTTGCACAGGCCTGGATTAGAGGGAAGGGCTCCGGTGGGGGGGGCGAGGTGGGCTGGCAGCAGGCTTAAGCAGTAGGAAGCCGCCTTTGCCCAGCTCAGCAGCTCTCCAGGGCTTCGGGCAAGGAGAGGGCCCCTCGCCCCGCTCTCGGCATCCACTGCCCGAGACCCTTTAGCGGGAGATACTGGGAACGGCCCCAGTGTGCTCTGGCCCTGAGCGGTGGCGCCGTCCCACGGCAGAGACAGGCAGGGAGCTGTCATCTGGGGCACCGGAATGAGCCGAGGCAGCCGCCTCATGCAAAGGGATTCCCACCCAGCCCCCCAACCCCCCTCCGGCACTGCAGGCGGAGGAGGCAGCTGCCCCAGACCTCATGCCAGAAACGCCGCTCCGGCCCAGGCCAGCCCAAGGGCCTCTTCGGGGCCCGCCAGGAGGAAAGCCCGGCTCTTGCCTCGGGGGACACAGCCAGCCTTCTGGGCCCGGCAGGCTTATCAGTGCCTCGCGTCAGGCTGCCGACGGACGCAGGCCGCGTTTCTCTGGCTGGCAGCAGGGGAATGCCAGCCCTGGTGGAAAAAGGCTATTTCCAACGCAGCCCGATAGCAGAGTCCTCCAACAGGCCGCCGTGACGACAGGAGCGAAAGGGCTCCCTCCGGACGCGAGGCCAGGAGCCGGACGGCGCCCGAGAGAGGCCGCCGGGAGCCGCTGCGGCTGCTGCTTCTGCGTCATCTCCAGAGGAGAAGCTGGGGGGCGGTTGCAAGACCACATTCTGGGCCCTCCGGGTCACGCCAGGGAGGTTCTGCCCAACACAGGTGCACTGCCCGTCCATGCCAAGACGCTTTCCCAGGGGCAGTGCTCATCCGAGTGGGTGAAGGAGCGAAAGAAGGGCAGTCGCGGTGAATCTGCCCCCCACACCTGTGCCATGCTGCCCCCCCCCATGCTCCGGCCTCCTGCAAGCCCCTCTTCAAGACACACTTTCTCCACGAGGATCTGGCTCGCCCCCTTCGGAGCCCCCATGGCCCACTGCAGGGAGGCCCAACCGTGGGCCCCCGGATGTGGCTGGACTTCAGTTACAATCAACCCCAGCTGAAGGCCACTGTGGCTGGGCCAATGGGCATGGCCCTATATGTAGGAGGGGAATCACAGAAGAACATCAGAGCAGCCCTGCTGGATCAGGCCCCCCAAGGAAGGCCATCTAGTCCAGCCTCCTGATTCACACCGTGGCCCACCAGATGCCGCTGGGAGCCACAGGCAGGAGCTGAACGGGGCAGGCCCTCCCTCCTGCTGCTGTGACTCCCCTGCAACTGTTGTATGGGAGCTCCACTATATGGGGGTAGTTATGCTTAACTTGTAAATATACTGGGGAGCCAGTATAGCATAGTGGTTAGAGTGTTGGGCTAGGACCGGGAAGACCCGGGTTCGAATCCCCATTCAATCATGAAACTCTGGGCCAGTTATGTATCTCTCAGCCTAACCTACCTCACAGGGTTGTTGTGAGGGTAAAATTAAGCAAGTACACCACTCTGAGCTCCTCGGAAGAGTGGGATATAAATGTAATAAATAAACAAATAAAATAAACATCGTGACAGTACACGTGAAACACCTCACACTCTGAGAGTATAAAGGGAGGTTCTCAGCCATGGTCCCCCCAGATGTTGGTGGACTACAACTCCCATCTACACCCAGCCACAACGGCCTTGGGGTTGATGGGAGTTGTAGTCCACCAACATCTGGGGACCCATGGCTGAGAACCGCTGCCATCAAAATACAAACCCTGAGTTCATGTGAGTGTACAAAGCGCATGAAACAATTCAAACTGTGGAGGGTGGGAGCTCCTTAAGGGGGAGGGTTTCCTCTTAAGTGCAGCGTTGCCACAACTGGGCTTTTCCAGCTGCTGCTGCTGCTGCAAGAGGGTCCCGTTTTGTGAACTGCCCCACCTCAGAACACTTTCCGTACACAAATCAAGCCAGCAGGTGAAGAAGTGCAGGCTCAACAGGTTGGAGCTTCTGCAAGTCAGCCACTGAGCAAAAAGTCCATTTGATGGTGGCTTTTCCACAAGCCGTTCCAGAAACGATAAGGCAGGCTGGATCTTGCCATCAGAACCAGGCTGGTGTGGGGCAGGGGAATGAGGGGGGAGGGATGTCCCCATGCCTCCCCCATCTCCACAATGGGCGTCTCCTCTTTCTCTCTCTCTCTCTCCTCTGCAAGAGTCACTTCAGTCGCTAGCTGAATTTTCTCCATCTCTGCACTGGCTTGCACAGTCCAAACAGTGTAAAAGAACCACTCCGTTTCCGTGCGTGTGTGTGTGTGTTTGCAGCTGAACTCTTTCACCGCTGCGGCCTCAAGCAGACGCCGCTGCTGCTGGCGTGAACTGGAGCGGCTGGCAAAAGAAAGCAAACGCTCTCTTTGGCCCACGGGTTAAAAGCCTGCTGGGCTCAAAACCAAGGGCAGGGCTCCATCCAAACGCCTTTCCTGCAAGAAGTGGCCAGCCAACAGAGGCCCGCCCAGAGGCTTATGAAGACACCCTGCGCCCAACGGAGAAGCTGCTGCCTCCGGAGGAGGAGGAGGAAGGCACTCGTCTATGGAATCCCTGCCGGCCTCCGACCCAGGGGCCGCTCCACTTTGCCTGGGAGCTTGCAGAGGCCGGTCACTGCGCCACCTCCTGCTGCGTCGATTCAAGAGGCTACAGCAGGGCTGCCCAACTCCAGTGCCCACAGCTTGGCGTGAAGGAACTGAGGCCAAATGTTGAGCACATCATGACGTGAAAGTGGACCTATGCCCCCTGCCAAGGGCCCCACCGTTTTGACCAAGGAGAGTGGCCAGAGAAGAGCTCCTGTCCCGGCTCCATCAGTGGGGCCCCTGGAGTGCCTGCCAGCCCCACGCAAAGGCCACGTCCTCTCCTCTCCCTCAAGGGTTGTTGCTAGTTTCAGGCTGCAATGCTAGGCATGCTTACAGGGGAGGAAGCCTCGCTGGGCACACCATGGAGCAGATTTCTGAGCAAGCACGTCAGGCAGTTCCCAGCTCCTGTGTTGCTGCTGCAGGATCCCCGGGGCCAGGAAAAGAGTCCCCCACCCCCAGGCTTGATGTTGCGCAGGCCTCTGCTCCAGCTAGGAGGGGGAAGGCCGCTGGTGCCTGAAAAGAGGGAAACACCCCATTCTCCTTCCGCCACCTAGAAGTCCACCAGGCCCCCCTTCCCGCTAAGGGGCCTGATTCTTCAGCCCCATCTGTGCCCCACGAAGACTGAGAAAACACTCTCCTTCCAGGGACACACTCGAGAATCGTTTATTTCTCAGCAAGACACGCACTCCCAACCTAGAATGCCACAAGACCCCCACATTCACACACACTTGGGGATGTCAACAGCAAGACCCCCCAGGAGTTGCAGCATCAGAAGGTGCAGCCCCCAAAGTCAGTTCTCCCATGAGCAAATGGAGGTGCAAAGCCCACTTTCTCCTTCAGGAACAAGGCGAGGAGAGGATCCAGCACCAGGAGGCAGAACTCAGCACCTCGTCCCACCAGGGGTTCTGGCTTCTATTCCCAGCACAGCCACGGGGGGGCGGGGGGGGGCACAAGGCGTCATACCGAGCAGAGTCCAGTGAGAGCATCCAGCCCCCGTTTAGCCAGAGGAGGGCAAACAAGTCTCCGTTGAGCGGTGTGTGTGCTGGCAAGAGAGTTGAGAGTATCTTGCAACTGGCGAGTCAAGGGAGGGCAGAGCTGGACTTTCGTTCTGGAGGGGCAGAGACCTCCCCAGGCCCGCCACTCCTGGACGCAGAGGGCAGCAGTCGCTGGACACAGGCCGGGGCACCTGGTCACTCCAGAACACCCAGAGGCCCGTTTGCCGAGGGAACCGCAAGCAGCGGCTACTCGGGGGCCACGCGGCACACCCGGATGTGGATGGCGGAGTTGTTCCGGGTCCGGGCCAGCGGCTCGTCACTGTCCCCCTCCGGCTCAGCAACGTCAGCAAGCTCGACGGTCGACGTATTCGCTGCCAAGCGCAGCACGCCGCCGCCAGTGGCTTCCAGCTGGAGCGCAATGTTGATGGCGCGGTTGATGGCCAAGCCCAGGCCGTGGATGCAGATCTCGGGGCAGCCGCTCGCCGGGGCCAAGAGCTTCTGGCAGCGGCTCAGCTGGGCCTTGAAATCCGTCTTCATGTTGACATAGATGTCGCTCCGGCGCCGGGGCAGGCGGCGGGGCAGGCGGCGGCGCAGGGCGTACTCCGTCTCCATGGGAGGGCCCGGATCAGACATGGCGGCCCTGGGAGGGGAGAAGGAGAGGCTGAGGGCGGAGGCTGCCCTCCAGGCCAGGGCTGGCTACCTTGGCTCGCCGACTCCCGCCGCCCCCAGCCACACTGGCAGATCCTAGTCCTGATCGGGACATTCCAGGGACGGGCCTTCTCCGTTGCCGCCCCGAGGCTTTGGAACGCCCTCCCTCCCCAGCTCCGACAGCTTTTAGGGGGGGCCCTCAGACGCATTTATTCTCCCCAGCTTTTTAACTGGAATTGTGGTTATAAACTGATTCTAGTGCTCACGTCTCTGTTTTAATTCATTTTATGTTTGTTGTGAACTGCCCAGAGATGCGAGTTTGGGGCGGAGCACAAATACCAGAAACAAACGAGCAAGCAACTACCCCGGAGCTGCCCATGCTCTCCAACGCTGCTCTCCTGGAGGCAAGCAGTGCTCTCCCTAATTGTTTTCATCTGTGTGTGGAATGAGTTTTGTTCTGGGCGGCAGTCTCAAGGCAGTGTGTGCGCCCTTGTGCATTCAGAGCGGGGCCTTCCTGCTTCAGCCTGAGCAGGATCTAAAATGAAGTGAGCAAACATTTTTAAAAAGTGTGAGCATCCGCACATGTGCATGCCTTCGCGGGAAGAGTGGTAGCAAGCATGAATTTGTCCTCTTTGCTAAGCAGGGTCCACCCTGGTTGCATCTGAATGGAAGACTAGAAGTGTGAGCCGCTCTGGGAAGAGCATCTAGGCTCCAAGTTCCCTCCCTGGCAGCCTCTCCAGGACAGGGCTGAGAGAGATTCCTGCCTGCAACCTGGGAGAAGCCGCTGCCAGTCTGGGTAGACAATCCTGAGCTTGTCAGGATTGAGAGCCAGCGTGGTGTAGTGGTTAGAGTGCTGGACTAGGACCTGAGTGCAAGTCACCATTCAGCCATGAAACTAGCTGGGTGACTCTGGGCCAGTCACTTCTCTCTCCGCCTAACCTACTTCACAGGGTTGTTGTGAAAGAGAAACTCAAGTATGTAGTGCACCGCTCTGGGCTCCTTGGAGGAAGAGCGGGGTATAAATGCAAACATAATAAGAAGAATAGATGGGCCAAGGGTCTGACTCAGTATATGGCAGCTTCCTATGTTCCTGCTCTCTGCACCCAGTGCCTGTTGCTCCCCTTCTTCTTCTGGACTTTATTTATCTAAATTATCTATACCCCACCCCTCCAGTACACACACTACTGCTCCGGGCAGCTCACAACAATAAATAACAGATACAATACACAATAAAAGTAATGAAACTGACCCAATTAAGTAAACAAGTAGTCCAGTCAGGTTAACAACCGCCACCAGTATTAAGCTGCACGCCTTCAGTCCCATGCTCGGGTTTTAGGCATTAATACGTAATAAGAGTAATAAATAACAGCAAACACCAAGGACGCCCCCTTCTCCCCAGACGGGGGGCAGCCCCTCCCTGCCCCCCAGCTGGCCATGCCCGCCCCCCAGCCCAGCCCCGCCCCGCCCCAGGGGGGGCCCTTCGCGCTTCCGCCCAGCTCCCCCTCGGCGCCTGGGGCAGCCCCTTCCCCTGGGCGGCGGGGGGCTGCCCCCCTCTCCCTCCCCCTTACCTCTGCACGGGGAGGCAAGGAAGGAGGCAGCCACGCGCACGCGCCACACGCTCCTACTTCCGCTTCCGCTTGGAACGTTCATTCTCTGGGGGCGGAGCCTCGCGCAGCGCTCTCGGGGAGCATTCAGATGCGGCGCCCGAGGGGGCTAGACTGTCCCTGGCGGTGGAGGCTCCACGCAGACCCGTCGTTGTGGGCAGGCCTCTCCCCCTTCCTCGTGGGTGTGGCGCTCGCCCCTTCTTGAGCCAGGGCGGCTCCAGAGGGGGTGGGGGGCATGTGTGGGCAAATGCCTCACCCCGATTTGCTTTAAACCCTTTCCCCCTTGGCTGCAGTATTGTTAACGTATATCTCACAACTCGGTTGTTCTCCGACCTCCTATCTGTAAATCTGTCTGTATATATATTGTGTATATATACACACACAATGTAAAAACAGATCTTCTTTTGTATATAATTGTGTAATGGTAAAGTAGGTAAACTACCTAACTATGCTTAGGTAGTTTGTTGGTTCAATAAAAAAGCATTGTCTTTCTCTCTCCCACCCCCAACAATTTTTTTTTTAAATTGTCTTTCCACCCCAAAAACTGCCCCCCACTGCCTGCCCTCAATTTCTGTTTCCAAAATCTAATATGTGAGACCCAGGTCGCCCACCCATGAATGTGCTTTGCCCCTTCTGTGCCCCCTCAAATTTTTTTTTAATTGACTCCCCCCCCCCTTGGTTCCACCACTGCTCCCAAAGACATCTCAGCTCATGGCAACCCTTGCACACTGTGACAGTGAGTTCCGCAAGCCAGATGTTTGGGCTGCGTGAAGGAGCTGTTCCTTCTGCCTGCTCTCCTGCCTGCCCTGCTCATGGAACGGCCCCCTCCGAGCCCTCCTCTGGGCATGTGTCTGGCGGCAGCAGCAGCAGCAGCAGCAGGGCTGAGTTGGTGGTGGCCCCGTCTGCTCCTTTGGAGCTCTCTCGCTCCCTCTCACTACAGCAGCAGCAGAAGTTCACCCGGTGCTCATCACTGCAGCCTTTAGGTGGGCCACTCCTGCTGCAAGGGCTTCCGCCGAAGCTTGGGCGCCTCCACCAGCCTCAGATTCCGCTTGGGCGGTTTGGTGATTGCTGCGAGTTTCCTTGCGAGGTCTCACGGAAGTATTTATCTGCTTATGTCAGGCCTCTGTCCTGATAGGCCAGGCAGATAAGAACATCAGAACAGCCCTGCCGGATCAGGCCCCCCAAGGAGGCCCATCTAGTCCAGCATCCTGTTTCGCACAGTGGCCCACCAGATGCCGCTGGAAGCCACAGTCAGGAGTTGAGGGCCTGCCCTCCCTCCTGCTGTTCCTCCCCTCCAACTGGTACTCAGAGGCATCCTGCCTCTTGAGGCTGGAGGTGGCCCACAGCCCTCCGACTAGTAGCCATTGATAGACCTCTCCTCCATGAAGTTATCCAAACCCCTCTTAAAGCCATACAGGTTGTTGGCTGTCACCACATCTCATGGCAGAGAGTTCCACAAGTTGATTATGCATTGTGTGGAAAAAGTACCTCCGTTTGTTGGTCCTAGATTTCCCAGCAATCAATTTCATGGGATGACCCCTGGTTCTAGTGTGAGGTGAGAGGGAGAAGAATTTTGTACAAGTAAAAGTATTCTGCACAAAGAAAGTATTTTGCACAAATACTTTCAGTCAGGGTTTCTCAAAGTTGGGTCCCTAGAGGATGATGTACTACAACTTCCATCACCCCCTGCCACGATGGCCTCTGGCCATTTATTCCCCAGTTTATTGTGGCTGGGGATGATGGGAGCTGTAGTCCACCAGCAGCTGGAGAGCCTCCGATGCGCCCCCCCCCCCCGCTTTGGTGCCTTCACTGCCCGCCACTCCCCTCCCCCCCCCGGTGGTGGAAAGTCCTTGGGCAAGATTGTGTGTGTGTGTCTCTGTGTGTGTGTGAAGATAGGGCATTCCTTCCCCTGGGACTTGGGGAACTGAGGGGGGGGCAGTGGGGGGGGAGAGGCCCATTTTCCATGGAAAGTCTCTCTTTCCTTGGCTACTCGTCATAGGAGGTTGGGGCAGCTGTGAAGTGTCAGGGGACCTGGGGAGGTTGCCAAACCTCCTTAAGAGCGCAAGGTGCCGAGTTCAAATCCCCACCTCTCGCCCTCCCTTTCTCAGCTCAAATCCACCGTGGAGGGATGCGTGAAGGGCACCTTGGCCAGCCGCTCCCACCAGCCGCCGGACCCTGAAGTGAAGCCTTCAGAAGAAGCCGAGCTCCAGAGCCCCCCAGCATAGGGTGGGGCAGAGCTGGGATGCCGCTGACCCCACGTACTCCCCTCTCCCAGGCAGCCCCAGGCCCCCCTCCCCAGCTCACTTCACCTCTCCCCACCACACCGCCTGGGCCGTGGAGGATCCCTGAAGGGTGGGGAGGTCTGGGGGGCCAGCTTCTCCTTCCCAATCAAGGCCATGGGGTGGGTGGGGCGAGAAACAGAGGACGGGACATTGGCAAACACGGCTGCCGTCCGACAGCGGGCAGGACGGACCCTGGACGCGGCCTCCAGCGAGAACGGCTAGGGGGGCCCGCCTGAGGCTCTCTAGCGGTTGAACTACAAATCCCATCACCCCGCCAGTTTATTGCACCCGGGGGTGAGGGGGGTTGTAGTCCAACCACAGCTGGAGACCCTCCGGCTGGCCACCCCCCTCGTTTAGGTCATTTGCCGCTTGTCTGGAATAGAAGTGCGAGCCGGGCTGTGACGGCTCCCCTGAGGAGGCCTTTCCTTGCTGACCCCAAGAAGTGAGGGGAAGGATTCCTTGGAGCCTCTTGGGTGGGATCTCCAGACGCGGCAAAAGGGCAGAGGACGGCTCTGCTGAGCCTGGCTCTGGGCCGGGGAGGGTTCCAGGGCCCCACGCTGGAGCCTCGCCTGGGAAGGGGCCTGCGCCCCACCCCACCCCCCCAGCGCCCGGGCAAGGACCAGCTCCCGATCTTTCAAAGCACTGCAGCCAGCCTTGAGAGAAGGAAGCCCCTGGTGGGAGAGGAAGGCGGCTCGCCCTGAGCGTCGCTGGGGAACCTCAAAACACGTCCCTACATTTTACGGGCCAAGGACTGAAATAAAAGGTCGCTATCGGTCTTCCCTAGAGCTTTTGGATAGGGGAAGTGGGGCCTAAAGGGGAGGGCAGGGGGGTGGAGCCTCCAGTCTGAGTCTCTCGGGGCCCTCGTCTTTCCCTGGGTGAGAAAAGGGGCTCGAGAGAGTGGCAGGGGCCCCACGGCGGCAGGGGCGGCTCTCCCGGCTTGCCTGTCTCGCTGCCACGTGGCATTGGCTGCCACGGGCTCCCCTGCCACAGAATTCTGGCTCCTCTGCGGTCCTGGGGGGCTGCAGCCAGGCCAAGAGTTGCCCCCCGTCCCATGCTGGGGCCATGAACGGCCACCCAGGATGGGCTAACTCCGTGTTCTCCTCGGGGGAGTTTTGTGGGGGGGATTCTTAGTGCCCCTCTTAGCATGGCGGCTCCGGGGAGGTCCCACGGAAGAAGGCGTGGCTGCTTCCTCCTGCTTAGGGCTGTGGGATGACTGCTGGTTTCCTGTGATGGGAAATGCTGACAGCAGGTAAGAGTGTAACCCTTACACTTCGGAATAGTAGGGCAGCCATGAGGCATGAATGAATGATTCTAGTCAGTGGCCAGCCATGTTGGCCCATAAGACACACACACACACACACACACACACACACACACAAAACAACCCAAAGGCACCGTGGCAGGAAGGCTTGAGCAGGTAGCTTTCCAGTTTGCCAGAACTCTGGGGCAGGCGGGGTTTGTGATATCTGGGCCTGGTGCAATGCCTCTCCCCCCCCCCCCCGGTCTCCACTTGGGTTCACATCACTCCTCCAGATTCCATCTTCAGTCTGATGTAAAATGCCGGACTTTGGGGGCGATTTCCCCATGCCTGCTACCACACTCCCTTGTCTGCTTTGATCGTAGAATCTTAAGGTCGAAGGGGCCCTTGGAGGCCATTTAGTCCACCCCTTTGCTCAATGGAGGAAATCCAGAGCTAGAGCTTTTGTCTGGCCTCTGCTAGAAGTCCTCTGCCCCCCGCCCCCACCCCAGGTAGCTGCTTCCATCACTGAGCTGCTCTACCTGTTCAGAAATTTCTCCTAAGGTTCAACCAAAATATGTCCTCCTAAGACCATCAGAGCAGCCCTGCTGGATCAGGCCCCGCAAGGAGGCCCGTCTAGTCCAGCCTCCTGTTTCGTGCCGTGCCCCCCCCAGATGCCGCTGGGTCCTGCTAGAACATAAGCCCGCCAGAGCTGCTCCTCTGCTTAACATCCAGCCAGATGAAGTCCTCCCGAACGCCAAGGCTGCTTCACAAGATTTGTGCCACGTTGTCTGAGTGTGCTAAGGGTCTGCCTAGAATGACGGCTTCTGCATTTCTCCTTAGATAAAAATGTTGTCATGACATTAAAAAAAATGAATTTTTCTTTTTTTAAAAAAACCAACCAAACCCAGACATTTATTATTTTGCAACACCAAAAATGTAAACCATCAAAACATAAATTAAGCCATCCAGCGAAGAAAGAAAGCCAACTGGGTCACATATCAAAATGGTCACCGGAAGATGAGAGGGTGAGCGGCAGCCAGCGAGGGGGGGGGGCGCCACTGGACACCAACGGACACAGGGAGGCCCCGCTGCGGGCGCAGGCAGCCCTCCAAGGCCGCACACAGAGATCCAGAGCCTGGCCCTGCGGATTGGGGCCCCGGACTCCTGGGTTCTCTGGGCGGGGCGTAGGGGCGGTGGTGGGACGAGGCCAGCCTTCGAGCCCAGGGGGTCTGGAGCAAGGTGGGGGGCGGCAGTCCTGGACTCTTTGGAAGTGGAGTGGGGGCTAGAAGACGGGAGGCAGGGGTTGGGTTGGGTGGGGCAGAATGGGGCCCGTCTTGAGAGGGGAGGGAGGACGGGGCCTCCTTGGGCCTCCACCACGCGGCCCTGAAGGCTTCCCCAAACCAAGGTGTGGGGCAGAGGGGGCTGCAGCATCCACAGGGGGCCCCTTGGGTGGGGTGAGGAGGGGGGCCAGGCCTCCTTTCAGGGGCATTTCCGCTCCACGCACTGTTTGCCCCCCTCCTCATACTCCTGTTTGGAAATCCACATTTGCTGGAAGGTGCCCTGCGGAGGGAAAGGAGAAGGCGGCGAGAGGAGAAAGGCAGGCAGGCCCAGGCGTCCTGCCTCCCCCCACTTCCCCCCTTCAACTCGGAGTTCTCACCCTCGGCTTCCCAGCTGTCCCAGTTGGACTACAACTCCCATCATCCTTGGTGGCTGGGAATGATGGGAGTTGTGGTCCCCCTGCTGCTGGGGAGCCGAGGTTGGAGAGCCCTGGCCAACAGGGTCCCCCCCACAGAGGGACCTGGGCCACCTCCAGTCCCTTCTCCCCACCCCCCCAGGAAAGTCCTGGCCCCCCTCCCCTCAGCAAGCCCTTTGCGGGGGGGGGGGCTTTCCTTCGACCCAACTGCAGCCCCAGGACTCCTTAAACCACTAGCCCCCCCTCCCCTTTCCCGAAAACCGCTCAGCCCCTCTGCTTCCCACCCCCCCACCCCCAGCCCCGCTGCTCCCAGAGAGCCCCCCAGGCGTCCTGCCTGCCAGCTCCCCGCTGCCCCTGTTGGGTCCTGACCCCCCAGAAGGGCTGCCTCCAGGACCCCCGACTCACTAGAGATGCCAGGATGGAGCCCCCGATCCAGGGGCTGAACCTCCTCTCCATGGTGCTGTTGCTGGCAATGAGCTTCAAGCGCATGCTCTGGATGGGGGGGGGGGCGGGGGCCGGCGGGGGGGGGGAGAAAGAGGAGTGGAGGGGAAGTGGGGTTAAAAGGACTGCAGTGCCCTCTGCAGGCCAGCTGGGCGTTTGCAGGGACACACCAATCTTCGGAGCACGTGTGGTGATGTCACCGGGTCACCCCCACAGCAGGACACAGCTCAGAATGGAGGTTCCAAAGGAAACCCCCCCTCAGCGACCCACCAACAGCCTCCCTGCGCTCGACATTTTCCCAGCCCAGCTGGACTGTGACGGATTCAACCATCCTCATTGACCACAGACATCCAAAGGAAGCCAAAGGAACCGAAGAGGGCCGTCCTGCTCCTTGGGCCTGGAAATATCCGGCGCTCTGGGGCAGCCAGGCCATTCCGCTCCGGCAGCTCCCCTCCCCTCCCCTTTTTCCTGATCTTGGCTCACCTAGCCTGAGGAAGAGCCCTGTGTGACTTGAAAGCCTGCACCCTGCACTCAGAAGAACACGAACTGGGGCAAATGGAGGGAGGGAGGGAGGGAGGGGCTTGCCCAGCATTCCCTGCTAGGCATGTTTGCACATGCTCACCGGTGGCGTTTTTTGGGACAGTTCCCGGTTAAGCCGGTCCGTGAAGCCTTGTAGCAAGGTGTTGCCACCAGTGACGATGACGCTGCCATACAGACCCTGCAACGGAGAGAAGCACGATTACAGGGGGACCCCACCGTATTCTCGGTGGAGTTTGACTTGCGTCCTTTTCAGCAAAGGAAGCTCTTTATAAGTTTGATCATTTAGCCCTCTTTTCTTACACCCCTTTGCTCCACTGGGGTGCATGTGTGTCCAAGATGTCTGGATTTTCTGTTTCAATTTGCTCAAAAAAGGTTAAAAGTTATATAAATTTTCCGTTGGGAGCAATTTCTCTTGATGGGACAATGTGGGAACTTCCAAGAGACACAAGAGAACTCTTCAGCTAGAATGGCAGGAGTTAACCTGTGCTTGACACATGGTGCCCATCGTCCTGGGCACTGCTGCAGCTGACACGGGTACCCCTGGCCAAGAGGCACCCGCTGAGTTTGTCACAGGCAGATGAACCCTGGCAGGAACAAAGCTGCGTTTTGCTTCTTCTATGGGTCCCTGCTAGTTCATCTCTTCACTCCAGTGGCCCCCGCCCCCTGCTCACCCACCCCGGCAGGCGTCCCTAGCAGGGGCAGAGTAAAGGGGAGGAAATGCCCCCTGCCTGTGGGGTGACTCACGGGCCGGATGTCAATGTCGCACATGCCGATACTGGTTGTGACTACGTGGCCGACCCCCAACATGGTGTTTCCAGACAGGCCCTAGAGGGGTGGATACAAACGGACCCCAATCTGTATGGATACATTGCAAAATAATCCTATTATGGCATGCACACACACATTCCTCTCTCCCTCCACATAAATATTATTTCTATACCGATTTTCTGCTTGGAGGCGCACACAAAGTGGTGTAGAGTTACAAAATAAGACAAAAACAATCCCAAACAGTATAGAATTACAAAACATCAACATATAAACCACAACAAATCCACACGGGAAACCTCTATCCAGAAAGCCAAGGACTGGCAAACGCTTTCCTGAACAAGAAGGTTTTTTATCCCCAGCGAAAGGCTGCCAAGGAGGAAGCCTCTTGCCAGGACTCAAGGGGGAGGGAGTTCCACAGCTTC
Source organism: Hemicordylus capensis (assembly GCF_027244095.1). Lineage (NCBI taxonomy): Eukaryota > Metazoa > Chordata > Lepidosauria > Squamata > Cordylidae > Hemicordylus > Hemicordylus capensis. The sequence goes on along the minus strand of NC_069662.1, from coordinate 1,375,620 downwards.
AGGGCCACCACAGAGAAGGCCCCCATCTCAGGTGGCCACCAACTGAAATTCTGATGGCGGGAGAATCTGGGGCACCCCCTTCCCCAAGGTATCTTCATGTCTGGGCAGATTCATATGGGAGAAGGGGCCAAGTACCCTGGCCCCAAACCACTTAAGGTCTTGGGACTCCAGATTTTGTTGAACTACAACTCCTACCATTCAACAACCTTTTGAGACCCAAGGTTCAGAACCTCTGGTTTAGGGCTCTAAAGGCAGTCTCCACATAACAGATCCATACACCCACCCCATGCACCAGAAAATTAAATGCATGCACATGGATTTGCACAGGTTAACAAGAACACAACACACACACACACACACACACACACACACACCTGCCCCCCCGCCCCGCTTCTGTTGCTCCCGGAGAAACACACTCCTCACATGTCTTCCCCTCTGCCCCACTGACCTTCACATTGGAGGGGTCAAAGAGCCCCTCGGGGATCCTAAGCCGCTCCGCCCCATAGTCCGTATTATAGCCATTGGGCATCTCGTAGTGGACGGTGGGCATCTGGGCGGCCACCCTGCTCCGAACAAGGGGGTGGGGGAGAGGCAGAGAGACAGTGCATTGCTTGGCCACGCCAGCAGGTGGAGCCAGAGAGGGCCCCTGCCTCCAGAGTGGCCCACGCGCCTTCCTGCTTCCGGCTTCTTCCCTCACACCAAGCCTCTCTCCAGCGGAGAAACCCGCCACTCCCTTGCAGGGCAGACGGTGCCTTCTGACGGGCAGCATCGGCCACTGAGCACCCCCAAGTGCAGCGGACCTCAGGGCCACCCTGGCATCGTGGGTCCTCTTCCGAACCCTGGACTGGAGCAAAGGGACCAGCAAGGGGCCGTGTTCTGCCTCTGCCGTCCTCCTCCCTTTTCGTGGGACAAGCCCTTACTGCTCCCCGAGGCATCCTCCTGCTCACTCTTGTGTTCCACCTTATTTCTTTCGTTTAAAATCCCTTCAAGAGGCAAAATGTGGTCCTTTCATGAGCGCACTCCAGACCTCAAGATGGAGCAAACTTGCCGATGGGAGAGGCCCCCCCCTCCCAAGGGCCCCTCCAGGCAGTGGTTCCTTCTGGCACAAACACCTCTTCTGGCTGGGGGTTTTGTGGGCTGTCCACGCAGAGGTCACAGCAACATCAGAGCAGCCCAGCTGGATCCGGCCCAAGGGGGCCCATCTCGCCCAGCCTGCTGTTTCCCCCAGTGGCCCACCAGATGCCTCCGAGAAGCCCACGGGCAGCGGGTGAGGAGATGCCCTCTCGTCTCCTGCTGCTGCTGCTGCTGCGGCTCCCCTGCAACTGGTCTGGAGAGGCATCGTGCCTCCCTCCCTCCCTCCCTCCCTCCCTCCCACCTAACCACCCTCCGGAGCCAACCTAGAGGTGCCTGCACTCTGCCAGGGGTGGTGGCCCACCTGAAGCTCTCCAGCTGCTTCTGGACTACAACTCCCATCATCCCTGGCCACAGTTGTGGGTGACAACAGCTGGGGAGCTTCAGGTTTGGGATCCCTGGCCTATAGTTCCCCAGGGCTCATTCAGGGACTCTCCACTTCGCCTACATATATTGGGTGTGTGTGTGTGTCTTGGAAGGAAGAAATAAGGATTTTGAAAGTGTGTGGGGACCGAGTGCTCTTCCAAGAGTAGCCTGAAAGTCCTTTCCTCCTTTTATACATTCATATCTTGTCTTTTGAGTGCAATACTCCCCGGCGATTTACAAAAGATGATCAGAAGCATTTTTAAAAACCCACTTCTTTCCTTTCCTTGATTTCCGCCCCATAACGCCCCCCCCATCTCATCAGCCCCAATACTCACTGCTCATCGTAGGGAGAATCAGAGACTTGCAACACAGAGGCCTGGAAATCTTGTATGACCTCCTGTTGGGGGGCGCGCAAAGGGGGGGCAGTCAGTGCAGTCCTGGCCCCTGCAGCCCAGCTCACCACCCATTTCTCTCCCCCCACTTCCATCAAGAAGGGGGCATCTAAGGGGCTCCCAGGGGGCCCCCATCCAGGAGCTGGCCAGGCCAGGCCTGCTTAACCTCAGCACGATTAAGGTCCGTCCAGTGCCCTCAGACCTGCCCCCCCCGCCACGCCTCTCCCCGCCCCCTCCCTCTCTCCAGGACCCAGGCATCCGGGGTCTCTCACATTGCACATGTAATTATGCCAGGACTTGCTAACTTGCAGCAGCTTCTCCTTCTTCTTCCAGTTTGGGGGGGCCCCTTCACGCACAGGCTCCTGCAGGGCAAAGGGGGAGAAAACAAAAAGGCTGGGGAGTGAGTTGGGATCATGCACTTTGGACACGGCAGTCTACCTCACCCCAACTCTGCCCTTTTGCCAGTGCAACATCCCCTTTCCTGCAGCCACTGGGTCAGGTTTTGGTATGGAAAGAACATAACCTTTTTTGGACAAATTCTTGCCGGTGGAGGCTTTTGAGTTATACAGGACTCCTCACCAGGGAAACTGGTTAATCCTTGCTTGAGACAACAAGATGAATTTGTTAATGCATATTGTTTTTAATTACTCAGATATAAACAGAGCAGGAAAGGGGTCCCAAGGAACAATGGAGCCCCACCTCTCACCCTACAGTGACATTCCCTAAGTTTAATCCCCCCCACCTTTTTCTCTAAGCTCTCAAGCCAATGCCTTGCTGAGTTCTGCTCCCTGAAGCACCTTTAATGCCAGGGACTGAACTGAGGAGCTTGTGAACGCAAAGCAGATGTTCTGCCTATGGAACGATAATTCCTCCCCAACCCTGAGTGGTGGCGGAATGGGAAAGAGGCAATACCACCTTGGCTGCAATCATATAGGGTGGAATGATCTCGATATTCATCTCCTGGAAAAGTTCACGGCACTGCATGGAGATGAAGTCTCCGGCCAGCGGGGATTTCACAATGCCTGAAAGCCACACACAGTAAAAGAGTGGTGAGTCCCACAGCTCCTTTGGACTCCCTGCCTAAAAACACCGGAAGGCTCCTCAGCCGGGTCATACCAAAGCGTGTCCGTCTAGGCCCGCCTCTTGCTTCTTCCCACAGTGGCCAAGCAGATGCCTCTGGGAAGCCCACGAGCGGGCTTCAAGACAATAGCCCTTCCTCTGCTGTTCCCACCTCTAGAACCCATACACTGCCCCTGAGTCTGGAGGTTCCACAGAGCCATCTTTCCCCCAGCTTCTTTTGGAGATGGGACAGCCAGAACTGGTCTCCAATATTCCCTTCCTCTTCTGCAGAAACCACAATTCCAAGAAGCCTGGCTCCCAGAATCCTTTGCTCTGAAACTCTGGACTCTGCCAACCTCTGCTGGTTGCCCTGACACAGGCAAGGGCAATTTGAGAGAGAGAGAGGAAACAAAGCGATGCCCTCTGAGCAGGGGAAAGCCACTGGCTTTAAAGCCTGGAGGCTGGGATGTGGCCGTTTGCGCAAGACCAACGTGGCCAAGTAGGGATTCGAACCTGGGGCATTTGTCCTCAGTGCCATTTTCTTTCTCCTGCCACAAAGGCACCTGACTGCCTCCCACTCCTGGCTGTCTTCTCCCTAACTTTTTGTCCCCAGATGTGGCTGCACAACAACTCCCATCACCAGAAGCCATGATGGTCAACGGCTGTGGGTGATGGGAGTTGTAGTCCAGCCCCGTCTGGGGAGCCCTGCTCCAAGCCCTGCTCATCCCCTCCTGGTGAGTCCAGGAGCCCAACCTTGCTGCAGGATGTAACCATCATGGACCGGAATGGCTGTGGTGTGTGTTGCGCCACTGTCCAAGACGAGGCCGGTGCTGCGGCCGTTAGCAAAACTGGAGGTCAAGGGTCAAGGCTTCAGCAAGGGAAAGTGAGCATGTGGGGGGTACTGGCTCTGCCCCCGCGAATGCAACCCTCTGGGTTCAAAATGCCTTTCTCTCACCGGACGGCATGAAGAGATGCCGTCTGGGTACCCATCAGGTATTACCCACCCATCACTGGATCAGGGCACCAGAGTGCCTGAAGGGAAATCAGTTCCAGTTAACCTGTGGAACTCCCGACCCGTTGATCTTTTGAAGCGAGGGGTGGGGAAGAATGCTCATCTGATTCTTTTGATGTATGCAGATCCAGGCCTCAGCGGCAGAAGGATACGCGGTGAGCACAGCTGTCTTGCAGAGGAAGAAAGCAGGGATGCTGTAATGCTCAAACATCAGCTCCGTCAGTTTCTCCCGCTTGGCACGCGTGTTCCACTGTAAGACAGGTGGGGAAGGTGGGGGGCGAAGCATGAGGGGAAGCGGAACTTGGCACAAGAGGACAGGGTGGGGAGAGACCGGGACGAGGGTTGGGCAGGATACGTACCGGGGCCTCGGACATGAGCACAGGGTGGAGGTTGGGTTCTGATTTGATATGCTTGTTGTACGTGTGGTCCAGGATGGCTTGGAAGCAGTCCCAGTCCTCAACTGGCGCGGCAGGCAGAATGGGGACATGGTTGGAAAGGAAGGGGAAAGTCAGCCGGACGACGGCCGGACGGCCAGCCACAAGGGGACACACACACCCCCGCCCGCCGGGTGGCTGGGCCCTTAATCAGAAGCTTCTTCAGAGCACTGTTAAGGAGGGGCAAAACACCTGCAAATACTATCACCTAGGAAGCTGCCTTCTACCGAGTCAAGCCATAGGCCCATCGAGCTTAGCATTGTCTACACTGACTGGCAGCGGCGTCTCTGGGTTGCAGGCAGGAGCTTCTCTCAGGCTCAGCCCTATCTGGAGATGCCACCAGGGAGGGAACTTGGAAGATGCTCTTCCCAGAGCGGCCTCTCCATCCCCTCAGAGGGATCTCTTGCAGGGCTCACCCGGGTAGTCTCTCATCCAAATGCAAACCAGGATGGACCCTGCTTAGCAAAGGGGACAACTCGTGCTTGCTACCACAAGAACCATGCCATGCACTTCAGTGCACGCTGCTGATGTCCTGTCAACTCCAGAACACGTGGGGCACCTGGAGACGTCTTTAGGTGGCTGGAGGGTGTGCCAAGGTGGAGGCTCTGTGTGGCTGGTGCGCAAGCCGGGGGCCTGCCCTGATTAACCCACCTTCTCACCCGGCTCCCACCTGAGAGTCATAATCTGTCCTATCCCGCTTTGTGTTCTGCCAGGACTCCTCTGCCTTTGAGCAGCCGCCTGGCATGCAGCCATTCAACAGGTGAAGCTGGGGGCGGCTGGACTGCTGATGCCCATGAGCTGCCCCAGGCTCAAGAGGCCTGCTAGAAAAGAGCGCGCCCAGGCAGGGGCGCAACCAGCCCCCTCCGTGCCAGCCCAGCGTACTCATCCCGTTCTTGAGGGGAGAGATGACTTCCGTGTTCTCTCGCGGCACATGCAAGGAGTTGGTGTCCATGTAGTAGACCTTCCCCGACTTCTTCTCCTTGTCTCCGTCCAGCTCCATGGCGGAGTCGTCGTGGGAGAGCAAGCCCACCGTGGTGGGGAAATCGGCCTGCAAAGACACCACTGCTGGTGGGGCGCTGGGCCTGGGCCCAGGGCCCTGCAAGGGGGCCGGGCCAGCCAGTGGGGAGGAGGCTCCAGAGACCAGTGGGGGCTGCCGTATGGTGCTCAGAGACAGGGGTTTGGAGCAGGGGCAGGATCGTACCTTGGGGCAGTCTTCTCCAGCATAGCCGGCCCGCACCGAGAACGAACCGATGTCAAACACCAGCGCCCCCACCTCATCTGAGAAAGAACCCAAGAGGTGCGTCACAGTCCGCAGACGGATGCCAGCTTTGGGGGCAGCGTGGGGGGGGGGGCATTTGGGCCAAAAGAGTACATAAAAAGACCCTGAAGACACACCTGTTTTCTCAGGCTCTTAATTAATTAATTTGCAACAGCTTGTTTTTACATCGTTATATTGTTTTAATCCTTTTATCCTGCTGTATATTTGTTGTGCTGTAACTTCTGTACACCACCGAGGGATGCGCATATCAGGTGGCATAGAAATGTGATAGATAGATAGATAGATAGATAGATAGATAGATAGATAGATAGACAGAGCCCCTCTCTTGGAGGGGAGTAATGGCAGGAGAGAGGGCACGCCCTCAACTCCTGCCTGTGGCTTCCAGCAGCATCTGGTGGGCCACTGTGTGAAACTGGATGCTGGACTAGATGGCCTTCCTTGGGCCTGATCCAGCAGGGCTGGTCTTATGTTCTTATGGGGGTGCCTTTGCCTCTGGGGTGAGGACACATCCTGACAATGAGCTTCCCTCTGGCTTGAGTGTCCTGAGGTGCAGATGGCTCTGGAAAGGAGACTAACCATGGGGGGGGGGTCGCAGCTGTGAGATGCACAGAGTGATGGGGCTGGAAGGTACCCAAGGCGATCTAGAGCCCACCCCCCACATGCACCCCCTACGTTGGGATCCTCTGTGCACTAGCCCACATCCGTACCATGTGTGATTTCCTGAGGGACGGCTGTGTGAGTTGGTTGCAAGAAGAAATTTTGTCAACAAGAGGCCACATCACCTAATCCCGGAGTGGCCGACTGGAGGGCCTTCAGTTGTTGTTGGACTACAACTCCCTTCATCCCCAGCTGCAACAAACTGGCTGAGGATGATGGGAACTGCAGTCTAACAGTAGCTGGAGAGCCACAGTTTGGCCACCCCTGATCTAAGCCATGAAAACTGGTGCCATAATTCATGTGTTGTCCTCAAGGTGCAACAAGGCTCTTGGTGGTTTTGAAGAACAGAAGAAGACCAAAGGCTGGATCAGACCAAAGGCTCATCTTGTCCAGCAGCCAGCTCCTTCCCACAGTGGCCACCTGGATGTCTCCTGTGAAGACAGGCACCCTCTCCCACTGTTGCCCCCCAGCAACTATTACTCAGAAGTAGACTGCCCCAGAAGATGGAGGTTCCACCTAGCTGTCACACCTAGGCTGCAGAGACAGAACTCTTCTTCTACGCGAATTTGTCTCTAATCCTCTTATAAAGCCATCGAAGCTAGTGGCCATCACTACATCCCATAGCAGCAAAGTCCACACATGAGTTTATGCCTTGTATGAAGAAGCACACCGTTGTCTACACTGCACACGTCTCTCTATACAAACAGCAAAGATCTTCTTTGGGGTCACTAGCCAAAAACAAGACACTGGTGTCCCCTTAGAATGACACCAACCAAATCAGACGACTCGAAGAAGTGAGCCAAGCCAGAGAGAGAGAGGTGTGGAGACAGTGAATTCAAGCGCAGCCCAGAAGCACCAGCCAGAGGGGTCCGGTCTGGAGCCAGTCTGGGGCCATCTGGGGGCCTGGCAACCCACCTCCTGCTAATCCACACAAGGCACACCCCAGAGGGAAGGTCTCCCGGTGCGCACGGGCCTCATTTCGATGGGCAGGAGCTGGGCACCCCTTGCCAAGCGCTGGAATGCAGCTGCTGCTGCTGGCGGGGTTGGGGGGCGGGGGGCGCTGTGCAGCCACGGCTCCCTCCCTCGGTCTGTGGAGGAATCCCTCCCTGAATCCCCGGATGGCGCTGGCTGGGCCCGATCCCTGCAGGCAGCGGCACCTGTGCATGCCACCACAGCGCTCACCTCCTCCGTAGACCCCTCCGCTCATCGCGGCTGCCGGGCAGCTCCAGCCTCCCTTGCGAGGCTCCTGGGGGCGGGGAAGGGGGCCCAGTCCTGGAGGGGCTTGCTGGCGGCTTCAGCACCCGGGCCAGCTGGACAGCAACCGGGGAGGGGGGGCTGCAGAGGGAGAGCGCTGGGGGGGGGGGCTGCGCCCCAGCCAATCCAGACTCTGCACCCCCATGCTCAGCACAGCCCCTGATTGGCTGCCTTTAGAGACAATGAGAGGAGAGAACAGCTGCATTCTTAAAGGGGCCAAGGCAGTGCATGGTGGCGGGGGGGGGGGGGGGCGTGCTGGACAGGGCAGGGAATGAGGCGGGGGGGGGGGCTCCCTTTTCCCAGAGCCATTCCTTTATAAAAGACCCTTCCTTAAAAGCATTGTCAGAGGATAAAAGGCAGTGCCAGGCCCCCTAAGGGGTTGGAGGGGGTGGCGGCTGCCAGTTAGGAATCTAGGGACACAGACTATAATAGGAAGCTGCCACATACTGAGTCAGACCCTTGGTCCATCTAGCTCAGTATTGTCTACTCTACACAGACTGGCAGCAGCTTCTCCAAGGTTGCAGGCAGGAGTCTCTTTCAGCCCTATCCTGGTGATGCTGCCAGGGAGGGAACTTGGGACCTAGATGCTCTTCCCAGAGCAGCTCCATCCCCTGAGGGATCTTGCAGTGCTCACACTTCTAGTCTCCCTTTTGTATGCAACCAGGGTGGACCCTGCTTAGCTAAGGAGATAAGTCAGGCTTGCTACCAGAAGACCAGCTCTCTCTGCCCCATCATCTATTTGTTCGGACAGCCTGAAATTCATTTCTTAAAAAGAGCAGTTCATACCTCTGAGCACATGCAAAGTTCAGCCCCCCCACCACCATGGAACCACAACCAGCTCCAACACAGCTGAAATGAACACAAATCCTTTAAGTCTTCTGCCCCCATGTTCCTCCACTGTTGTCTCCCATATTGACTTAGATTGTATGGCCCTCAGGGCAGGGACCCCACCCCAAGATATGTTGTGTATAGACAAGAGCCTTGGGTGTGGATGGCATTATAGACATGTTGTTCTTAAACTGGGACTTGGGGGGTTGGTCTTGCAGGGCTTTCAAACCAACCCTGAAGGTCAACACCATTTGTTCAGAAACTAAGCTGCTGGGTATACATGGTCACCTAGTTCTCAAGGAGGCCCCCCTGACACTCCATCACGGTCCTGTTCCCAGTCCTGGAGATTTATTTATTTATTTATTTATTTATTTATCATATTTTTACACCGCCCAAAACTTATGTCTCTGGGCGGTTTACAACAAGATTAAAAAGTAAAACATTAATTAAAAACAAAAGCAAAACAAAACAATTTCAAAAAGCAAGAAATTTAAAACACAATTTAAAAGCCTGGGTGAAGAAATGTGTCTTTAAGGACTTTTTAAAGGATGTCAGAGATGGGGAGGCTCTTATTTCACTAGGGAATGCATTCCAAAGCCTCCCTGAGTAGCCACCAAACGAGCCGGTGGCAAATGCAGACGGACCTCTCCTGATTATCTCAATGGGCGGCGGGGTTCATTACGAAGAAGCCGTTCTCTTAAAAACCCAGGGCCCAAGCTGTTGTTTAGGGCTTTGGTGGCTACACGACGACCATTTCCCTCTCTCCTTGGGGGGTTGTGCAGAACTGCTTTTCAGCTGGGGCAAAACCATAACAATTTATGAAAATGGCAAAAATCCACTTAAAAAAAAAACCTATTTGAGAGGAGGCTGGAACAGGAAGGTCTCTTCTGCCTCCATCTGCCCCCTTTCTTGCTGGCTCTTCTGCTGTGTTTGAATGAGGCTCCAAGTCCCTAGCTCTCCAGCTTGTGACCTCAGTGTGGTATGGGTGAGGGCCTGATCTAGCTTTGCACATTTCACTATGGAGAAGCAGTCCATTAGAATTAGAGCGGGAGATGCTGGGAGCCAGGATGGTGGGATCTGAGAGACTGGGTTAATTGGAGCTCGTGTTAATTGGAGCTCGTGATGGACTTCTAGTGGCTTAATCTTTTGGGTCTCAGCTGCCAACCCTCCTCATTTTGGCCTTCTCTGTCTTAATGTTCTGTTCCCACAGAAGACCATGACACATGATGCTTCTCTTCCGCTGCCATGCAATCCTTACCCTGGACTTTCCCGTGTGGCACAAGATGGGAGATGATGGGTGATAGAGAAAATGAAGCAAAGGCTTCTCCTGGTTTGCTAGGCCTTATGGTTGCTTAGCAACCAGACACCAGGTGACTCAGAGCAGGCCTATAGCCAACCTACAACTTTGGGTGTGTGGGTGGGTGTGTGTGTGTGTGTGTGTGTGTGTGTGCCAAAAAGTAGGGAGCAGCATATCTCGACCTATCAGTCCTGAGTGCAAGCAGCATTCATTTATTTAAAAAATACTTGTTTTTAAAAGGGGGAAGATGGGGGGGCAGGCACACACTAGCCCCCCACCCTGGCTATAGGTCTGACTCAGAGGGCACAACCCTTAATCTGCTTTAGTGGAGTTTAGAATTGGGGCTAACAGGAAGGTAAACAAAGTCTGATGTTGTTTATTCCAGAGTAACTGGACAGGAATAACTACCTATTTCCAAATTCGCCATCTACAGACTGAGATGTCTGTTCAGACATCCAAGCTCTTATTCCTGTCCAGTTACTCTGGAATAAAAAAGATCAGACTTTGCTTACCTTCCTGTTAGCCCCATTCCTAAACTCCCAACGCCCCTTTTCTGGGCTCCTTGGAGGAAGAGTGGGATAAAAATGTTAAAATAAATAAAATAAATAAACTCTGTATTTTTTTGGATAATTGGATTGAGATTGCAATGGTAAAATTACAACTGTGCATTGAAAATATGAGAGGGTGTTGGAGAAAACTCTAGTCTTTTTTGTGACTTAATGGGGCACTTAAGCCTGTCTGCACCCCAAAATTTGAAAGTTTCCCCCCCACTCCCCCCCAAAGGCGGAACATTTATCTTCATCCACCTGAAAATCCAGGTCTTCCTACCCCAGACCGCTCATTGGCTCATGGACACCTTGCTGTTTTCTCTGGCCTTCTTAAAACAAACAAACAGAAATTCAACAGGTGAGCCTCTCTTTCTTAACACATCTGCATATTCAAAATGTGAGGCACAAACAAGTCTGTAGCCAGACATGTTGAGGACGGCGGGGGGGAGACTTATGAGGCAGGCCAACAATTAGGAAGGAGACCGCCTGTATGCTTTCCAAGGGCAGTGGGATCTTTTCTCCACCCCGTGAGGCTGCAACACAGCAGAGACTGGCTTTTGTACTCCAAGCCAAGCCCCTTCCCCAAAATTCTGGCCTGTCCCCCCACCCCAAGCGCCCTCAATGCATTACACAGCCTTCTGCTGCAGGGAGAATGAGACTTCCTTTCCCTCCTCCAGACACCATCTTAATTTCCTGAAAGTTGTTCCTCTTTTTCAGTGTTGTTTTTGTTCCAAGTATTAGAGAAGTAAAAGTTTGCACCCTTTTACCGCCAGGACTCCTGGTTCCTCTAGGTGGGAGGGGGCAAGCAGAAAGGAGCATCAGGCTACCACAGGCACCTGTGCAATGTGCATTAAGAGCTAGGAGGCTGCCAGAATTTCAATAGGTGAAGCTTCCATGCCCCAGAAGGCTGCACCTGTTGATTGTCTGCCTACCTGGTTGCTCTTAAAGAAACAGAGCCCACACCACGAAATTGTGGCAACCTTTCGAGTAAACAGAGGGGAAGGGGCTTTAGAAACACATATATATTGAATGGTGGGATTCTCTGCCATGTGATGTGGTGATGGCCACCAGCTTGGGTGGCTTTAAAAGGTACCTAGACAAATTCATGGAGGACAGACCTTATCAATGGCTACTAGCCTTGACAGCTACGGGCCACTTCCAGCCTCAGAGGCACGATGCCTCCAGATACCAGTGGCAAGGGAGCAACAGCAGGAGTAGAGAGGGCATGCCCTCCACTCTTGCTCCCTAGAGGCATCTGGTGGGCCACTGTGTGAGACGGGAGGCTGGACTAGATGATGGGTGAGGGAGAGGAGAGCTGGTCTGGTGGTAGCCAGCCTGACTTGTCCCCTGAGCTAAGCAGGGTCCACCCTGGTTGCATTTGGATGGGAGACTAGAAGTGTGAGCAGCACTGGAAGAGATTCCCCTCAGGGGATGGAGCCAGCTTCCTCTGTTCCTAACTCAAACAGATCAAGGAGGAATTCAAATTATTAAGGGATGGAGCTGCTCTTCACATCTAGGTCCCAATCTCCCTCCCGGGCAGCCTCTCCAAGAGAGGGCTGAGAGAGACTCCTGCCCGCAACCCTGGAGAAGCTGCTGCCAGTCTGGGAAGACAACACTGAGCTCGATGGGCCAAGGTCTGACTCAGTAAGTGGCAGCTTCCTATGTCCCTATGGGCTTCCTTGGGCCTGATCCAGCAGCGCTGTCCTTGCGTCCCATAGGGAGACCCCGGATTTCTGGGTTTGCGAGGGAGAGGGAAGGGGGCGCCAGCCTGGACTCCGGGGTCCTTTTCCGCCGGGAATAGGGGTCGTCGAGAAGGACGAAAGCCATTACGAGGAAGGGGCGTCCAAAAGCAAAAAGGGAAAAAGGACCACAGCAAAAGCCTCTTTCCTTGTGCAAGAGGAAAAAGTGCGAAAGTGAAAGTGGGTTGGTGTGTGTGTGTGTGTGTGTCGTGTTCCGGGCTGTACCATTTCTTCTCCCCACCCCCACTTCGGTGCAGCCTCTTCCCAAAAGCAATGACTCACCTCCGCCCCCCCCCCCCCGCTCGCCCGCTGCTTGACCAAAGTTGAGGGCTAGGGCGAGGTCAGCTGCTCTTCTTCCTCCTCTCCCTCCCCGCCTCCATTAATTAGAACAGGGGTCTGGAGTAGTCTCTAGGGAGTTGGTATAACCCAGCCCCACCCCACCCGCACTCCGCCTTCCACGCCCCTTCCCTTTATGGGGAGGGGTAAGCCTCCCCCCCGCTTTGCAAGGAAAATCTCCTCCTCCAAGAAGCAACAACAAAAAACCCCGACTGGGGGGGGGTTGACTCCCTCCCGTCTCAGCCACTGGTGACCTCTCCACCCCACACTCTGCCGAGTGGTCGCTTCCAGTTCCAGCCTACCCCAGTTGGTACTATTTCACAATTTTAAAAAGTGTGTGGGGGGGGTGAAGCGAGAGAGTGTGGCCCTCCCCCGAGTTTTTCTCCTCTCCATGCCCAGCCTCCCCACCCCACTGGGTCTGCACCTCTTTTTCCCTCCCCTCCGCGGGGAGTAACTTGGTATCTCCCGCTCCCCCCGCCCTCCTCTGGCCGCGTCCGGCTCTGGGCGCGGCGGTGGAGCCGCATCACTGGGTCCGGGTGGGGAGGGATCGCTCCGCGCAGGGCAGAGTCGAGTCCCGGCCGCCCCCGCCGCGCCGTGCTGGGAGCAGGAGAAGCAACAGCAGAGGGGATCCTTCCGCCCCTGGCTCAGCAGCGGAAACGAGTCCCCCACCCCCTCCTCTCCTCCCCCACCCCCCAAGCCGGCGGCGGCGCTGCTGCAGCAGGTATGTATGGGACGGCGGGTGGGCTGCCCCCTTCGCGTCCCTCTTGCCCTGCTGCTAACAGCCCCCAAGCAAAACACCCTTCCTTCTCCCCTCCCCCGCTCCGCCCCGCTGCAATGCAACCCCTTGAAGGCCCTCGGCCCCATAGCACCTCTCGCGCCCCACTGCACAAGCCCTGTCAGGGCTTCAGTAGCCCTTCTCCTGCCCCATAGCAACGCCCACCTGATTGCACAGCCCCGGGGGAGCGTCCCCGCCCTCGGTGGCCGCCCTTGGCCGAAAAGCTTGCGTTTCTCTGCAGCCCCCGCGCCCCCCAGGCACCCTCCTCCCCCAGGAGCTCCCTCATGGCAACCTTGTGCCCCTCTCCACGCCCCCTAGCAACCCCCTCTTCCCCTGCGGCCCCCCATGGACTTCCTCTGGGAGAGCCCCTCCCCCGCCGTGGGCAAGCCAGCTTTCTCAGCCAGGCCCTGCCCTCTGGAAGCCCCCTCCCTTGCAAGGCTCCTCCAGCCCCCCCCCGCAAAAGCCAGCAACCTTCATAGGCAAAGAGCCCCCCCTCCCCTCTAGAAACCAGCCCACCCTGGAATCCGCAGGCCCTGGGCTAGCTAGCCCGGAGGCTGGGGAGCCGGGACTCCTGGGTTCTCTGAATAACAAGTGTATGGATGGGGGTGGGGGTGCCTTGCGGGCTAGTGGAAGTAGGCACAGCACTGGCAGTGGAGGTGAAAGGCCCTGGGACTTCTGGGATCTTGCTGGGGGCGGGGGAGTTGGGGCCTAGATTTTTCAGCCGGAGGGCAGTGGGAGCCCGGACGCCTGGGTCCTCTGGCTAATGGGTTACATTCTCATTCTCTCGCTCTCTTGTGGCCTGTGGGGCAGAAAAGAGGCTAAGGCAGGCCCTGGAGAGGGCCAGGGCTCCTGGGTTCCTTGCACAGGAGTGTGGCTGCTGGCAGCCTGGACGCCTGGGTTCCTGCCTGGGAGTGCCTCTTTCCCAGGCTGGGGCGGAGGAGGAGGAGCAGCGGTGGCGGCAGCAGGAGGGAGGCAGCAGCTGCTGGCTTCCCCTGGGGCACCTCTTGTTTAATGAACTTGCCTGGGGACCTTAATGATGCACAAATGAGCAGGGACCCAGCCAGCCTTGTCTCTTCCCCCACAGCAGTGGGGGGGGGGCGGGCCACCCCCCAGGGGTAGGCAACCTTGGCCTGCCAGCTGTTGCTTAACTACAACTCCCCAGTTTTGGCCGGGGATTATGGGAAGTATCCTTCAGCAACCGCTAGGGAACCAAGGTGGCCGACTCCTGGGCGACAGCGTCGGAGTGCCATTTCTAATGGGGACTGACACGGTGCTGGGCCAGTCCCCCCCCCCCCGGCACAACCCCCCCCCCAAGAGTGCTCTTCTTAGTGCCTCCCTTGCCAAGCTCTTATCTTGTACTGCTGAAGTCCACAGCCTCTTGCGACATTGCCCCCCACCCACCCCCTGCTGCCAGTTCATCCTCACACTGTGTAGTGGGTTACTGTGGTTCCCATTTCACAGATGGAAGAGGGGGAAACTGAGGCTGCAAAAGAGTGGTTGCTACAAGCTACCCAGGGAAGTGTGAAACTGGGTTCTGGATGAGGCACCTCTGGCCTTTTCCTGTCCTGGAAAACCGTGGCCATTGCTCTGGAGTCTGTGGCACTGGGGAGCTTGGGGGGATGTCGGCCTGTTTTGTGGGGGGCAAGTGAGAGTGATGCAAGGTCCTGACCTCAGATGGGGACTGAAGGGTCTCTAAGGGCCTTCGCCTTGTAAACCTTCACCTCTGCACACCTGTACGGCACTTTGTATGCTTGATGCAGAGTACCTGTGGAGAACAGAGCTGAGTGGGGCACACTGAAAGAAAAAGCCTTTTGCCTTGTGGGGAATGTGGTGGGATTCAGATGCTGAGGGTGCCCAGCATGTTCCCTCTAACAGGGATTCCCAGGTGTTGCTCACTACCATCATCGCCAGCCAAAGGCCATTGCCACTGGGGATGATGGGAGTTGTAGTGGGCAACATCTAGGAATCCCTGTTAGAGGGAATGTTGCCTGGGTCCCCATGTGGTCTGATTGTAGTAAACTTCAGGGCAGGACTTGGGAAAACGCCAGACCTGCTGCTTTGGGTGCCCCGCAATGTCGTGAGGCTAACCAGAGACTCTCTGGCTAGACTACAGCTCCCATCACCCCCAGCAGCTGTAGCTGAAAGGCTTTGTAGGAAGTTGAGACCCTCTTCCATGGAACTTGGGCATCCCAGTTTCCAGCCCCCTTGCCTCACCGAGGGCCCAGAAGACCTTGCGCCCGCATGCTGTGCTTGTTGGCACCTACTAAACTCTGTCTCCTCTTCGACTGGCGGAACGAACCCACAAGGCCTACCCTGCGTGTGTCTGCGTAGGGCTGGCCGGCCTGTTTTCATTCTGACGGCGGGTGGTGGAAGGAACTGAAACTGGGTTAGGTTCCTGCTTGAAGAAGCTGACCATGGGAAGACGCTGCTTGGGGAGCAGAGGTGGGGCTGGGCGGAGACGGTAGGAGGGGGAGATTGGGACCTCCTGGGCCACCTTCCTAACTGAGGAGGGGAAACTCTTTCTGCTTTTCACCAATGTGCAGTAAG
Source organism: Hemicordylus capensis (assembly GCF_027244095.1). Taxonomy (NCBI): domain Eukaryota; kingdom Metazoa; phylum Chordata; class Lepidosauria; order Squamata; family Cordylidae; genus Hemicordylus; species Hemicordylus capensis. Next base: position 1,359,966 of record NC_069662.1, on the reverse strand, counting down.
GTAAATTGTGGCTGTCCGTGTGTAACTGAAACAGCAGCCTACTTCTCCCTTGTTCCTCTTGCCTTCATTTGCCTTCCTCTGTTGACTCCCTTCTCTCAGTTACTAGATTGTAAGCCCCTCAGGGCAGAGACCTGACGTCTTATACTTAGCTCCATATACCTGGCGCCTTGCAGTAATAATAAATAATAATAATAATGAAAAGCACTGGATCCTTCTCTGTATTGCAAGGCACCGTGCCCATATAAATGGGGAGCCCCCAGCTGTAATTGGGAAATGGCTGGCGGGGACAGCCTGGAGTCTGTCCTCTGTCTCTGGGGCATGCCACTTCTGCACTCCTGCCCCCTTCCCTTGTCCTTGTGATGGGTCCTTCTCTCCCCTTCTCTCTTGCGTTTGGAGGGAGGCCGAGGCAGGACGTCCAAGGCCGGCGGTCACCCATCGGAAGAGCTATATATAGCTTGGCACCCGTATCGGTGTGTGCGGAGATGCTCTGGCATCGGTGGATGGCTTTCCGCGTGGTTTTGAGTGGCGCAGGGTGTTGTAAGGGTGGGGTGACTCAAAGGGGATGTGTGTATGGAAAGGAGCAAACTTCTAGTGCTCATGAAGGTGTGTGAAAGAGAGAGGACCCTGCGACTGGCTGAGAGGGACCAGCTTCTCAAGGAAGTTGCGGATGATGGGAGTTGTGGCCCAGCAACCTCTGGGGGCCCAAGCGCGAGCCAGCCTCAGCTTGCAGGGTCTGTGCACCAGCTCGGGATGCTAATCTCTGCTAGGAAGTTGCCGCCATGGGGCCAGCTCTCTGGCTTGGTAGTGGGAGCAGAGGACGTGGTCCTGTGTGTGTGTCTGTGTGTGGCACGAGTGTGCCTGCTCCAGACTGCTGGTTGTGGCTTGAGTGTCTCCTTAACATGCTTTGGTGATGCTCACGGCTTGTTTTCTCTGTGCTTTCGGTGGCTGCTGGTAGATCAGGGGGAGAACCCGTGTCTCTGGTTGCCCGTGCAAATCCCGAGTAAAAAGGGGGCCGCCAGGTGGGTTTGGAAAGCGAGGACGCTGGCGGATCTGGGCGCCCGGCGGCTGCACGCCTTCTGCCCTGGTGGGGAGATCTGAGGGTGTCTCCGCTGCCGCCGCCTCCTCTGTGCTGGCTCCTGTCATGTCTGTGTCTAGCCCCACAGCCCCGCTTGCTCCACCCCAGGAGGGCCCGATGAGCAAGGGCTTGCAGGAGGGAGAGCGGCGATCCCACAGCAAGGGACGGGAGCGGCCTGCGGCTTCCTGCTTGTACTGAGAGCATGAAAGGCTTGTGATGATCCCGGAGGGCCGGCGGGGGGTTGGCTCCGTTCCCGGGCCACTTCCTACCCTTCATCTGACCCTCCCAGGCAAGCCAGCAGTCCTGGCTGCCCCCCAGCACGCCCCCTGCCCCCCCCCGCCCAGGATCCAGCCCTTTGGGCTCTGACTCCCCCCCCCGCCCTGGTGGTAGCCCTTTGGCCCTGCAGCCCCTGGCCGTGGCCCCGCTGTGTGGGGAGGCAAGCGGTAGAGGCCGCTCCTGTAATCCCGCCGTAATCTTGTTTACACTTGAGGAGATTTGCGTTTTTGCTTAATGCACTTTCTCTAATGAGGCAAATGGGATTAGGGATTAAGGCTGCGGGTGCAGGAAGGGTGTGTGCGCGCGCGCGCACGAGATCGGTGTGGTCTCAGCAGCGTTTGCCATGCGGCTAGTGGAAAATGTCCGCTTAACCCTCCCCGCCCTGCCCCCCCAGCGCCCCTCAGGCCTGTTGGGAAGCCAGCCCCCCACATCGCAGCGGAGCACAGGCCCAGAGTGGGGCAGGCCGCCCTCCGCTGCTTTGGAAGGGCAGCTGCTGCTGGCGTGGGGCTGTGGCTGGCCTCCCCTTTCCTCCCTCCACCCCAAATCCATTTTGGTCTTGGATTTTCACATCCGGTTGCCAAGGCAACCACCGCTGGAGTGTTGAGATGGTGTGTGTGTGTGTGTGTGTGTGTGTGTGTGTGTGTTGCCACAGCAACACCTTCTACCTCTCCTTTCCCAGCTGCTCTTGCCTGAGTTGGGGGGGGGTGGGTGGAGGGCGACATGGGCGCTGTCCCTGGGCCCCCTCTGCAAAATGGCCGGTGCTAAGCTCTGCAAAAGGAAGCCCACCCCCACCCCACCCCGTTTGAACATTGCTGCCGCCACCGTGAGCTCTGGGAAGCTCAGCTTCTGTGCACGCATGCACGTGATCCCCCCCCCGCACCTGCTCTAACTCCTCGATATCACTGGCCTACCTTACAAGTCTGTTGTAAGGGGTTTCACAAGATAATGCACGGGCAGCATTTTGGACACTTGGGAATGTTAATAAAAGGAAAGAAATCCATCTTGCATTCAGTGTCTGATGCACGGCAGCAACAGGGAGTTTGCCCCCCGCTCCACAGCAAGTGGCACTTGGAGGTATACTGCTTCTGAACATGGATGTTCCATGCCACCCTCATGATTAATGGCCACTGATGGGCCTCTTTACTCCTGCCAAAAAAATGCATGTTGTTGTTTTGCAGGGTTTCCCAAGCTTTGTTCCCAAGATGTTTGGGTTCATGGATATTAGATCTGTTGTGTGTGATTTCAGGTCTCTGTTTTCAGATTCTGAAGTCCCTGTGCGGGACTACCACTCCCATCATCCCCCATCAAGCCGTTGTGGCTAGGGATTATGGGAGTTGTAGTCCAGCAACATCTGCAGACCCAAGGCCGTTGGGTTGTACCTCAGTGATAGAGCATCTGCTTTGCATGCAGAAGGTTCCAGGTTGAATCCCTGGCAGCAAAAGAACCTAGGAAGCTGCCTTATACAGAGTCAGACCCTTGGTCCATCTAGCTCAGTATTGTCTTCCCAGACTGGCAGCGGCTTCTCCCAGGTTGCAGGCAGGATTCTCTCCCAGCCCGATCTTGGAGATGCTGCCAGGAAGGGAACTGGGAACCTTCTGCTCTTCCCAGAGCGGCTCTATTCCCTGAGGGGAAGATCTTCCAGTGCTGCTCACACTTCTAGTCTCCCTTTCACATGCAACCAGGGTGGACCCTGCTTAGCTAAGGGGACAAGTTATGCTTGCTGCCACAAGACCAGCTCTCCTCTCCATAAGAACAGCCCTGCTGGATCAGGCCCAAGGAGGCCCATCTAGTCCAGCATCCTGCTTCACACAGTGGCCCCCCAGATGCCCCTGAGAAGCCCACAGGCAGGCATTGAGGGCGTGCCCTCTCTCTCCTGCCGTTACTCCCCTGCAACTGGTACTCAGAGGCATCCTGCCTTTGAGGCTGGAGGTGGCCCACAGCCCTCCGACTAGTAGCCGTTGATAGACCTCTCTTCCATGAAGTTCTCCAAACCCTTCTTAAAGCCACCCAGGTTGTTGGCTGTCACCACACCTTGTGGCAGAGAATTCCACAAGTTGATTTATTTATTTATTTATTTATCTATTTTTATTTATTTATTTATTTATTTATTTATTTATTTATTTATTTATTTGATTTCTATACCGTCCTTCCAAAAATGGCTCAGGGCAGTTTACACAGAGAAATAAACAAGATGGGTCCCTGTCCCCAAAGGGCTCACAATCTAAACAGAAACATAAGATAGACACCAGCAACAGTCACTGGAGGTCCTGTGCTGGGGGTGGATAGGGCCAGTTACTCTCCCCCTGCTAATTATGCGTTGTGTGAAAAAGTACTTCCATTTGTTGGTCCTAAATTTCCTGGCAGTCAGCCCCCTGGTTCTAGTGTTATGCATGAGAGAGAAGAATCTCTCTCTACCCACTTTCTCCACACCATGCATGATTTCATAGACCTCTGTCTAGCATCTCCAGGGAGGGCTGGGAAAGACGCCTGCCTGAAACCTTGGAGAGCTGCTGCCAGTCAGTGTAAGCAAGACTGAGCTCGGTGGACCCAGGGTCTGACTCAGTATATGGCAGCTTCCTACGTTCCTGTGATAACCTGACTTAATGGGAGTTGGTTCTGGTTGATTTGGGGCTGTGATCTTCACTGAAGGGATGGTGACTGGCTGCCAGGACTCCTGGGTTCTCTTGGGAAAGAGGGGGAGCTTGAGGGTGTGTGTGTGTGTGTGTGTATGCTGTGTGCTTACCCACACCCCAAAAGGAAACCTTTTTTTGCGCGGGGGGGGGGTCAAAATCTTCGGAAAAAAGATTTCAGCTTGGCTTCTTAATACCCCCCCCCCGACACACAGCCCCTCCAAATCTGGTAACATATACCGTGTTCCCTCTAACAGGGATTCTCTGATGTTGTTTACACCCCCCACAATCCCCAGCCAAAGGCCATTGAAGCTGAGGATGCTGGGAGTTGTAGTCAACCGTATCTGGGAATCCCTGTTAGAGGGAACAGTGAACATATATCCCAGACTGCTGTGTGGATAAATGAAAGGATTGCAGCACAGTTTGGTAGAAGTCCTTATTCTTTCTTGGTTGGCTGGGAACCAGGACGCCTAGGTTTTCCGGTGACCGGTGGTAGGCAGTCTTGGCTCTCTAGCTGGGGATGATGGGAGTTGTAGTGCAGTAGCAGCTGGAGGTTGCCCACCCCTGGACCCGGGTGTATCAAGCCAGGGTGCCTGCCTGGTCTGGTGTTGGCAGGATGGATCCTCCTTTTTGGCCTCTTCTGGCTGGGAGAGGAGTGTGGCTCAGGTCAAATATTGCAAAGAATAACTGACTCCCCCCCCCTTCCCATTGGAATCAGGATTGTGGCCAGCTGAGTGGGGCTGGAGGCCAAGCCCCCCCTGCGCCGACGTCCGCCATGAGTGAGCTGGAGCAACTGAGACAGGAGGCGGAGCAGCTGCGGAACCAGATCAGGGTGAGTGCTTGGAGAGGGGGAGGGTGTGTGTGTGTGTGCGGGCGTGCTGAAGGTTGGGGCTTCCAGGTACGCAAGTTCCTAGTCCTCACTGGTGTGGAGAAGGAATAGTTTACATAAGAACACAAGATCCAGCCCTGCTGGATCAGGCCCAAGGCCTATCTAGTCTAGCATCCTGTTTCCCACAGTGGCCCACCCCTGTTTCTGCTTCAAGGCTTTTGAAAGGGGAGGGGGCCCTATGGCCATCAAGACGAGTAGCCATTGATAACCTCGGAGTGGTGGGTGCCACACGGCCTGCAGCATCTCTGCTGTCCAGGTGAAAGGACCAAGGCTAGGGAAGAGGGAACTTGCCCACATCTTCGTCTCCCCCTTCTGCAGGACGCGAGGAAAGCATGCGGCGATTCAACATTGACCCAGGTAAAGTGGAGTTTTTTCAGAATTGGTTTCAGGGGCTGGAGGGTGGCTTGCTTCTGCCCTTCTTTCTTTATTTTATTTGTAATTTTATTTGTAATTTTATTTAACACATTTGTATATTGCTCAAAACGCCAGTATAGCTCTTTCAATACAAGAGTCATATGGTCTCTCCGAGACGACCCAGAGACCAACCTGGCTGCCGCATTCTAGAACAACTGCAGTTTCCGGACTACATACAAAGCCAGCCCCACATCGAGCGCATTGCAGTAGTCAATAGTGATGTGCACGGACTAGTCTGGAGGCCATTCTACAGGCTTCCGGACCGGTCCAGACATGGATGGTTCGGGGTTCGGCCGGACTGGGGTGGGGGTTCCTTTAAGGAAGGGGGGAGGGTGTACTTACCCCTCCCGCTGCTTTCCCCCCTCCGCGTGCCTTTTTTAGTTAGCAATTGGGGCGGCAGGATTCCTCCCTGCCGCCCCTTCCCCCCGCTTGGCTGCAAAAGGCTTCAGGAAGTCTTTTGTGCATGTGCGCAGCCACACACACGAGCGCATGTCGCGGAGACATGGGGTGTGCGTGCGACGTGCACACACGCAAAAGGCTTCCTGAAGCTGGGGGAAGGGGCGGCAGGGAGGAATCCTGCCGCCCCAATTGCTAACTAAAAAAGGCATGCGGAGGGGGGAAAGCGGCGGGATGGGTAAGTACACCCTCCCCCCGCCCCCCCTTAAAGGAACCCCCACCCCAGTGCCGGACCACAGCTCCGCGGTTCTGTGCACATTACTAGTAGTCAAGTCTGGAGGTGACCAGCAGATGTACCACTGTTCTGAGGTCATTTATCTCAAGAAAGGGACGCAGCTGGTGTATCAGCCAAAGCTGGTAAAAGTCACATCTGGCCATTGCTTCAACCAGGGACACCAGGGAGAGTTTTGTGCCCAGAAGCACCCCCAGACTGCGTACCTGTTGCTTCTGGGGAAGTGTGGCCCCTTCCAGAACTGGCAGATCAAAACCATCTCCCGAGTTCTGACCCCGCACAATAAGTACCTCCGTCTTACCTGGATTCAGCCTCAGCCTGTTACCTCTCATCCAGCCCACCACTGCCTCCAGGCAGGCATTTAAGGAGGTTATGCCTTCTCCTGATGATGCTGACATGGAGAAGTAGATTTGGGTGTCATCTGCATACTGATAACACGCTACACCAAATCTCCTGATGATCTCTCTCAGCGGTTTCGTGTAGATGTTAAACAACATCGGAGACAATTCAGAGCCCTGAGGGAAGTTATAAGCAGGGTTACTCAAACTTAGGTTCCTAGATGTGGTTGGACTTCAACTCCCATCATCCCTGGGGATCCATTGGGGGTCCAGAAGGCCATTGTGGTGGGGGATTATGGGAATTTAAGTCCAACAGCATCTGGGGATCCAAGTTTGACCACCTCTAATAGGAGGCATATAGGAGTTCCCCTACTTGCTGAGCAAAGAGGCACCTTTTTAAAGCAGGGGTGGGCAAACTTGGCCCTCCAGATGTTGAACTACAACTCCCATCATTCCTAGTCACAATTTATGTAAAGTGATGATTCTCTTCTGAGCAGCTGGCCCAAGTTCATCCTAAAATAACACAAAATTGCGAGCCTGATCCTTTGGGAACCACTTTACTTTATTTTATTTTCTATATAAACCACTTTGAGAACTTTGGTTGAAAAGTGGCATATAAATATGCATAGTCGACATTGTTCTGCCAGACCCGCCCAGGATTTGGAGGAGGCGGAAAGCTCTCACTGGAGCTGTTGGCTCCTCCTGTCCTCTCTCGGAGGCACTAACCTTCTTCTCGGTCTCCTTCCTTCTCCTCCTCTCAAGATCACAGCTGGCCTCGATCCGGTTGGCCGGATCCAGATGCGGACGAGGCGCACACTAAGGGGCCACCTGGCCAAGATCTATGCCATGCACTGGGGGACGGACTCCAGGTGAGAGCAAAGGGCTGCCACTTCTGGAAGCAGAGGAGGGAGGGCCAGCCTGCGGCAAGGTGGGGAGAGGATTCATGAGGACAGCCCTGCTTGCTGCTGGACCAGGCCCTCCAAGGAGGCCTGTCTAGTCCAGCCTCCTGTTTCCCACAGTGGCCCACCAGATGCCTCTGGGGAGCCCACAGGCAAGCAGTGAAGGGGTGCCCTCTCTCTGCTGTTGCTTCCCTGCAACAGGAATTCAGAGGCGTCTGAGCCTGGAGGTAGTTGGTAGCCATCAGGACTCATCGCCCCCCTCGATAGACTTGTCCTCCATGAATTTGCCCGGGCCTCTTTTGAAGCTATCCAAACGGGTGGCCATCACCACATCCTGTGGCAGAGAGTTCCATGGTTTGGTTATGCGCTGTGTGAACAAGTGCTTGCTTGTGTTGGTCCTACATTTCCTGGCCACGAGTTTCATGGGATGGTTCTAGTGTTGTGAGAGAGGGAGAAACACTTCCCCAGGCATAATTGTATAGACCTCTGCTGGAAAGAGAGTGGAAGGTCATCCAGGGCTGCTGGTAGCCAGAAGCTTCCTAAAACCATGTGGGCTAGTCAGGATTCCCTCCCTCTGGATCTCTGTGCTGTCTCTCCCTGCAGGCTGCTGGTTAGTGCCTCCCAAGATGGGAAGCTGATCATCTGGGACAGCTACACCACCAACAAGGTAAGGGCCTGATGCCAGGGTGGGGGGGGGCACGTTGATTTGATCTGAGGCAGGCTGGCTGGCAAGCTTCCGGGGGGGGGGGGAGAGAGAGAGAGTGCTGATCCCTCTTGGTCCTTCCTTTCCCCACCAGGTCCACGCGATCCCTCTGAGGTCGTCCTGGGTGATGACCTGTGCCTACGCTCCGTCTGGGAATTACGTGGCTTGTGGAGGCCTCGACAACATCTGCTCCATCTATAGCCTCAAAACCCGGGAGGGGAACGTTCGGGTGAGCCGGGAGCTCCCAGGACACACGGGTGAGGGACCCGCCCTGCTCCCCTCCTCCCCTTCGCAAAACAACGGGCCTGGGGTGGGGTGGGGTGGGGGAGGCCCCCTCTGTTCCCTCCAGGGTTGGGCTTCACGCCCATCAAATCATAGCCAGATATTCTTAAAGCATTCCGTTTATTAGGATGACAAAAAAGATCTATCAACAGGTGTGATACTTGTGTTAATTACAAGAAAGGTCCTGTTGTTTCATAGCAAGTTAATGTAATGGATTTTTCCAGAGGTGCTAGCCTTGGGTTGTTGCAGTCGTCATCCAGGAACATCTAGGGCCTGCGGTTGAGAAGCCCTGCTATTGTTTCTTCATTTATCTCCGCCTGCCCCCTGGGTACACCTACTGCTTGGGGTGACCCATAAAATTAGTAAAATGCATACAACATAAAACAGCAACTTAGTGTGCAGCCTGTGTTTGACCAGGCAAAGTCATTTTTCATAGATTACGCTTACAAGAAAGCTCAAGCAGTTGAATATATATGTATTAATCTATTTTAATTGATTAATTTTGTATGAATGTGCTTACAAAAGGGAAGTAAAAGAACAGGGGGATTTTGTAGGATGTCAACTTAAAACATTTATTTTGTTGAATAATTACCAAACATAGTAAACTTGAATGTGAGAGAGGTCTTTGGCTTTCCTTGGGCATAAGATCATTTTGGAATTATTGATCTGATTATTGAGTGTTAAAAATCTGAGAACAAAGTTAAAATAGGAAAATTATACTCTGAATTTATTCTATTAAAACACACACACACACACACACACACACACCCCTAAACCTTCCCCCAGCGCAGTTTGGTGTAAAAGGTAGTGTATTCGGCTAATTTAAGTGGCAGGATTGTTTATGCAAATTTGGTTATCTGTAGGTAATTGGAGTATGGTTTTATTTCGCACAAGCCTACCCACAAACAAACTTCAAAATATATAATAAATATAAAGTTAATGAAACGAAGAAGAATTAAGAGGCTCAGTTATAACCATACTTAAGAGCTACAAGTTAAAACGTTAAAAGCTGGAAAAATCATCTGATCTGAGCATAAAACATTCAGAGCCTCTCTCCAAAGATGGGCCTTTAGTTGTTCTTTAAAAGCCCCGAGGGAGGGAGCCTGGCGAAGCACGGAACCCAGGAGGGAGGTATGCTGCTCCTTGCGTTGTTGGCTGGATGGCCGGTCTGCCAGCCCCGAAGCCCTCCTGGGCCCCACTGACATGGGCTCCTCTGTCCCCTGCAGGCTACCTCTCCTGCTGCCGGTTCCTTAACGACAACCAGATCATCACTAGCTCTGGAGACACAACCTGGTGAGCCGGTGATCGTGGGGGAGAGGAGGCCTGATGCCACGGCAGATGGGCCCCTTGCGGTGAAGTGGGAGAGGGTGGCCCCGTTCTGTGGCTCTCCCCTGACCCTCCGTTTCCCCTCCCCCTTCCCAGTGCCCTGTGGGACATAGAAACAGGCCAGCAGACCACCACGTTCACGGGCCACAGTGGCGACGTCATGTCCCTGTCCCTGTCCCCCGACATGCGGACCTTCGTCTCGGGTGCCTGCGATGCCTCCATCAAGCTGTGGGACATCCGAGACAGCATGTGCCGGCAGACGTTCACGGGGCACGAGTCCGACATCAACGCTGTCTGTGTGAGTGCAGCACCTTCGGCGGGGCTGTGGGCCTGCGGCCAAGGGACTGGAGGGCCCCCATCACAGAGGTCTGGGTGGGAAGCGGGGGCTCAGGGGCGCAGGGCTCCGGGCTCCCCTGCAGGGAGGATGCCCTTCGTCTTCTGGTGGATACAAAAGGGATGGTGACCTGACGAAATCCCTTCCCGAAATCACAGATGAGCTTGCTCGGGGGCTCACCAGATGATGGTGATGGACTAGGCCAGGGCTGCACAACTGCTGCCCTCTGTCTGTTTTTGGACTACAGCGTCCATCACCCCCCACCACAGCGGCCAATAGGGGGGGATAATGGAAGTTAGGAACAGAGGAAGCTGCCATATACTGAGTCAGACCATTGGTCTATCTAGCACAGTATTGTCTACCCAGACTGGCAGCGGCTTCTCCAAAGTGGCAGGCGGATATCTCTCTCAGCCCTGTCTTGGAGATGCCGCCAGGGAGGGGACTTGGGACCTTCTGCATGCAGATGCTCTTCCCAGAGCGGCTCCATCCCCTAAGGGGAAGATCTGACTGTGCTCACACTTCTAGTCCCCCATTCAAATGCAACCAGGGCAGACTCTGCTTAGCAAAGGGGACAAGGCCTGCTGGCTGCCACCAGACCAGCTCTCCTCTGCAAAAGGGTTGAAGTTGTGGAGTCCTGGACTAGGCTCTTGTGGCTGGGGGTGCAGCAGGATTTGAGGACCGCGGGGCGAGAGAGAGGGAGTTTCTCTCTTTCTCCGGCTACTGGGAGGCCACTGAATGGAACTGACTGAGCAGTGGATTCAGAAAAGGCAGAAGGGAGGCTTCATAGGAAGCTGCCTTCTGCGGAGTCGGGCCAGCGGTCCTTCTGGCTCAATATTGTCTGCTCTGACTGGCAGCGACTCTCCCAGCCCTACCTGGAGAGGCTGCCAAGGGTTGAACCTGGGATCTTCCGGATGCAGAGCAGATGCTCTGCCACTGAGCTGCAACCTCATCCCTTAGACAGCTCTGTTGTGCGCAGAAGATCTCTCTCTTCTGAATGAAGTCCTGAATGCACTCTGTGTGTGTGTGTGTGTGTGCAATTTCTATAGCGCCCTACCAAAAATGGCTCAGGGTGGCGTACATTAAAACAAAACAATTAAAACCAGTTAACAGTTTAAAACCAGAGACTATAACTGACTTTACTCAGTTGTATTCATTGGCCTCCCAGTATTAAGTTAGAACTTTCTAACAAATGGAATTCCCTGTCACAAGATGTGGCAGCGGTTTAAATGGCTTTAAAGGGGGATTAGACAAGTGTTGGGAGGAGGTGGAGAAATCTGTCAATGGCTGCTATCTGGTAGCCCTGTGGAACCTCCATGTACCAAGGCAGCCTATCTTGAGCCCAAGAGGCTAGGGCTGTGGGCTCCGTGGAGGCATCTGCCTGGCCACTGTGGGAGCAAGGGGCGAGGCGAGAGGGACTCTGGCCTGACTCGGCGGGGCTCTTCTGAGGGCAGCGTTCTCTGACGCGTGTTCTCCCCGTGCCGGCCCTCAGTTCTTCCCCAATGGGAATGCGTTCACCACGGGCTCGGACGATGCCACCTGCCGCCTCTTTGACCTGCGGGCCGACCAGGAGCTCATGATGTATTCGCACGACAACATCATCTGCGGCATCACCTCGGTGGCCTTCTCCCGGAGCGGCCGCCTCCTCCTGGCCGGCTACGATGACTTCAACTGCAACATCTGGGACTCTATGAAAGGCGACCGTGCAGGTGAGCCTTGGCGGGACACTCGCCTGACTTCTGCGCCAAGTTCACCGGCGCTCTCCTCCTTCCTCCCCATGCGCCCCACCCATCCTGCTGCAAGCACACTCCATGGCTGGCAGCCCCTTTTCTGGCCACTCCTGGACCTCCAGCCTCTGCCCACGCTGGGGTCCTTGACCTTGGGTCCGCCAGACGTGCTTGGACTACAACTCCCATCATCCCAAGGTCAAGATCCCTGGCTCTAAGTTAAGTCCTGTGATCTCCCTATTGAGATCGAGTGGTTGTGACCAGAGATACAAGCCCCATCCAGACATTATCCTGTATGAGTGTGCAGTTGTCTGCACACTCGTATACGTGTTTGTGTGAATGACTGGACCTGCGTTCATTTGAAAAGTCAACCAGGATGCAGGCCCCTCGAATGCAGGGTGCAGATAGGAAGTGTATTCCTGTGCCTGGGTACAGATTTGTCCACTCACTGTATGAGTGCGGAACATAACATGTGAATGGACCTTAACTAGCTAGACTCAGCATAGCGTAATTGTTAAAGTGTTTGACTGGGACCGGGAAGACCTGAGTTCGAATCCCCATTCAACCATGAAACTCATTGGGTGACTCTGGGCCAGTCATGTATCTAACCTACCTCCCAGGGTTGTTGTGAGGATAAAAATAACCATGTACACCGTAGGGATGTGCACGGAACCACAGCAGGGAGGCTCGAAGGCGGTGCGGGTGCTGCTTTTAGGAGTGCTGCTTCCCCGCCCCCCCCCCCGGCATCCATTTTTGTAAAAGCCCATCAGTATGGCTGTGTACCTCCCTGCTGGCACGCCAGGGACTTCCAGTCATATCCGGGCAATGGGGCAGCAGGGAGGTATGCTGCCGCCCGGAAGGGCTTTTACAAAAATGGACACCAGTGGCGGGGGGGGGGGAGCCAGGGGAGGGGTAAGTGCGCCCTCCCCCACTCCTAAAGCTAGACACTCCCCGTCGTCAAACTGGTCTGGAGGCCCATAAAGGGCCTCCGAACCAGTTCTGTGCACATCCCTAGTACACTGCTCTGAGCTCCTCGGAGGAAGAGCAGGATAGAAATGTAGATGATGATGATGATGATCTGGGGGGTTTTTAGAACAGGGGTGGGTTTGGCAACCTGGAACTCTCCAGCAGTTAGACTCTGGCTTCCAGCACTTGTGGCTGGGGATGATGGGTGTTGTAGTTTATCTGCGGCTGGAGAGAGCCTCAATTGACCAGCCCTGATTGAGATCTCCCCCTCCCTTTTTTTTTCCCTCCTCTGGGGGTAGAAGTGAGAGCTACCCTTAGAAAATGGTGGAGAAATTCAGGGATTTAGTGGAGCAAGGAGCTTTTTCTAGCTTGGGTCTTAGTTTGTGAGAGAGAACTTATTTGTTTAAAAATAACTTTTAAGAAATATTAATTAATAATAATAACAACCTTAATAATAATTAAGGCTGGGGACTCCTTAAGGAAGAAAGAGGGGGAAGGAGAATAACGTAGCCCCAAAGAAGGAAAAAAGGGTGTGGAATCCCAGAGGTGCTAGATAGATTAATAGATGGTTATTCAATGTGGCCTGGCATGGATGCCTGTTTGTGCAGGAAACAATTCCCAGAAAGAGGAGAACTACATTCTGCTACAGCTGTGTGGTGCAGTGGTTAGAGGGTTGGACTAGGCCCAGGAGGACCAGAGTGCAAGTCCCCACCCAGCCATGCAACTCTGGGGCGTTGGCTTCTCTCTGTCACAGTGAAGTGACCAGGAGGGCTGTGCCGTGCCCTGTTAGGCCTGTCCCCCCGAGACCACCCTTGGATCTCTGGGCCTGCCCTGCATGGAAGGCAATGGTGCTGCCCCCCCCCTTCCGGGGGGTGGAGTGTTGCAGCTCTGCCCCCTTCAGCGTGGTGCCTCCTCTTCCTCTCTCGCAGGGGTCCTCGCTGGCCACGACAACCGCGTCAGCTGCTTGGGCGTGACAGAGGACGGCATGGCTGTAGCTACCGGCTCCTGGGACAGCTTCTTGAAAGTCTGGAACTGATTCCTCCTGGCCCGCTCTGCCGGGTGGGGTGGGGTGGGGGTGAGAGAGGAGTGGGGTGCCCGGGGAGGCGAGCCCTTGGTCTCCTCCTAGCCCAGCCTCTGCCTGGAGGGGGCCGTGGCCTTGACACTCTCTTCTTCTTTCTCCCCCCCCTCTCTCTCACGGGGCCACCCCCCCAATCTCCCCCTGAAGTTTTCCCCACTCCCATTTGAAAGCGTGCTGACCAAACCAGTTTTCTCCCTCTAAAGAGGGGGTGAAGGCTGGATTTTTAGCAGTAATTCCTGGGGGTGGGGGTGTCTGTTTCCACAAAAGGAGTCGAGGGCAGAAGGGAGGGGCTCCCTTGGCCCTGGGGCTGCTGGCAGGGTGGGTGATCAGTCAAGTCCCGGCCCTTTCCCTCTCCTCGCTCCATCCCGGTGTCTACACGGCCCCTAAGAAGAGCAACAAAAAGCACGCTTGGCGGGTGGTGTCCAGAGTTCTGCACTCGCTTGATTTAGAGTAACTTCCGTGACTGTGCAGGGGGGTGGCCAAGTCTGCCCCCTGCTGGTGGGAGGGGACAAGAGCATCTGCCCCTGCCCTGCCCTGCCCCCCCCCTGCTTTAGGAGAGGCCCCAAGGTGGGTGCAAGCCTTCTGTGTGACAAGCCTCCTCTGTCTCCCCTCCCTGCCACTCCACCAGCCGGTGGTGCTTTGGAGGAGCTGGGCCTGCAGCCGAGGGACCAGGCCCCCCCCGCTCCAATCCGTGGTTGGCTTTGTCAAGGCTCGGGGAGGTTGGTGCTGGACCCCCCTGCTGTGGCAGGCCTGCGTGTAACCTGTAAACAACAGAAACCAACAGCCTGTGTCTGGTGTTTTTTGTCCTTGTTTGTGTGTGTGTGGGGGGGAGGAGGATGGTAAGGCGACAGCCACCTCCCACTGTAGCGTATTCCTGTAGGAAACAGGATGCTGGGCCTGATCCTGCAGGGCCACTTGGTGGGGGTGCCCTGGAGAATGGCAGTCAGCTGAGTGTATGTGGCCAGTGTCCCCGCCACAGAGGAGGTCAGTGAAAGGCAGCCGTGGGGAGCGCCTAGCCGCCTGCAAGAGAAGGACTTTCCTAAAGAGCACCTGGGACTTGGTATCCAGACAGGGCCACTTCAGCTTCCAAAGCATGGGTGGGGGGCCCTTTCTGCAAGCTCTTGCTTGGCCTCTCCAGCCCCGCTTCCCTCTCAAAGTGGGTCCTCTGCTTTAGCCCATGAATGTGCAAAGAAGAGAGGACAGAGGGTTTGGCTGCCCCTAGCGAACTAGACACAGCCCACTTGGACCCACACCTTTGCCCCCTGCGCCTAAGGAGAGCGGGCTGCCTTGCCTGGTATGGGCAGGAGCTTCTCCTTCCAGACTGTACAAGGGCCACGTGTATTGTGGTGAGGCCACCAGGTGGACTAATGGGCAACTCAGAGGTGGACATTTTGCCACCTTGCCCTGGTTTCCATAACTGCCAGCGTGGTGTAGTGGTTAGAGTGCTGGACTAGGACCGGGGAGACCGGAGTTCAAATCCCCCTTTAGCCATGAGACTTGCTGGGTGACTCTGGGCCAGTCACTTCTCTCTCAGCCTAGCCTACTTCACAGGGTTGTTGTGAAAGAGAAACTCAAGTCTGTAGTACACCGCTCTGGGCTCCTTGGAGGAAGAGCAGGATATACATGTAATAATAATAACTGGAGCCATCAGTCAGTTCGTTCTCAGGCTAATCTTGTAATACGCCCACTGGCAGACCACATTTTGCACAGGAAAACCTCTAAATGCTACAGGTCGTGTTTGAAACATGCCAAGCATATTAATAATTCAATCAGAAACATTCCGATGGCTTTTCCAGTATGTTTTGCACTTTTGACACCATCTGCAATATTTAAGATTTTTTGTAAAAATGGGGCCTGAAGATGAATGCTGGGTTATGGCTACAGTCGTTGAATCAGGCCATGTTACCACTTTCTCTGTTCCCCTTGGAATTGCCCTCTTGCTGCCCATTTTAGAAGCAGCCAGGGAAACCTTCCGAGACCAGAAGCTAGCCAACAGGATGGCCAAACACTGGAAGTGGACCAGGGCCCCAGAAACACCAGAGGGGGCCTGCTGTAGAAGAGAATACAGTTCCTTCTAGGTGCTCCAGAAAGCAACAGCCCCACACAGATGGAACCCAAACCCCCCAAGGTCTGCAGAGGTGGGGGCACACAAGGAAAAAGTGTGCTTATGCCTACATTAAGAAACCAAAATAACCCGCCCCACAGGAATAGGGAGAGCTGCTCCTCGGCAGCTGATGGAGATAACGAAGGTGGGAAGAGCAGCAGCCCAGGGCCCTGGACTATTTAAGGGGGGGGGGGCACCTAGAGATGGGCATTTCTGCTACTCCAGGGAAGGTTCTGGGCTGAGCTCCTTAGTGGCTCGTGCAGAGACCTTTCTGCAGCCAGGCTGGGCTCTCCTCTCACTAGACGAACGGGGTGGAAAGAGGGAAAGGAAACATGTAGCCCCACAACCATCTAAGCTTTTATTTCCTTGCAAACTTGCAGGGTGGAAGGAAGGGGCATTTACAAGATGCACATCGAGAAGAGAGATCATACACAAGGGAAAGGGGGCTAAATTTGGCATCTTACACCCATAGATATACATACACCCTATTGAAAGCCAAAACAGTTCTTACATAGTTTGGAGAGAGGAGCAAAGAAACAAGCTTTATATACAGCAGGGAGAAACCCCCAACTTAAGGCGCAGTGCGCAGGAACAGAATCCGACAGTCCAGCCCCCTTTGGCACCCGGGGGCAAAAAGCGACCAAGGGTCCCGTCCTGGGAGGAGAGGCCTTCCCCTCCTCTTGTAGCACATCTTCCACACTTGCGCAAACCTGGCTGTTGCGGCTCCACCAGCTCCTCCGCAGCTTGGCTCTCTGACACAAGGGAGAAGAACCCAGGAGTCCTGCATCCAGCCAACCCTCCCTCTGGGGGAGAGGGGAAGAGAGAAAGAGAGAGCGCGCCCCCAGCCAAGTCCTTGGAGGGCAGCAGGTCCATTTCAAACATTCAGCAAACTGGGAGGGGGGAGCTCCCTCTCCCCCCAGCCCCGAAAATGTCTCTGCCAAATTTGCACCAGGAAAAAGGTGAAGTCTGTAAACATGTTTCCACTCTCAGTAGGAGCTGGGAGGCCGGAGTTCTCCGCTTCAGCACCTCCCATCACAGTTTCGTGTAATACTCGGGGAAGGACGCCTCCGCCTGGTCTCTGTGCGGACAGCAACAGCAGAGAGAGGTAGATGTGCTTCTGGCCCCCGCTTGGCAGAGGGACAGCTAGAAGCTGAGAGTCAAGCAGAGTCTGCAGAGTCCGGGGAGGCGGAGTTGCACTGGTCCCCCCCCCCCCGCCACTGGCCCGCCAGGCTGCATTTGCACAAGAAGAACCCAGGTGTCCGGCGACAGCTCTTCCAACTTGAAAGCCCCCCCCCCCCCGCCCAACCAGGAAGGGCTGCTGTTACTGAACGTGCTAACCCAGGCACCCCATCCTGTCCCACAGCAAGTTCAAACTCCTCACCCAAGGGAGACTTGTGACCAACACCCTCCACATCGACATATGCACCCCGCCCCCCCCCCCCCGGCCAAAGCATCGCTCATCACTGCCAAACACAAAGGGGGAAATAGTCCACCTTCCCACCAGAAAACCTGCCCGCCCTCCCAAGCAACGCGTGTTACAATTTAAGGCATCAGAACAAACCTCAGAACAAAACTACAACGCTGTCACTGGGGGTGAGGATGGATACAAGCTGGGACAGGCCTCCCTGTGCCTGCAAGAGCCAGTGCCCATGGGCCAGGAGAGCACCGGAGAGACCATCTCCCTCCACCACCGGTACACAGCCCAGACCCTGGGAAAACTGGCATCCAAGCGGTAAGCATCCAACCACACGTATAATGGCTGCATGGCATTTAAGGGTTCCTCCTCCTCCTCCTGTAGCTGTTTCTTACTCAGGTTCCCTTTGAATGCACATTACTCTGGCATCCCCAAAGCAAAAAGAAACACAAAAATCAAAGCTCACCCACCCCCTTCACACACACACCACTTTCCCTTCCCGTCTTGCACCAACAGCACCCAAGGAGAGTCAAGCCTGCCACATTTTTTTACATTCATTGTCACATTTCAAATGGTTGCGAAAAAAGTCAATTAAAAAGATGACACTGCTACAAAAACAATCCCCCCCCCAAAGAACCCCAAACATCTCACATACAGACCTCCATTGTCTTATTTAAAGAGAAACTGGCTTCAGAAACTGTAACACTCTAGGAAGGGAGGCCAAGGGGGGGGAGGAGAATCTGAGCTCTATGTGGGGGCTCGGTACCTGCCCCCCACCCGCCCTCACTTTGCTACCTTCACATTTGATAGACTCAGCAAAAGGCCAACACAGCTGGGGGTGGCCGGGGGGGGGGAGCCCGGACCCCCTTAATATGTACTCCACCCCCCTTCAACACCACAACTCTAGGTCATCTTGGCAAGTGGGCACAACATCAACTAACAACTGCAACCAAAACCCTTCCCAGTGTTGTGTGCTACGATTCTCATTGAAAACTTGGTTATTTTCTTTCCCTTATTGCTACGTATTTTATTTTTAAAAAAACAGCTATAATACTGAAAAAACCCACACACTGAAGGTCTTTTTTCCACTCCCCCCCCCTTAAAAACTGATAAGGCAAACGTTACACACACGCACAAAAAAAATTCCCACCCACCCCCAACGTTATGCTGTAAGTAGGGAAAACAAAACATTATTTATACAGAAGGGAACACAAGACATTTCAAAAAAAGAAAAAGAAAGAAAAGGGGAGGAACTCCACATCTCTCATACGTGGAGATTGAAAAATAACCTTCAAGAGCTGAACAGAACTCTCCAGCTGGGAGGGGCTGCCTCTGTCTGTCTGTGCCCCCTCCCCTTCTACCTACCCTCTGCTTCCACGGGCAGAGGGTGGAAGGAGTCACAATCCCAGCCAGCTCTCTTTTGTAAACTTTGCCCGTACCTTGATGAAAGTCTTAGGATTATTTCAGTTAACATCCCACCCCGAGGTTTTGGTGCAAAAGGAAAAAACAAAACAAAAAACCAAAATAAAAAAATATGGCAGGAGGCTGGGGGGGGCCAATGACTTCCTCCCGTTCCCCATCTATTTTGCAAGCAAAGCAAGTGATTGATAGAAGGGAATCCAACGTAAAAATACAGCCCTTGGTTGGAAGAGGCAGGCCAGAAAGCAGCTTTTCCAAATACATTCTTGAGGCAATATCCCAAAGGAGAAAAACAGCTGCACCAGTCTTCGGACTCCTAGATGGCAGGCTCCAAATCGTGGCACCCCAGAAAAGCTCAAGCGGGGGAAAGAGGGCCTTGCAAGAAAGGCGTTCCCCACTCAAACCACCAATTCAGAAGAGCTGGCAGGAGAGACGAGACGCTGGGAGAGCTGGTTCTCACACCAAGAGTCACTGGAGCCGACCAGCTCCAACGGTGAAGAATCCCGCCCAGTCAGGCGTGCGTAGCAGCGTCAACACAAGCCAGGGATTCCAGAGTCATTGACAGCAGAGCCCAGAATCCTCTCCAGGGAGCCCTTCCAAGGCGTCTTCTCGGTGGAGCAATACTGAACAAAAGCGATGGCAGAGAACAAAGCGATGCCCCCAGATTCCATCTTTGCGAGGCGAGAAGGGAGAGCGAGAGAGGGGGAGCAGATTCCCAACCCTCTCACCTGCTTTCTCCAGGTCTCTTCCTGCCAGGTAACACAGGAACCATTAAAACATCACAGTATTAATGACAAGGACTATCGAAATTATATTTTAAAAAACCCCGACACACGGCACCACAAGCCTTCAACAGAAGTCTGTGGTCTTGTATAGCTTGACAAAAGAACAACAGCAAGAACAAAAATCCAAGCAGGTCTTCACTATTTTGGTCATTAACACAAAATTTAAGGTTTTGTTTTGTTGCGCTGAAAAGCTGCGCTGATTTAAGTTCCTCCCCCGCCAGGGCAGGGAGGAGAGAGAGAAAAACCTTGGCACCTGGGGTGCTTCTGAGTCCTGAATGCAGCCAAACATTCTCATGTGGCATTCACAGCAAACACATTTCCAAAAGGAGCAGGGATTTGTGTACTTTTTAGATGCTCAGGGAGGTATCAACACAAAGTTAGAAGGCGGCATAGAGGGTGTCCAAGGTCTTTGCTGCAAGCGTCCCGTCTCATGCATCCCAACCTTCCCAAGGGAAAGAGAGAAGTGGTCACCAGCAACGCTCTCTTCCGTCCAGCTGCCTCGTGACTGTACAGCTTCACATGCTGTAGGGAGAGAGAGAGGGACCCATTTCCCGTGACACATGCACACGCACACCTTTCAAGATTCAACCCCCAGTACCCTCTGTGCAACCAGCCCCGCCATGGGGCTCGGGGATGGATTGTAAACAAAACCCAAAAAAAGTTCCTTATGAGCAAAAAAAAAAATCTGTCCAAGCAAAATTATTTTTTTTAAAGGTTATCATCTGTAAAGATACTATATATACTCTATATCCACACAAAAAAAGCACATATCGAAATGTCACCCCCAACAGGGCGTTCACTATAAAAACACCAGAGCTCCAATACAGACCAAAAGACATGAACAGCTTCCTTGTTTCTTAAAAATAAAAACAAAAACAAAAAACCGCACACACACAAACAAACGCAAACACATGGCTGCCTGTCTCACAGCCATCCACCGTTCTTCATGAGAAGAAAAAACCCACCACAACAGGCAGCTTTGGGAGGAGGGTGGAGAGCATGTCCCTCCAGAGCTCAATTGTCGTCCGAGGAAGATACATTCAATTCCGCTTCGAGTGCATGGGTCGTTCCCAGGTTGACGTTTGCAGATACGCAGGTCTTTCCCCCACCCCCTCAAAAAACCACTTTTGATAGAGGATGATTGGATTCTCATCTGTATACAGATACTGAACAAAGAGGTGCCGGCAGGGAGAAAAAGAGGCAATCAAGAAAACCTGGAACATCTTTCCCCCTCTTGTAAAAAGTGCATCTCATACAGACACAGAGAACAGCTGTTGGAAAACGAAAGAGTTGCATGTGCTGACAAGCTGTAGCGCCAGAACATTGATTTTAAAAAGGGCATCTGCAGAGGGGGGAAAGGGAAAAAAGGCAGCCCCAAATTAACGGAACACATGGGAGGGGCCAAAAGAAAGGGGGTGGGGCTTTGCTAAGATGCCTGGAGGAAGCCAGACGACGTTTCCGGCCCGCTGAGAGGACTCCTGGGTCAGCTTGTAGAGCCAAGCAGCTTCTGGGACGAGCAACCTTGCTTCGTGGTTAGTGTATATTCATCTTTTTGCCAAGTTTTTTTTTCTTTTTCTCCTTTTTAATAAAAAAACATGTAGAGGTGTACATCCAGAGGGTTAAAAAAAGGGGGAAATGAGGAGGGTAGGCATTTTTGTGCAATTTTTTTTAAAGAAAAAAAATCTCTTATAAAATGGCCTCTTTGTAAGAGAAAATATACTGTGCCGGGCAAAAGTCTGAACAGTATTTACACATGTCTATAGAATTCTCAAAAAAAAGGACACACACAGTTCTTTTTTTTCTAAGTGCATTTCTTCAAGTTTTTTTCTTATAAATCTTTTTTTATATCAAGCCTTTGTGAAATTGCCATTCACATTGTTTAAACTTATCCCCATGTGAAAAATAAGTGTTTTCTTTTAATGATAAAACTTTTTTTGTAGATTTTTGATGTTTTTTTAAAAAAATTCTTCCAGAACTTCAAAAAAATTGTATTTTTTTCCTTTTTTGAATCTGTAACAAGTCACTGTAAAAAAAAAAGTCTTGATAAAGTGCATGGCAGAAAAAAGGTTTTTCTGTTTGTTCATTAAGGTGCTTCTGTAAGGAAAGAAGTGCTCCACACCCTCCGAGTCTGTCCGACTGACCCTTGCCGCCACTGACCACTCCTCCGTGCTACTTCCTGCCCCCATCCAGGAGGGGGAGGGGGATATGGGAGGGAGGAGGGCACCAGGCCACCTCTCCTGCAGTGCACATTCAGCCCAAACTGAAAATTGGTTAAATCAAGGCAGCAGCGGCAGAGAGGAGACACAGAGAGAGAGAGAGAGAGAGAGAGAGAGAGAGAAAGAAAGAGAGATTCCTATTGCTGTGAGGGCTTCGGTCAGTAGTCGTCCACCGTTTCCAGCTCGCTTGAGGAGCCGTGGAGGGCGTAGCCTGGCAGAGGAAGACAGGGCCAGTCAGTCAGGGGAAGCTCCCTCTCCTTGGCCCCCCCGCCCTTCCTCCAAGTCCCCCCACCCCCCGGGGTCTGCACTGGTCCCATCTCGGGCCCTCTGATCCCACAGGGCCCCTGCCTCCCTGCATGCTCAACCTCTAACCCAAAATGCTGGGATCAGCGTGGAGCATCATGGGACGCCTCTTGATCTTTGCAGCTTGGCTGTTCTCAAAAGATGGCGGCTTGGGGTTGTGGTTGGCCTGGAATATGGACTGCAGGCTGCTGGAGCTGAGCCAAGAGGCTTCCTGCAAGGGCAAGGAGAGAAAGGGAAGAAGCTGCCGGGCAGCTCCACAGCAGGGCGCCCCTATCCCCACCGCCATCTCTCCTTGGTGCGGTGCTTTCCAAGGCTGGATGAAAGCAAGATCCCCCTTTGCTAACCAAGAACAAGACTAGAGTGGGGATGGGGGCGGGGAGGAAAGAGGGTGCACAACAAGGGAGAGCAGGCCTGCACAGACACTCTCCTTTTGAAAAACGGAAACACACTGAGAATATACTCTGTGCTTTCAGCAGTCACTGGAAAAGATGGACAGTTCTGCCCAGCTCGGAAGCTACACCTTTTAGACTCTGCTCAGCCCCTGCCCCCCGTTTCTGAGGTGCAACTAGGCACCCCCTGAATGGTCTCAAGCTCAGCTTAGCAGCTCTGAGGGCCTGGCACGTGGCAAGTGACGAGGAGCCGGGCAATCCTGAAGAGTGCTGGGCATGAACGTCTGCCCTTCTTTCAGCTGGAGCAGTTACAGAACCCTGGAATACAGAGAGCCCATGACAGGGATACCCAGCCATTGGCTGAGCTGCTGTGATGTCACGGAATGTTTGCCATCACAAGGACAAGCGGAGGGGAAGACCAGAGATTCTGGGCTGCAGTTTGTTTCCTTCCAGCAGGCAAGAGGGAAACAAAACGTCCACACCAATGAGACCACCAAGCAACCAGGAAGTCTTCAGCAGGGAAGCAGCACATCCCCTCCCAGTACATGAACTCAACCCCATGCACACCACTGTTACCTGGCCTCTCCCCACTGAGCACTCTCCACCCTTCAAAAATCCTTTTTCCTCTGCAGATTGTGAGCCCCTTGGGACGTGATCCTTTAAAAAAGGCAACAGGCTGCGCCAAGCCTATTCCAAAGAGGGAGGCAGAGGTCTAACCAACACATAAGCCAGCTCTGAGGCCGGGCTCTGCACAGACCCCTACCTGCTGCTGTTGCTGGCGCTGATGATTGGCTCTCTGCTTGGCACGGCGCTCCAGGAACTGCTTGGCGAACTCTTTGGCTTCCAGCGTGTCTCCCAGGTAGGAGCGGATGTAGTCATGGACATCGTAGGGGGACTCCACCTCCTTCAGGAACGCCACCACAGTGGGCACTTGGGGGTGGGGGGAGAGAAAGCACTCTGGTTCATGCTGTGCTTCAAGGGGAGAGGGGGCTGCTTTCCTAACATCTCCCCTGGAGGGGAAGCGGTGAGGACGATGCAGTGGCAACCCCTTCCAAAACACACACACACACACCCCCCACCCAGGAGTCCTGGCTCTCAGCTTCTCAAACCTTCTCTTTCAGGAAGCACCACAAGGGAGCCCAACTTTAACAAAAACATGTTTAAAATTATGCACTGCAAGGAACAGAGACTATATGTAAGACTTCGACACAGTAGCCATTGCAAAGGCACTAATTTGTTAGTCGAATATCAAAAGAGCCGCATCTCAATTCAACGCTGCGATGCCAGTCCATTCCCAATCTTGGCTCCCTAGAGGAGGTTGGGCTGCAGCTCCCATCACCCACAGCGCTTGAGGGGGATGAGGGGAGGTGTAGCCCACTCAAGGTGGAGAACCCCTGACTTAGCCAAGGAAGCCTATGCTTTGCAGGCAGAAGATTCCCAGACTGAATCCATGGCAGTGCCAGTTTTTGGGCAGGCAGGGATGGGAGAGCCCTTTGCCTGGGGGGTCTGGAGAGCCCCTGCTAGTCGGAACAGATGGACTAATGGTCCTGCGTGGGAAGAGGCCATTTCCCATGTTCATTTCCAAAAGGGACCCAAAGCTGGAAGAAAGTTGCCAAACACCTCCATGTTTCCAATCCATTCCATCTTTCCCTCTCAATATCGCAGGATGCCACCCTATTTATTGTTCGGTTTTTGTACCACCTTTCATAAGGCATCTCAAGGCAGTTTACAGAAATCAAAATACATTAAGATTTCATAAAAATCACATTTTAAACCTTTAAATCAGTTTAAAAGTAAAATCCATAACACACCAAAAAACCAACGACCATAAAAAAGACAAACAGAAGCAGGAGAGCTGAGAGACCCTGTAGCCCTTAAGAGGTAAAAGCCTGAACAAATAAAAAGGTATTTTGTTGTTTTTTTTAAAAAGCAGCCACAAAGAGCAGACATTGCAGAGCCTGGGGGCAACAACAGAGAAGGCTCCGTCCTGCATGCACGACAATTTAGCCTCTCTCAAATGTCAGCACACAGAGCAAAGGCCCCTCCGACGAGGGCGGGCAGAAACCCTTGGGAACAGATGGTCCTTCAGGTATCCAGGGCCCAACCCACTAAGGGCTTTAAAGGTAATTACCAGCACCTCAAATTGGGTCCAGAAACAAATTGGCAGCCAGTGCAGCTCTTTCAGAATAGGTAATATGGTTCGGGCAAGCAGTTCCAGAGAAAACTCTGGCAGCTGAATTCTGTACCAATGGAAGTTTCGGAATATTCTTCAAGGGCAGCCCCACATAAAGCGCATTGCAGTAATCCAGCTGTGACTAAGGCATAGGTAACCATGGTCAGATCTGCCTTCTGGAGAAAGGGTTGCAGCTGGCG
The DNA here is from genome assembly GCF_027244095.1 of Hemicordylus capensis. NCBI lineage: Eukaryota > Metazoa > Chordata > Lepidosauria > Squamata > Cordylidae > Hemicordylus > Hemicordylus capensis. The sequence continues at coordinate 1,335,341 of NC_069662.1, read as the reverse complement.
CACTAGCCAAAGCTGTGTAAGGATACCCTTGGCCACGGCCTCCACCTGAGCTTCCAAAAAGCTCTTCTGCCTCCCTATGCTAGTTGAGCCCATCCATTGCTCACTGCATTACTATCCAGCCCCCACCCCTGCTCGCCAAGAGTGGGCTATCCCTTCCCCCCCCCTTTAAATTTTTATTGATTTTAACAATATCTTGAAAATCTCATTACATCCAATTAAACAAAAACTGACTTCCAGCTCACCAATCAGTGTGAATCACTAACTATACAATTAACCCTTGCTATAATAATTCAAAACATATATCCTACACCTTACCAAACTCGATTTTAGTCTACTCAGCCTGCTAATATTACTAAATTTCAAACCCTGTTGAAAAATCAATATTAGGAAAATAGTTCTTTAAGTAAAGAGTGGGCTATTCCAATCCTGGCAGCTTTGGATATGTCAGAGCAATTCCTAGTTGTGAATAAAACTGATTGCCAAGAACTTTAGGACCAGCAAACAGAAGTATTTTTTTCACACAATGCATAATCAACTTGTGGAATTCTCTGCCACAAGATGTGGTGACAGCCAACAAACTTGGATGGCTTTAAAAGGGGGTTGGAGAACTTCATGGAGGAGAGGTTTACCAACGGCTACTAGTCGGAGGACTACAGGCCACCTCCAGCCTCAAAGGCAGGATGCCTCTTGAGTACCAGTTGCAGGGGAGTCACAACAGGAGGGAGGGCATGCCCTCAACGCCTGCCTGCCTGCGGGCTTCTCAGGGGCATCTGGGGGGCTGGACTCGACGGGCTGCCTTGGGGGGCCAGACCCAGCAGGGCTGTTCTTATGTTTTTGAGGATCCAACTTCACACACCACAGTTGGCTTTGTAAATGGCTTTACGCCAATTTATACCCAGCCTTATTCTTCCTGGAATGTGGGCTGTGTGGTCAGGGCCAGGGGAGACCCAAGACAGGCAGCCAAGAGAACAAGCCCTTCTGTGGAACCACAGCGATGACCACAAGAGCCCTGGACACAGGGAGGCAGTGGCTCTTTCAGCACTGGGGGTCCCAGAAGAGCGGCCAGACTCAGTCAGCAGCAGCCCCCCTTCCTCAGGAGAGAAGCCTGGCCTAGGCAGACATGGTACAAGGCAGGATTCTGCAGAGGCTGGCATATGCCAGCCAACTTTGGGGCCCAGGAATCCCACGGCTCGCTCCCACATACCATCGAGGGTGCTGGAGGTATTGAGGGCGTGGAGCATCTGCTCGCACCACTGGGTGAAGCCGTCCTGGGGCTTGTGGATTCCCTGCAGCAGCTTCAGCAGTTTCTCCTCTTCGTCAGTCTTCTTCCTGCCCTGCCGACAGGAGGCGCCATACGTGTCCCTGCGGGGGGGGGGGGAGAGTGAGCCAGGCGGCCTCACTGGGCCCCTCCACCCACCTCCACCGGAGGCCACACTCACCCCAGCGACGGGCTGCTGCGGCTGTTCTTCAGACCGAGGCTCCTGGCCAGAGGACTGGAGGTCTTCAGGCTCTCCTCCCAGAGGCTGATGGAGCTGTTCTTCTCATGGCCTCCCCACAGCGGGCTGGAGTCCACCCCCCACTGCGACGGGAGGCTGGACAGGCCGTGGCCCCCATGCTGAGGAACACAAGCCGAGGAAGAGACAGTCATGCCTCCAAGCCCTTTGGCCCAACAAGACCCTGCCCACCCTGGGGTTGGCAAGAGGGAGAAGCAGGGGGCCGTGGGGGGCACCATCCAGCCACCCACAAGCAACATGTGCTGTGTCCCTGCCGGGCCCCTCTCGTGGCCAACCGACATGCAGAGGGTGGGGCTGGATGGGCCCGGGGAAGGCCCGCCACTCACCGCTCTCTGCTGGGCCCGCTGCTGCTGCTGCTGCTGCTGCTTCTGCAGGTGCCTGTCGCTCTCCTGCTGCAGCTCCAGCAGGGCCTTCATGGAGGAGGAGAGATTCTGCTTGGCCAGCCCACTCCACAGCAGCTGGGGGTTCTGCTGCTGCAGCAGTTTCAGCAGCAGCTCCTGCTGGCGGCACTAGGGGGAGACAGCGAGCACAGCCGTCAGGCCCGAGGGCCCGCCCCTCCCTCCCTCCCTCCCTCCCAGCAGCCCCTGGGGCAGGCGCCACCGCTCCCCCTGCGGGCCCACCGCCAGGCTCACCTCGTCCCGCAGCTCCCGGCACACCCGGGCGTCCCCCAGCTTCTGGACGTCAGAGATGCTAAAGCTGTTCTGCGGGGAGGAGGTGCTGTTCACCGACTGCTGGCCCCAGGAAGAGGAAGATGGCAGCTGCAGCAGCAGGAGGGAGGAGGGAGGGAGGGAGGGAGGTGGGCGGAGTCAGCAGGAGCAGAGCCCCACCTCCTGGCCCCCAGGCAGCAAGCCAGCCCCTTCCGCTGCCTCAGGACCTGGGAATCCTGGCTGGCGCCCCCTCGGGCAAGCTCCCCTTCCTCCGTTCTTGCCTCGCTAGCCAACCCCCAGCTGCCTGCTGCCTCCAGAGTCCCCCCAGGCCCCGGCCGCTGGCTCTGGCTGGCCCACCCCCTCCTGCTGGGAGTCCTAGACCTCTCAGCCCCAACCCCTTTCCTCAGAGCAAGCCAGCCCCTGCTTCCCCACACAAGACCAGACGCCGCTGAGCTGCCCCATGGGGAAACGCCACCCCCACTAGCCCCCCCCCCCACACACACACCGCAAGCCCTCTCCACATCCTACCCCTGCAAAGACTCAGAGGGGCTAGACTGGGCAGCAGGCAAAGCAAGAGCTCTCCGAGGGGGGGGGGCGCCTGTCTGCGGCCTCCCTGAAGAGGAGTGCTGCTGCTTGGGCCAGCCCCCCCCAGCCCCTCCCTCTCCCCCCCCCACCGCTGGGCTTGCCTGCTTGCGCCTGAACAGCTCCTCCTCCTCCTGGCGCCGCTTCTGCTCCTCCTGGCGCCGCTTGCGCTCGTCTTCGTCCCTCTTAGCCCTGAGTTCAGCACCTCTCCGCTCTTGGAGCTGCACTCGGGCGAGAGCCGGCAAGCTCACTGGGTCAGGCCGGCCGGCTGGCTGGCCAAGCCCGCCCCCCCTCCCCACCCCTGGCCAGTCGGCCACAACGCTTACTTTATGTTGCAGTTGAAGTTGTTCTAAGATTGGACCCTGAGTTGAAGAATTAATTGGAATATCCCATAAGCTGGCTTCACCACCTGCAAGAGGGAGAAGCGTGAGCCGGAGGGGAGGGGAGGGAAGGGGAGGGGAGGGGGCTCTCCCCACAGAGGCCACACAGAGCCTCTGGCTTGCAGTAACTGGCAGCAGAAGCCCAAGGAGTCACTCTCAGTCAGTCTCTCTCTCTCTCAGACACACCGGGGGGGGGGGGGGGAAGAGCAGCAGCGACAGCCATCCACCCTTCTTGGGGGGGGTGTCACATGGTTCCCGTGGGACTTCACTCCCAGGCCACGGACGGTCCTTCGTTCACGTGGACGCTCCGGCCTTTCATCTGCAGCAACCTGCTCTCCATCTCCTATCATCTCCACAGAACTTGTAAATAGATTTTATAAGTTCCGCCACCACGGGATACTAAAAGCTGTCGACCCCAGAGGGAGGCTTCTAGGGACAGGAAAAGGCTACCGCTGCCACCCTCCTCACAGCCCTCTAGACTCCTAAGCGGGATGCATGACAGGAGTCCAGCATCAAGCCCAGACTCCAACCTTAAGAACAATTCCTGTGTGTCCCAAACAAAGGTCTGCTTCCAGCTTCGTGAACACCAGCAATTAGATAGCCCCCAAAGAAAAAATGCATGTGCAATCTGAATTTCTGGCACCATCTAGCCTCACAACCACCCTGCAAGGTAGCTTGCTGAAGATTCCCATTTGACACCCAGGGCTGAGAAGGGATCTCAACTCAAGGGCTGGTTATAACTGAGAAAGCCCTAAACGGCTTAGCCCCTGGGTATTTAAGAGAACGTCTTCATCATGAGCCCCACCACCGCCCATTGAGGTCATCGGGAGAGGTCTGTCTCCAGTTGCCGCCAGCTCCCTACTGAAATACAATCCTCCCCATCTCGGGCAATTTTTTAAAAGCACTTGAAAACCCACCCACCTCCTCAGCCTTTTTTTTTTTTTTTTAGCTTTTTAAGCTTTAACCTGTTTTTAATTTTTAGATTGCCTTGTTTAAAGATTTTTGTGTACGTTTTAACTTGTTTTATGTTGTTGTTAACCGCCCAGAGACGAAAGTTTGGGGCGGTGTACAATTTGACAAATAAACAAACGCAGACCCAAGGCCAGTGGCTCTCCTCTTGATGCCCACCCCACCTTCCAGAAATCCCCCAACGTGCACACACACACACACGCGCGCACACATGCAAGTGACCTGCTTGCGGTGAGGCTGAGGTATGTGTGTCCCACAAGGACCCGGTGTCTGGCACAGATATTGATCGGTTCAGAGAAGGAATCATTCCCTGCTCCCCAGCTCTGCAAGACAAACAAAACAGAAGGTGAGAAGGCCGGGGGTGGGGGTGGCGCAAAGACCCATGGAAGGAAGAGATGGTACCGAGAGCAATCCTGCCCGTCTCCCCCGCCACCAACTCTCCCGAGGGCCTTTTAGAAACCCAGAGACAGAAGAGCCTTCCGAGAACGTGCGTGTGCCTCTATTTTTGCCGAGCCCGTCTCCTGGGCAAGCCCAGCCTGGGCCCCCAGGGCAAAGAGCAGCCAGCCTCTGAGGGCAAAGCAGGAGGCCGTTGGGGGCATCATCAAGCCACCCACAAGCAACATGTGCTGTGGCCTTGCCGGGCCCCTCTTGTGGCCAACTAGCCAGGAGGCCTTCCAGAAAGGGGGCTTCCCCTGCTTTTGTGCTGCAAACGAACTAGCCACAGTACTGCAGAGGTGCATGGGCAGACCAGGGAGGGGGGTTGGGGAGCACAGACCCCAGGGGCCTCACCTTGGCTTCAGAGACTGCAGCTGCTGCAGGAAGGTGGTGAGTTGCTGCGGCGTCAGGTCCCCGGTTGCCACCTTTTGCTGGAGGGCGCACTGGGCATACTGCTGCTGCCTGCTGGGGGGGGCGGGCGGAGGGAGCAAAGGAGAGAGCACAGCATGTCAGAGGAGCACCGCAGTGCTGCTGGCCCTAGGGGGACCGAGACAGGGGCCAGTGTGGGCTGCCAGGATCACATGGCCTAACCCCGTTTGGGAAACCCAGCAAGCTAGAAAACCCAGGAGGGCTGAAAGGAAATGTGGTGCTAGGAAACATGCTATCGCCCTCCTGAGTGACCTGGAGATGGAGAAGCAAGTCAGAGAGGCGTCAAAGAGAGGCAGAGCTGTTATAACGGGTGACTTCAATTCTCCTCACATAGACTGAGCAAATTCCCCTGTGCGTAATGACTGAGAAGCCACATTTCTAGGCATGCTAAATGGCCGTGTTTTAGAACAGATGGTCACGGAACCAACCAGAGAGGGGGTGACCTTGGATTTAATCCTGAGTGGTGCCCAGGACCTGGTGTGAGATTTATTTATTTATTTAATTTATATACTGCCCTTCCAAAAGTGGCTCAGATGTCAGAGTTGCAGAACCAATGGGGAACAGTGACCATAGTTTGATCCAATTCAGCTTCAATGCGAGTGGAGAATTGTCACAGATGTGCCGGACTTCAGAAGAGGAAACTTCTCAAAAATGAGGGGACTGGTAAGAAGGAAGCTGAAAGGGAAAGTCAGGGGGACCAACTCACTCCAGAAAGCATGGAACTTATTCAAAACCACAATAATAGAAGCTGACCTGGAATGTATACCAAGAAGGAGGAAGGGTACCATCCAGTTCAGGAGGACACCAGTGTGGCTAACAAGTAGAATCAGGGAAGCTCTAAAAAGGGAAGATAATGGAAGTCCTGCCCAAATGAAGAGAACAAAAAGGAACAAACACTGGCAAAGAAAATGCAAGGAGATAATCAGGGACGCGATGCAAAAGGAATCTGAGAAACATTTAGCTTGAAGTGTTAAGGGGAACTATAAAAACTGCTTTAACTATCTCAGAAGCAGAAAACCTGCCAGGGAGGAGGATGGACTCTTAGATGATGAGGGCATGAAAGGGATTATTAAGAAGAAGGTTAAGGAGATTGCAGAGAAGCTGAATGAGTTCTTTGCATCTATCTTCACGACCGAGGATACTGAGCATATACCCTTCTGGAACTGAACTTCTCAGGCTTGAAGGCTGAAGAACTGGGCCAATTTGAGGTGATGAATGTTCTAAACAGTCTTGGAAAATTAAATCTCCAGGGCCAGATGGCATTCACTCAAGAGTTCTGAAGTAACTCAAATGTGAAATTGCTGATCTAAGAAAAATACGTAATTTGTCCCCACAATCGGGCTCTGTAACAGAGGACTGGAATGTAGCTAATATAACTTCTTCAAAAAGGCATCCAGGAAACTACAGGCCAATTAGATTAACTTCTGTGCTGGGTAAATTGATGGAAAGCATAGTTAAGGAGAAAACTGTTAAACATATAGAAGAACAGGCCTTGCTGGAGGAGAACCAGCCTGGCTTCTGCAAGGGAAAGTCTTGCCTCACTAACCTTTTGGAGTTCTCTGAGAGTGTCAACAGGCATGTGGATAAAGGTGATCTGGTTGACATAGTATACTTGGGCTTCCAAAAAGCTTTTGACAAAGTTCCCCACCAAAGGCTCTTGAGTAAACTTAGCAGTCATGGGATAAGGGGACAGGTTCATGTGTGGATTGGCAACTGGTTGAAGGACAGGAAACAGAGGGTGGGAATAAATTGACAGTTTTCACAATGGAGGGAAGTAAGAAGTGGGGATCTGTATTGGGACCAGTGCTCTTTAACTTGCTCATAAATGATCTAGAGCTTGGGCTAAGTAGTGAAGTGGCCAAATTTGCAGGCGACACTAAACCGTTTAGGGTAGTGAAATCCACAACAGATTGTGAGGAGCTCCAAAAGGATCCCTCCAAACTGGGAGAGTGGGCAACAAAATGGCTAATGTGGTTCATTGTAAGGAAGTGTAAAGTAAAGCACACTGTGGCAAAAAACTCCAACTTCACATAAGACACTGATGAGGTCTGAGCTGTCGGTGACTGACCAAGAGAGAGAACTTGGAGTCGTGGTGGACAGCTCACTGAAAGTGTCAACTCAGTGCACAGCAGCTGTGAAAAAGGCCAATTCCATGCTAGGGATCATTAGGGAGGGGACTGAAAATAAAAATGCTAAGATTGTAATGCCCTTATACAAATCTAAGGCGTGGCCACATTTGGAGTCCTGCTTACAGTTCTGGTCATCGTATCTTAAAGGAAGACACTGTAGAACTGGAAAAGGTGCAGAAGAGGACAACTAATGATCAAGTGCCTGGAGCACCTTCCTTATGAGGCAAGGCTACAGCATCTGGGGCTTTTTAGTTTGGAAAAGGCAACTACGGGGAGACATGACAGAAGTGTATAAGATTATGCATGAACTAGAGAGAGGACAGAGACATTTTTCACCATCTCTCACAGCAGTAGAACCGGGGCTTATCCCATGAAAAGAAGGCCGGGAAATATAGGACTGACAAAAGGAAGTACTTTTTCACACCGTGCATAATCTATGGAATTCTCTGCCAAGGGATATGGTGATGGCCAGTAGCTTGGATGGCTTTAAAAGGGGCTTAAACAAATTCATGGAGGACAGGTCTGTTGATGGCTAGTCTGAGGGCTATAGGCCACCTCTGGCCTCTAAATACCAGTTGCAGGGAAGCAACAGCAAGAGAGAGGCCATGCCCTCACCTCTTGCCTGTGGGCTTCTCAGAGGCAGCTGGTGGGCCACTGTGGGAAACAGGATGCTGGACTGGATGGGCTTCCTTGGGCCTGATCCAGCAGGGCTGTTCTTATGAGAAGAAAGTGTTTTTAAGACGACTAAGAAGATGCTGCCCATTAATGGGCCAGACGTTTAACACCACATGATTTAGAGTACAGGATGTTTAATCCAAGTAATGGCAAGCACAACCTTAAGAGAGGGAACCTCGCTTCTATTATTATTATCATCCCGCATAAGAGAGTGCCCCAATCGCTCCACTGCACGTGGGCCTAGGCTAACACAAAGGAAGGGGGCTTCTTGCTTCGGAAATGTCTTGCCTGTATGCAAGCTTAACTGACTGACTAAAATGCATATGGTTAAGTGGCAGCTGGCACCTTTCTAGTGGCCCACACCAATGTATTCCCCCCCACCCCGCCGAATGGAAGAGATGGTATATGGCAACATAGTACTGCTCACACCAGCACAGCAGCCGCCCAGAGGACTGCCAGTACTGTCACCACGAAGCCGCCTGCTCCCGCCACCAAACCCAAGAGAAGGCCCACCACCACCACTTTTGCCACCTGCAGCCCATTTCTCGCTTGGGGCAGCTCCTCCTCGCCACATGGACAGACTACATCTCCCTGCACGCATGCATGCCCAGGGGGCTGCCTCCAGTTACCTGTTGGTGAGCTGAAGCAGGTGTTGGTGCTGGAGCTGCTGGTAGAGGGCAGCGGCTGCCAGTTCCTGCTGCTTCTTCAGGCGCTCCTGGTCCATGTTTCCCTGGAGGAGAACAAGGTGTGTGTGTGTGGGGGGGTAGTGGTACGTGAACCAGCCAGCCATCCTCCCACTGGGGATCTAGGAAGAAGCCTGCAGACCAAGGGGCCTGGCTGGATCAAGTCTCAAAATGGAAGAGGAGGACAGAGCCCTTCGCCTGCCTGCCTGCCTGCCTGCCACCCTCCCCTCAAACCCCTCCAGAGAGGGAACTTTTGGTGGCATGAGGACTCGGCAAAAGCCCTGCCTCTGGCTGCAAGACATTCCTGATCTCAGTAGAGATCGCGGGGGGGGGGGACACACACACGGGGGACGGGACCAAAGACTAGGAGAGGAGCCTCCTAACCAAGAACTCTTTCATGAGGAAGGTTTGAAATCTTTGGTTAGTCCATTTTGAAAAGGGTTCTAATCCACTATGTGGGGTGCCACTTCAGAGAGAAGTATATTACATTTTTAATCAAACCCTCAGAGATCAGGCGCCATCTTGGAAGAGGCCCCCTCCACCCCAAGTTCTGTACATCTGTGTGCGGGATGAGTTTTGTTCTGAGTGGCAGTGTCCAGGCAGCGTGTGTGCACCATGTGCATTCAGAGTGGGGCCTTCCTGATTCAACCCGAGTGGGATCTAAAATGAACTGAGTGGACATACAAATGTGTGTGAGTGCAGGCACATGTGTACACCTTGGAGGGCACAGTGGAGCCAGCCTTCTGCAGCTGGAGGCAGAGCAGCAGGCTTCGGGCGTCCCTCCCCGCTCCCAAGGGTACGCCCAATGGGCGTGGGCCAGCCCCGGGCTTCTCTGCGCCAGGCCCCCTCCCCCCCCAGTGGCTCGGGGACTCACCAGCAAAGGGGGTGGCGACGGACCCGGAGCAAAAGGCACTCTTCCCCACATCTTGATGACCTCGCCCAGGGGCTGGAAGCCCTCATCGCAGCCGCGTTTCACCAGCAGGGACATGGTGAAGTAGCCGGCCTGGAACCACTCGGCCATCTCCTGGGTGGTGAAGGGGCCTGGCCGGGGAGAGCAAGAGGGAGGGCCGTGGAGCGAGAGCAAGGGCCCCGACCCAGCAGCCAGCCTTCCCCTGGGGAGTGGCCGGACCAGGCTCACCTTGGATCTCCCCCTGGGGGTCCTTGTAGAACCACTTCATGGCTGCTTCGTGCGAGAGGGGCAAGGCGGCAGCAGTGTTGCGGTGCTCAACGATGGTCTGCGTGAAGTGCTCCTCCTCCAGGGAGCTGTCCTGCAAGGAGGCCACCATCTTCTCTGCTTCCTGGAGAGGGGGGGAGGGAGGGGGCGGGTGGGAAGGGTGAGGGGCGCCTGCCCAGCAACTTGGCCACAGGGCAGGGGCTGGGTCGGTCCGTTCATCCTAAACGAGGCACAGCTGCCTCTGCTTCCCAGAGCTCCTCTTGTGCCTCTCTCCCGCATCCTGCCCTGCCCCAGCGTTCATGAGAGCCAGGCTGTCTGCAGACTGGCTGTTCATTAGGTAGAGCTGCGTTAATAGTGCAGCTCTACCTGGTAAATGGTCAGCCTGCAAGCAGCACATGGGGCGGGGGGGGGAGAGCAAACTGGGAGGAAGAGGCAGCTGTGCCTCCTTTGGCACACAACCTCCCCCCGCCCCGACTCATTAGACAAGCCATTCCTGTTGACAGGTGGGAGGATACATGCTACAGAGCTGTAAAATTAAGCACAGGGTGGACATCACCACTTCTCTCTTTCTCCCCACCCCACTCCAACACGCACACTGATGTTTGAAGGCAGCAGATTCGGCTCAGGGGGGAAAGTCCTTCATCCCACAACATAAACATTAGCTTATGGAACTCACTGCCACAAGATGAGGTGAGGGCCACTGTCTCAGGTGGCTTTAAGAGGGCATTGGACCAATTCATGGAAGAGGACAGGACTACCAATGGCATTTTGGTCACGAGGGGCTCCATATTTCACCACCAAATAGGAGGAGTCATTGGCAGACAGGAGTGAAGGAGAGGCGACTGACTCCGTACCCTCCAGGGGCCAGGATTCCCAGAGGTCTCTCGGTGGCCAATGCAGCAAGGGGGGTGCTGGAGGAGGCGGACCCACCTCCGTACGACGCATGGGGAAGAGGGCCTGAGAGGGGGCCCAAGTGCTATCGCAGGGGCAGACCGCACCCCCTAGCTGGGCCACAAGCAGAGCGCAGGCCTGCGGGGGAGGGCAGGGGAGATGCCCTGGCCTGGGCTCCCCCGTCCCGAAGAGACCTGCCCGCTGCGTCACTCACCTGCTGGAGATGCTTCATCCCATCTTCGTCCTCGTTGTCTCCAACCGTGAATTCCATCGTGGCAGCAGCTGAGGCAGCAGGCAAGGGGAGGGCGGAGGTGGCCACGGGGCTGAGCTGAGCTGGGCGACTCAGAATACCTGGGTCCCCGGGAGGGGCTGCAAGAGCAAGACACATTCATTCTGCTGCCGCCGCCGCTGCGCAGAGCCCCATCCTGCCAGGCAGCCCAGAGCGGGGCCAGCTGCCTGGTGAAAGGGGGAGGGGGACTAGGACGCCCGCCCACGCTCGGCAGCTCCAGGCCCAGCCAGCACCCCATTTCCTTGCGCGTCCGCCGAGGCCTGGAGGAGGCCCTCTTTTTCTCCTGATCCACCAGGCACGAGGGGAGAGCATGGACGGGGGGGAACGGCCCACCTACCATCTGAAGCGTCTGCATCTGGGTTGCCACTAGCAGCCAGCAAGGACACCTCCGCCGCTTGGGAGGAGCCCCCCAGCACGGCACTGTCGCATTCGTCCACGGCAGCGGGAGCAGTTGTAGTGGAGAAAGGCGGGCCTGACCGCCAGGGGGCGCCGGGAGGAGCTGGCAACTTCTCATCTGGCACCAGCCGGGGATCCTTCCACTCTGGGTGGGTGGGGGGGCACATGTGAGCAATGGCCTGGAGCCTGCCCCCCCCCACACACCTGCATGACTCCCTCTCCAGCCCTCTCACCTCTCTCAGCCCCTTCTTTGGCTGGGGGTGCCACAGGGTCACCCCCGCTCTCTCTCCTCTCGCCCTCCTTGGCCTCTGGCCGATCCTCCTCCTCCTCCTCCTCCTCTTCCTCTTGCAGAGCCTGGAAACTCAACTCCTGCTCCTCAGGAATCGACTCTTTGGGGCTCTTCTGTGGAAGAAGCGGGGTGGGTGGGGGGGGGTGTCCATATTAGCTTGGGGAGAGAATCCAAGTGGCACCCAGGAAGCTCTGGGTGGCTTAGAAGGGAGGAGGAATCACCGTTCAGTGTCAGGCAAGGAGAAGCACCCTTGCTGGGTCCAAAGGAAAGAAACAGACCAGCCCCGAGTACAAGGGGTGGGGAGGAGGGAGGTCCGGGGCCACCTGCATCTCTTGCTGGGGAAGAGCAGCAGACCAGAGACCCCCACCCCACCCCCGGCAACAAGTGTCTTCCTGCCCTGTGCACAGTTTCAGATGCTTCTCTGAGCCACAGCTAAGACCAACCACCCCGAAGCGGCCCAGGCACAAAAGCAAGCCGTCCTGTGCCGAGACCAGCAGGCCACTCGAGAGCAGGGCTCACTCCAGCCCTTTTGGAACTACAGCTCCCAGAATCCCCAGCCACAGTGGCCAACGGTCAGGGGGGACGGAGTGGTGGGCCATCATCTACAGGAGGGCCAGAGTGGAGCCGCCCTCCCTGGCAATACCTTGAGGGACATGAAGGCCCCAGAGGAGTCAAAGGTGCCCATCTCCTCCTCCTCGTCTTCCAGGCACCATTCAGGCAGCCCGTCCTTGTCCTCCTCGAAGCTGTCGCTGTTGTGCCGATGCCGCCGCCCGCTCCGCGGCTCCTCCTCATGCCCCCGGAAGTCAAAGTCAAACTTCCGCCTGCGCCCTTCTCCACCGTGCTCACGCCACCCCGCCGAGCGAGGCCCTCCATCTGACGGGGAGAGAGAGAAGAGGGGAAGTCAAGGAGAGTCCTTGCTCTGGGCAGAACCTCCCCAAGCTCCTCCTTGGCCACCAGGCAGCCTGCCACATCTAGCCCACCCCTCTCTCGGGCTCCCCATAGCCAGCAGTAGCAAGTGGGCCTGGATTCGTAACATGCCTGGCCTGTCCTTACCTGGGCTGGCTGACCGCCAACGCTCACTCTCCCGCCGGGCGCCTCCGCTCTGCCGCCAACTGCCTCCTGACCCGGCCGCAGCACTGACGCCACCACCACCGCCCTCCTCCTCCTCTTCTGTGTGCTCCTCCCGCAGCGTGCGCCAGTTGTCGCTGTCCGAGCGGGCAAAATCTTTGCGGCCTGGGGGAGGCCCCTCCTCAAACGGAGCCCGGGCTAAAACAGACACACCAGGTTGGAGGGACCGTCATGTCCCAGGGTGCACGGACAACACATCACTTGGGGCGACGGCCACTAGCCCTAACAGGGGATTCAACAAACTCATGATGGAGAAGAGGTCCATCGGTAACCTTCTCAGATAGCTTGGAGTTGCCTCTCTTTGCTAGATAACCAAGTAGGACCTCCATTATTCAGAGGCAGTGAACCTCTGGATACCAGCTGCAGGGAAGCAACAGCAAAGGATGGGCTTCCCCAAGGCATCTGGCTGGCCACAGTGGACACAGGCTGCTGGGCAAACTGGACCTCTGGCCTGAGCCAGCAGCCAGGCTCTTCCAATCCCAAGCATGGACCAAATGTCCATCTCGTTTGGGCAGCTCCCAAGAGGCCAAAACCCCTCTGGCCATGGCCAGAAGCCACGGCGCATGCCCAAAGCAGGCTCTGCGCCTCCCTCTTCCAACTGTACCTCCTTCCCGTCGGACAGGCTTCTCAAATCGCCGCTCTCCTCTGTAGGAGAAGGAAGGAAGGGGAACGTCAGAACAGGAACCAAGGACAGCGGCCACCTCTCTAGCATCCCCAGGGGACCCTCCCCACCAGCAAGGCCTACTCACCGGTCATCCCAACTCTGGCTCCGGTGGATCTCTCGGGCAGCAGCACCACCACCACCACGGCCAAATGCTCCTTCTGCCTCTTCGATGCTTCTTTGGTAAAAGCCACTCTCGCCACGGCCACGGCCTGTTCAATGGGGGAGGAGACGTCACTAAGCAGAAAGCTGCTCACTCTGTCCCCATGGGGGGCACAGGGGAAGGCAGGAGTCTCCCGCCCACAGCAGCTGCTCCACCTCCTCACCTCGGCTCCGCGTGCTGCCTCTTCCACGGGAGACGCCAGCAGGGGCTGCCCCGCCCCCCTTTCCCATCAGCCTCAGCACTGCAACACTGTTCACAGACATGGAGAAGTTCCTCTGGAGCAGACCAAGAAGGAGAGAGAGGCTGAGCGGTGGGGAGAGACAAGTTCCTCAAGGCTGCCCCTCCATCACCCCCACCACCCCCAGCTCCCCTTCCACCCCAGCCCCTACCTGCTCTTCCTCCGTCAAGGGGACTAGAGCCAGTGGCTGCAGAGGGTCGTCCTGAAGAATCGCAGAGAACTCTTTGTCCTGGATCTCCTCTGGGACCTGCAGCAAGGAAGGGAGGAAGCTGCCTGTAGGCAGGTGACATGACAAACCACTCCTACTTGGGAGGCGTCAATCCCACTGTGGGGAAGGCATCAAAGGGGCAACTGAAGTGACCCGAGAAACCGAACCTCTTCCCAGAGAGAGAGAGAGAGAGAGAGAAAGTTTTCTCACCACACCCTAGACCCCCTCTGGGCTGTAAGTTTCAAAGACACACAGAAGGAAGCAGGAACTCCTAAAGTACTAATTAATCTATTAATTCCTGGTCACCAAACACAGAACACAGCATATAGCCCTCCCAATTCCAAGGCAGGCTTCCTCGGACCACCAGATGCGGGAGACCAGAAGCCAGGGAGAAAAAGGCCAGGGCCGCCTCCCAGCCAAGGGAGAAAGCCCTGAGCAGGACACACCTCTCTGCGGCTGCTCTGCATGTCAAACCCACCAGGCCAGCTGGGCAAGCCTCTTGTTGGCCAGTGCAGCATTTCAGGCCTGGAGGAAGTCTGGGGGTGAAGCAGCCCTGGATGCCCATGGCAGTTATGGGGCACAGGCCCAGCCATTGCTTTGGCACCATGGGGGTTAGCGAGAATGACCCCTGCTCATCGGGCCAAGAGTCACTCTTTCCAGCAGCCATGTCCCTGTTTCTGCCCAGCACAGCGTCCCTCCCAATGTCTGCTGGTCAGTGGCATCCTTCTTTGTGCTTGTTGTCAGACTGTGAGCCCTTGAGACAGGGAGCCCACTTTTCTTTTGCTATGCAAATGCTTGGGAAATCACCACATAAACATCCTAAACCATCATGAGCAGCAGCAACAGCAGCATGGCCAGCCGCACGGCACTCACCTTGTTGTCTTTGACGTAAAGTGCTAACATCTCTTCCCGCCCATATCGGTATTCTGCTAGTTTGTACTTTGGCATGGCAGGGGAGGGCGGGGGGGAAGCAACACTCCCACCGCTGGAGAGTGCACGAAGCCTGGAGGGTGGGGAAAGAGAGCGGAAGAGGGGTGTCAGAGGACAGGAAGGTGGGCAGCCTCCAGCCCCGCACTGAGGAGAGACAAGGCTGGGGAAGGAAAGCTCTCCCCCCACCCAGACTGAGAGGGACTGCAAACCCCTCTCAGAGGTGCACCTAGGTCATTTTAGAGCCTGGACTTAAAAGCCTTTGGAGCACTGCCAGCCACCCCACCAACCCCAGCAAGTTAAGCATCATCCCCTATCCTTATCCCACATATTTCTTTCCCCACTCCCCCCTCTGTCTCTAAAGCATCGGGCACAGGTCACACTCACACCTGGCTGCCTGGCACAGCGTGGGCCAGCAGTGACCACACCACCCAGGACAGACTAACGAGGATTTGGGGGCCCCAGACTTTGGCCCCAAAGTCCAGGAGTCAGAGCGCCACTGACCCCCTCTCAGTCTCTGCCTCTTTCCTGTTCTGGGGGGGCTTTTTGATTTGGAAAAGAAGGCCACCATGATCTAGGCTTATAAACCACAAGCCATGTGGAGAGAAAGTCCTCCTGCAGCCTACCACGAGGACTCTGGGCCAGCTAATGGAACGGAGGGGAAGCAGATCGAGGCAAGGGACTTCTTCATGCTGACACAGACCATTTGTGAACTGCCCCATGCAGTAATGTGCTGGAGGAGCAAACGCTACATATTTTAAATATAGAAATTGACAGACTTCACTGCCACAGAAAATGGCAATCGTCACTAGTTTAAACGGCTTTAAACGTGTCTTGAAATTAAGCACACAAAAGTTACTAGCCTGCAAACAATTTAGCTCGCCTGCTAGAAACAGCAAACATTGAAGAAAAACATATTTAGGCTTCTTCTGTTTGTGTTGATCTTTTCGCACATCTGCCACCACATTTTCAAACCTTTGGACTGAAGCCAGCACAACAAAAGGAGTTCCATGATCTCAGAATCTTTCAAGGCTACGAGCAGATGAAGTACTGTGCTTCTGGCTACAGATATGTTGGGGATTTTTTGTGGTGGGGGAGGACTTGCATTTGTGTGTGGGGAGAATTTCTGCACCTAGAACAGCAACATCACAGGTAGGAGGAGAGAGGCTGTTTTGATTCCATTACTTCCTAACCCCCACCTGCAGCCTAGGAAAGCTATCATTTGACCAAGCTGATTTTATAAACTGGTCCTGAATGTGCTTTTTTTTGTGTCTGACCAATTTACTTGGTTTGACTTCGCATCTGTAGTCAATTGTAATACAGTTACTATAAACTTGCACTGCAGTCTGCCTGTGCTTCTGCTTTCCGACCCAGTGCAACCTTGGCTCCCCCCCCGCCATCATTTTGTGCTCCTACTCACAAAACAGAGGCGGCTGGTGCTAACAAGTGGGGGTGGGCACAGCTCCCTTTGCTCCTCTCTCCCCTGCTTCACCCCAGCGCTAATAAGAACCACACGGCAACCAGTTAAGCGAGTGGAGAGCCTGCCGGCAGTGCGGAGCAAGGGGTGGGAGGAGCAAATGGAGCCCTGGGGAGCAGGGGCAGCTGTGCCTCCTTTGGCTCCCCCTGCCCTGGCTCATTAGGACCAGCGGCTCCTGCCACAAAGTTGAACTTCCCACCAAGGGTGGTGGCAGGCTCCTCTCCCCACATCCTTTTTTGCGGGAGAAGGAGCTTCTCCAAGCTGCTGCAGCCAAAGGACAGAACCATGTTAAATGCAAGTTGCCTCCCTGCCTCCTGGAGGTTGTTGCTTTGGCAAGCGGAGGCAACCGAGCCGACAGCACAGGGAGGTAAAGCCTTGCAGGGAAGGGCCTCTTGGGAAAGATTTAGGGGAGGGGCTGGAGTGAGGCCCAGGAGGAAGGCCACGGGTACAAGCTGCTAGAGCCTCCACTGCCCAGAGGCATGGCGTGGGGGGCGGGGGGAGTGTTTAAGAAATTCAAGCACACACACTTTCTTTTCTTGTTTGGACATCATCCAGGGGCCTATGGTGGCTACTTTTGGACAAGACTGCTTTAAAAGAGGATTAGAAATACACATGGCGGAGGAGAGGCCTATCTCCAGTCACCTGTCATGGCGGCTATGTGGAGTCTCCATATTCCAAGCCTCCCAGAATTCCATTTGCAGGGGAGAAACAATGTGGGCAGTATTCCCTCTAACAAGGATTCCCAGATGTTGCTGACTTCAACGCCCAAAATCCCCAGCTACAATGGCTTTTGCTTGGGGATTCTGGGAGTTGTAGTCAACAACATCTGGGAATCCCTGTTAGAGGGAACACTGAATTGGCGGGGGGGGGGGGGATGTTTGCTATCATGCCTAGTTTGCAGGCTTCCTGGAGGCATCTGGTTGGCCGCTATGGGAAGCGAGACGGCTGGCCAGACACACCTCCGGCCTGACCCAACAGGGCTCTTGTTTATTCCATGGCTAGCAGACGTGAGCCAATCAAACACAAGCATTAACATCCTCCCTATGCTCAGGCTGCAGAGGTCCCTACACGGCCTCCCAAGGACTGCAGAAAAAATGGAATCAACTAGCCCCTAAAGTGACCCCCCCCCTGCCCTGCCCACACTCCCCCACTCACCACTCTGGCCCGAAGTTCAGTGTCTCAGCTGCCATCCTCCTTCTCCTTGCCCAGGCCCTCGTGCGCTACAGTCTTCTCCAATGACCCTGGAGACAGAGGAAGTCAGCCACAGTGAGGGATTTCTGGCTCAAGCAAAGCCTCTGCTACAACACCCACATTCCCAGAGTTGGCGAGGAGCAGGAAGACAGGCTGCCTGGGCTCTCTAGGCAACGCAGCCGGGACACTCCCAGAGGTGGTGCACAAGGTAGACGGAAGCCCCAAGAGGAGACTGGAAAACAGGCTACCTGCCGCTGCTCTATCCTGATGGATTGCCCCTGGATCACTCCTTCCCGCTGGAGGCCAATTTCGACAGCTGGGCACCTACAGAGGGAAAGTTGAGGGTGGCATGTCCAGACTGCAAACCTGTCTGAACTGCAGGGCTGGGGAAAGGCTACCTAGATGGCTGACCTCAGCTAGAGCTTTTCTCTGCACTGGCTCCAACTTGCAGCCACCTTTCCTGAAGAGGGGCAACCTGCACTAGACTCAGCGAAGGCTTGCACCAAGCTATCTGTAGTTCTCTCTCCCAAGCCAACTGTGTGGCCTCTCTGCTGCTACGTGACTGGGGCGACTCAGAGCTGCCTCCTCGTGGCCAGAGGCCTCCCAGCCCGTCAAGAGTGTGCTTACTGCTGGGAGAAGCAACAAGGACTCAAAGCGGGCCAAGCACTTGTCCCAAGGCCACAGCCGTAACAAGCTAGGCCTCAGATTCCACCCAGTTTGTGACTCCCATTCATCAAGACATGAAAGGAAGTCCCGGACTTCCTCGGTTCAAATCGCACAAGCTGCTCCCGCTTGGCCTCACCACCCCATGTGTGAACACATTTAGTTAGACACCTTGGGGCAACCCCATTCTGGCCAATATTCAGACGTCGTGCGAGGTGAGACATTTCCACTGCAATGTTTTTTCAAAGGCTCTTCATTTCTAAAACACGAACTGTTTCATTAAAACTAATTAGTAACATAGTTAATGGATTCAGTACCAGTTACATTGGGAGTTTTAGTTGGCTTCTTTCAGGTGGCTATCCCAAGGAAATATGCATGTGTAACAGATACCTGGTACACACAAGTCTTTGGATAGGACACAATTATTACAATATGGAAAAACACCAAGACACTGAAAACTTAGCACAGGTAAGTCACATTACTGATGTTTCCCCTAAGCTAATATTTTAAGCTACTGAAAATATGTTGTCGGATGTTGATACAGCATGAAGGTTAAGATGGTGCCGCTGCAGTTCCATTTACTAAGTACATGAGCGGACATGTTCGATCGGATCCCAAAGCACAGCCTTGGCATGTTTTCCAGAAAGCCCACCCTGCCACACAAGAGGACCACCACCTCTGGCGAGTCATTTTCTCTGTTAGCAGCTTTGCTGGGGAAATGAGAACTAGGAAGGGTGAGCAGCTGATCCCAGGGGATCTCCTCCCGCAATGCGCGGCCTGCATGCTCCAGGGCTGAGGAAGGGTTGCTCACCTCAGTGGTAGCCCCACAACGCGCTGCTCCCTTGTGAGCTGCCAGGGAGTGGGGAGGCAGGCCAAGGAGGAGGACGGGGAGGAACCGCCGGCCTCTGGTGTGCGGGATCTCAGCGGGCGAGGCTGCTCCCGGGGGCCAGTTTGGCCTGAGGAGGATGACAGGCAGCTCCCCAGAAGGTCGCTTGGTCTCCCCCCACAACAGAGCCAAGGGCTCAATTCACATCAGAGGAACCTTCTGCAAGAGAAGAGCGGAGTTATCACTGCGCCCCAGTGAAGGGTTCCAACAATACGCCAACCCCACCCCACCCGCCTTAAAGGCCAAAGCTACTTCTGCACCAACTGGCTTCCATCATGCAGGAGGAGGGAAGACGCACTCTGGTTTCCCCCTGCGGATGTGGCCAGGCCTCAGCTGCTTGCCAGCCGCAGGTCCAAAGGACAGAGGTGCCTCTGAGCAGGTGCAGGATGCCTTCCATCCCCACCATCCAGTCCACGACGCGCCCCCCCCCCACCCCCCACCCCCGTGGTTGCAAGGAAGAACAGAAGCTCAAGCTTCAAACCTGGCTCCCTGCACCTCCCATTGTAAAGCACCCAAGCGCCACCGAGGGAGCCATCCCATACGCTGGGAGCAAGAGACAGCCAAGGCAGCAGACAGAGGGCCCCCAACTCCTGCCCTTCTTCGCTGCTTGCTGCTAGGCCGGGGTAGGCAATGAACTGTGACTGGGGATGATGGGAGTTGTGGTCCAGCAACAGTTGGCCTGCCAGAGGGGACCTACCCATGGGCTAGACCAAGGGCACAGGGTTCTTAGTGCTTTCAGGATGTGCAGGGCACAGAGTCTGGACTCCCTCCTTCAGTCTGCCAAGGAGCTTGGAGAAGGTCAGCTTTACATCAAACCGCATCGTATCAGGGTGGGCTTATCAGACTTCGAGAAGCAGGCTTCTTTCTCTCTCCCCACTGGGCAGCTGCAGCAGCACATTAAAACACTGCCTGCCTCCCCCACCCCAAACACCCCACACCATCACCCCAGAATGCCCTGGAGAAGTAAGCTATGCCATGAGGCTGTTTCCTTCCCCAGGGGTGGGCAGGCTGCTCCCTCTACAGTTGCAAAGGGTGATCATTTTTACCCCACCAGGAAGGGAAAGGATGACACGCTGTGACATGGCTCGATTTCAGTGAGAAGACAGAAGGAAACCCGCTTCTCAAGTTCAGCTAAGCTCCCTAACCCCACACATCAAACAGATAAGAAGCGCCCTGCTGGATGAGGCCCAAAGCCCATCTCGTCCAGCATCCTGTTTCTTACAGTGGCCCACCAGATGCCTCAGAGAGTTCTTGCTATAGCTCCCCCACAACTGGTATTGAGAGACATCTTGCCTCTGAGGCTGGAGGTGGCCTACAGCCACCCGACTAGCAGCCATTGGTAGATCTGCTGTCCTCCATAAATCTGTCTAAACTCCTCTTCAAGCTACCCAGGCTGGCGGTAGTCACCACATCTTGTGGCAGAGAATTCCATAGGTTAATTATGTGTTCCTTTTGTTGGCCCTAAATTTCTTGGCAACAAGTTTCACGGGTAGTGAGTGATGTCCCACCCAGGAGGTGTTCAGATTACACAACTGGGATCTGTCCCTCTTTGGACTTCCACTGCCCATCCCTGATCCTGTGGTCCACATAGCTTAACACCAGATGTGCAGCCTCCCCACTCCCCTCTTCTGAGCAGATCAGGCCCAGATTCTCTCCCAGCTGCTTTTAGGCAAGACATTATTTACAGCCCCTGAGAATGGTTGGCAGCTCTTTCACTCTTCCCCATGCTGTGTCCCTCCCCCCCCCCCACCCTCAACTTCTTCCACACCTTAAGACAAACACACCAGGGGGCAAGTTCTACACTCACAGCCTCGGCACTCAGCAGAGCCAACAGTGCAAGTCAAGATGGCAGCCCCGCCACCATCAAGAAGAACTCAAACATTTCAGTCTTGGATGAAATGGCATTTATGGATTAAGAGGGGAAAAGGCTGGGAGCAAACTCCGTTTACTCTTTGCTTGCTCTCTCTCTCGTGAAGCTTCTTTAAACCGCCCCCCCCATCCCCCACATGGATGCTGCTGGTGCATTAAGTCCTCCCAACTCCTTAGAAGAATTCAAACCAGCCTCTGGCCATAGAGGCCAGTTCCCAGAGAGCCTTCCTCCCTCTATGGCCAAAGGCCAAAGGAACAGATTAGCCCAGGGACTGGGAGGTCAGACTGTCTGGCTGCTTGCACTGTCAAAAATAAGAGTCAGCTGTAAATCCCTGCCCAGTTAAGTCGAAAGCATGAAGAAATCAATTTGCCCGCATCCAAAGCAAGCCTTGGAGACTTCCTTCCACAAGAGCTCTCCCTGCTCCAGAGAGCAGCAAACGGAACAGAGCAGTCCTGGCTGCCACCGTCGTCTCTTTTCTGCCTCCTACGCCTCCCTCTCACCGACCTAGACTAAACTCCAGTCACAAAACTGGCAGGACCCAGGAGTCCCAGAATGTGAAAAACAAAAAAGGCAGGGGTGGGTAGTGGGTGGGGAAACCAGTGCCATTCATTTCCAGCAGCAATGCCGCTCCAGAGGCTGGCTGGCTGGCCATGGCAGGCGGCTTGGTAGGAGGGAGACCAACAAGCCAGCTCTGACCCAGCAGCACAAGAAGTGAAACTGACAAGGCCATCAAGACAAACCAACACAGGCTTGGAAGCATAATGCTCATCTCAGATGGCCCTTTTGTCGGCCCCTGGTTTCCGAGAGGTTTGGGGTGCTAGGACCCGTGAAAGGGCCTTTTCGGTCGCTGCCCCACTTCTCTGGAACTCCCTTCCCCTTTAGATTCATTTAGCCCCTCCCTTACTGATTTTTAAATCTCTATTGAAGACTTTTCTTTTTCGCCAGGCTTTTGCCCTGTAGTTTACCTATTTGTATTTTTCTTTTTGTTAGTTACTTTAGTTTTTAATTTAGAATGTAATTTTAATGTTGTCTTGCTTTGCATGTTTTTGTACACCACCCAGAGTCTTCGGAGTGGGTAGTATATTAAATGATTCCTAATAAATAAATAAATAAATAAATAAATAAATAAATGGTGCAGCAAGAGGGGCCAATGCGATACCTTGCACTGCATCAAGATGGTCACTAACCTATTTGGCAGATCATCAGTGAGCAAGTTCAGAATTCACTCCAGATGAACATGATTACCAAAGTTGGGCTCCCCCTGCTCTTTTAAGTCAAAAATGACCAACTAAGGTACATGTTCAGGGAAGGGACTTCTGCAGTCAACCAGACTGGGGACCAGCAACAGCTGGTGCTCTCATGGTGACCACTCCCAAATCCAACTCATTCTGGATATACTAGAGACCCAATGCAGCAAACTGATCTACTGGGTGGGAGAAAGAGAGAAAGACGCAGGTTCAAATCCCTGCTCAGCTCTGAAGGTCTTTACGTGGACATGGTCTATCCCAACCTAAGCAGCAGAGAACATTCCGGTGGGCCCTCAAAATTTCAACACAAACTTTTCTAAGACAAGCGCCTCTTTCCTCAGATGCATGAAGTGGACCAAGACAGCGGTCAGTCTGTAACTCCTCCTAACTGGGCAAAGAGGCACCTTTTACTGCAGTTGACCTGTGTATTAGCAGGACGAAAGGAAATCACCCTACCTAGCCCAGCATCCCTCTCAGTTGCCGTGGCTAGTGTCGCGCGTGCATGTGTGTGTGTGGTCGATTTTTGAGACCGCGAATCCTTTCGGGATAGCTTTTCTCATTTATTTTGCAAACTTTTTTAAATTGAAAAATGGGATATAAAGATGCATAATAATACCCATGCAGTATAAAGGTACACTAGAGGATGTTGTCAAAATGAGAACCAGTAGAAAACTAAGGAGAATGCAGCATTCAGCCAGAGTCAATACTGGACATGATCTCAACCCAACCTGCACTGCTGGAGCTCCAAAGAGAAACAAGGCTCCAAACGTAGCAGATCAGAGGCTCCTGATTCCAGGAGCGCCACAGCATTCCTCTGCTGCAGTGCCTGAAAGGCCAGCCCACGGCCTGCGGGCTGAGCTTTCCGAGGCCAGAGCCAAGGCACTGGGACACCCCTGCTGTGCTGCAAGGGCGCGAGGTAGAGTCTCATGGTGCCTTGTGAGCTTTGAAGGGCAAGTGAAACTCCCAAGAAATGCAAGCAAGTGGGGCAGCCTCTCCTCAGTTCCGTCGACTGATCAGCCAAAAAGGGCAAGCTGTTTGCAACAAAGCATTAAGTACACCACAATGCAGAAGCACCATACAAGACAATAAAATCTAGGACAGACTGGTGTTGGGTGGAAAATGCTCCCATCTTTAGTAGCTTGTGTGCAGGGAGAATTGTCCCCTTCTAGAATTTCACTGGCTAACATCCAGACTAGCAAGTTGCCTGACAAGCAAATCAAGACTCCTGCTGCCACTCTTGACACCTGAGCAGGGCAAGGGGCAATTTTCATCAGTCTCCCCCTTCTCTTCCTCTGAAGCCAACCCTGCATCACTAAAATGTGTCCCCGTTGCAATATTAGGCAAGTTCAGCAATATGGCCACCTAATGGCACAGTGGGGAAGAGAGCAAGAGGTTGCTGGTTCAAATCCTCGCTGGTATGTTTCCCAGACTATAGGGAAACTCCTATATCAGGCAGCAGCGATACAGGAAGATGTAGAAAGGCATCAACTCATAACTGCGCAGGAGATGGCAATGGTCAACCCCTCCTGTATTCTACCAAAGACAACCACAGGGCTCTGTGGTCGCAAGGAGTCAACACCAACTCGGCGGCACAACTTTACTTTTCAGCTATTTCAAAGTTGTAATTAAAGTTTTTTCAAGTGATTATCCCTAAGTAATGTGTGAGAGGGTACATATGTTTTATTGATACATTGAGTATTCCAACTGAAAAAAAATCTTCCCACAAAGATTTGACTTTCTTTCAGTATAAAAGCTAAAACACATAAAATATCTATTGATTCCCACCCACCTTGAATATTTCAATTCAGTTACTTGAAAAGCTTTAGAGATACAGTGTGGGAAATTAATATGGTAGTGGTCGGTTTTTTTAACTGTATAAACGGTCAAATAACATGCCAAATCAAGTGACAATCTATTTAGGGCATCAGGAAAATGTGTATAGTAGATATTTATTTATTTGTTTGTTTCTTTTTTTAGAGTTCTATACAAATGAGGAGGAAATCTGCATGAGAGATTATTCCCGGAAAATCCACATCTCTGAATATAGGTCACCATAGAGACAACTAACCACTTGAATGTCCATGAATTCAGACCTCAGTTGTCCAGGGAAGTTCATGAATGGCAACCTTCAAGTCAGAGGCGAGAAGAGCAAACTATGAATTAGGCAGGAGAGCACAGGGTCAAAGCCAGCAATGGTGTGTGTGTGCGCGCTCTGGCACTGGGATCAAGGGTGTTTACCCTTTCCTGATCAAAGTCAACCCCTTCCCAGAGCTGCTATTAGTCCCACTAAGGGACAGGAATGAGAGAAGGCACTGCTCTTGTGCCTGTCCCGCGCCCCCCACCAAGAACAACTAAAAGAAGCAGCTTTCAAGAAGGTGTGAATGCAAATATGGGGGAGGAAGAAAAGGCAAGTGACTAGGACGCGGTCTTGCCAGGTGCTCTTGGTCAGCACAGTTGCCGGTCTGTGGCTAGGAGGCCAGCCTGTGCTGGATGGGATAGTGCACACACACATCCCCAAAATCACAGGCTTGCCGCCTGGGAGTTGTCATGCACTCAACATTGGGTCTGAACACCCAAGAGATGGCCATGACAGCATTTGCCCAACAGCATGTGTTCCTTAGCTGCATCCTGCTTGGATGATCGCAATGCAATCGACGCAGGGCTACAGCCTTGGAAGAGGTTGGGAAAGAGCTGCTAGTCCAGAAGGCTGCAGCCAGTCTGCTGGCCATGATGCTCCCTTATTGCAGCTACTGGCTGCTGACCCATTTCCAGGCCCAAACCAAAGTCCCCCTCAGCTGGGGACCCAGGAACCTGAAGGACTGTCTGTCCCCGTGTAAACCTCAAGTATGAAATCAACTTGTAGAATTCTTGGCCACAAGATGTGATGACAGCCAACAACCTGGATAGCTTTAAGAGGGGTTTGGATAACTTCATAGAGAAGAGGTCTATCAAGGGCTACTAGTCGGAGGGCTATAGGTCACCTCCAGAGGCAGGATGCCTCCAAGTACCAGTTGCAGGGGAGTAATAGCAGGAGGGAGGGCATGCGCTCAACTCCTGCCGGTAAGCTTCCAGTGGCATCTTTTCGGCCACTGTGTGAAACAGGATGCTGGACTGGATGGGCCTCCTTGGGCCTGATCCAGCAGGGCTGTTCTTACATTCTTAATCTGCTGGAGAGGCTTCCCCCACTCCACACCCCAACACCATCCAAGGTGCATGTGGCTGGGATGCAAGAAGGGGCTCTCCTGGCAGCCCCCCAAAATTCCCTTGCAGCCTTCTCTAATGGCCTGGCAGCACCAGGTGAGAGATTTTTATTCCTCAGGCTTTTAGCATGCAGCAGATTATTCATGGCCTTTTTGGAGCTGGTTTTATCCCCTGCATTTTTCTTGAGTTTTATCATAGGGTTATTTTTACAGACTTTTGTTTTTATTGTAGTATTTTTTGTTACCTTACTCAGACATCTTTTGCCTGGAAAGGTGGGATGAGAATATTTCAAATAAATAAAATTTTGATTGGGGAAATGACACAGGTGAGAAAGAGTCCCCCATTCACCCCCATCACTCGTCAGTGTACCAATCCAGTTTCCACCCTCCCTTGTGCTGCTTTCAAAGTTTACACACACACACCCCTCTCTTTTGAGGAATCGGGTAACAAATCTCCCACTGAAATTTGGCCCAGCGTACCTGTGATTTGAACAACAGAACTGTCTCTCACTTCCTTCTCACTAGCCCTCACCCGACACACACTGCATCTTAGTTTGTATTTTTAATAGAGCATGAATATTTAAAGCAGGCCTCGAAAAATTTTCTTTGGATCTTTTTGCCAGACAACAGACATTTGACCAAATTACTGGACTTGGTGACAAACACTGTAGAAAGTGGGGAGTAAATGAGTTTCTCTTTATCCTCTTTATATGTAACTTACTTTGAATAGAAAAGGGGCTGCCAGGCACAAATAATTTCATTTAATAACTCTGCTTCTGAATATCTTAGTCTAGGTCCCACCATTAAAATTTCTAGATGTCATTGGGTTTGTGGATCAAATGTCGAGATTTGAGAAGGAGCTGTGTGAAAATAATGAAAGACTAGTTTCTAAGTTGTTGCTTTTGGAGGCTCAAGATGTAGGTCATAATATAGATATGGCTGCTTGGGAAAAATTATGGAAAACTGATTTAAAGTTTACTGCATGTTATACTTTAAAAGAGAATTATTATAAGATGATGTATATGTTGGAAATGTGGACAATGTGAAGGAACTTTTTTCCATATGTGGTGGTTATGCGGGAAGGCAAATGCCATTTGGGATATGATATACAATGAGCTGAAGAAAATCTTTAAAGTGACATTTCTTAAGAGGCCAGAATCCTTCCTGCTGGGAATAACTGAAAGAGAGTTCTCCAGAAAAAACTGAACATTTTTAATGTATGCAACCACAGCGGCCAGGATAGTATATGTGCAAAAATGGAAGAACATTTAAAAACCCTCAAAAGAAGACTGGTTGATAAAAATTTTGGAATATGCCGAGATGGCAAAGCTTACAGTACTTATTTATTTATTATTTACAGGGTGGATTTGATTTAAATCAAACTGATTTAAATCACGATTTAAATCACTAGCAGGGTGGATAAAAATAAAAAAAATCCGATTTAAATCAAAAAAATCCAATTTAAATCAAAAAAATCAGATTTTTTTATTTAAATCATTTTTTGATTTTTATCCACCCTGCTAGTGATTTAAATCGTGATTTAAATCAGTTTGATTTAAATCAAATCCACCCTGATTATTTATTATTAAAACTTTGATACCACCCTTCCAAAAGGCTCAGGGCGGTTTATAATCTATATATATATAATTCTCCTGGGTGTGCCTTTCAAACGTGCATCCCGGCAGCCCAGCTGATTGGCTGGGCTGCGGGGCGCCTGATTGGCTAAGGCGCACCCAGGAGAATTGGCGGCTGGGTGGCTGCGAAGGCGCGGCGGTGGGCCTGGCGCGGCGGTGGCGGGCCAGGCCGCGGCGGCAGTAGTGGGCTATGGTCGGGCAGCCGCGGAGGCGAGATGAGGCAGCAGGTCCAGAGTGGCGGTGGGTCCGGCGCGGGTGCGGCGGCAGGCCCGGATGCGAGGTAGCAGCGGACCCAGCCGTGATGGCGGCCGCACTCGGCCCGGCCGGAGACTGAGGTGGGAGGAGAGAGAGGTAGCCGGCCCCAAAGAGTGCACAGATGCTCTGTGCGGGGTCGGCTTGTTATACTTATAAGAGATGAAAAATTGGAATGTTTTAAAGCAGATTGGGAACCATTTTTGCAGGGTAAAATCCGAGTAGTATTGTGGAGTATGTATGTTTTGAATTATTATAGCAATGGTTTATATCAGGCCTGCTCAACTTAGGCCCCCCAGCTGTTTTTGGACCACAACTCCCATAATCCCCAGCCACAGTGGCCAATAGCCAGGGATTATCGAAGTTGTAGGCCAACATCTGCAGGAGGGCCAAAGTTGAGCAGGCCTGGTTTATATGTATAGTTATTGTGAACCGCGCAGACAGGCAAGCAGGAAGTCAATATTCACTTATGTGTAGAAATTAGATAAATGAATGCAATTTGAATGTAAAAGCTATTGTAAAATCCAATAAAATTTAAAATGCAAAAAAAATTCTAATGTCATGACTCCCTGGCACCTGGGATTTGTCAAGCCCTGATTGAAAGAAAACAATGATTTCAAATATTCTTAATGTTTAAAATAATCCATTTTCGTGAGCACTTAAGAATTATACTAGGCACTGATCCAATTAAAGATCACCAACTATACATCTCAACTTTTTAAACCACTAGACAATATTCTGCTACTCACACATCACTTAGCACTGTCACTTATGCACCAGACGAATGAAACTGCTCTTGGTCTGCAGACACTGGGTGTGGGTGGAAAATTCACAACCCCATGCTCATCTAAAAGTTTAAATCCAACACCTAGTACTTGGAAATATTTTGGAAGCGCAGGCTGGGACTAAATGTTATTGTATGTATGTATGTATTGGTTTATTTCGGCCCAGCATAACTAAATGTTATTGTGCAAGAATGAAGTTGAGGACGGAACAGAACTACAGCTCCCAGAATCCCTTGTGGATCACCATGACAGCGAAGCAGCCCAAAACCCGGTTGAAGCTTGTAGAGCACTGGTGTGCTCAGATAACATTAATGGCCAGCAGAGACAGGGCTTTCTTCTGGGTAGTGTGGGAGTCTTGAATACTACCGCTACAGGATGCAACAACCCATGGTTTGAAATAAAGCAGGTCAGTTAACAATGTTTCCTTCGTTGCGGTCCAGTTCTAATCCCTTTCATAGCAGTTCCACCACAGCTCGCCCACCGACCAGTCTCTGCCGCAAAGGGGTGTAAACGAGGGGCCGTAGAGAAAGCACACCCTTGGTTGCAAATTCAGACTCAAGGTTAACACAGCTGCACAAAACCTCTGTGCACAAGATGCAGTGCTGACCTTCCACAGTGTTACCTGCACAGCAACTGCCATGAAACAAGAATGCATATAGTGCTCATACTGGCAACATTCTGCTTCAATGTCTAAATTCACATCTTTTACGGGTTTAACTAATGAAGAGGTTGGCTTGCAAACATACAGACTGCTACAGAAGGAAGGAAGCCAGAAAATCCCCACCTCCCAAAGGAAAGGATTCCAGGTGCTTGCTCTCCCAGACACCTAAAAATGGCAGTTTGGGTCCAGGCCTGGCCAACCTCTGGAAGGGGCCCAGGCAGCCGATACCATGGCTCTGGAGCACCTTCTCCAACACGCAAGAGGTCAGCCGGCTGCCCTATTTTCCAGGGAGTTGCAAGTGATGACACAACAGTGGAGGAAGAAACTTAGCTAGTCCAACTGAGCAATAGCTAGAGCCCATTTTAGTGGAGGATACTTTTCTGCCACCGCTGTGTCTGCACAGTTAGCCTGTGGAGATGTTCCAAGTGGTATGGGACCTTTTACATCTCAGTCCTCAGCACTGAGTGGAAAATCCCTTGGTGGCCCAGTGTGGCCAATTCGCAAGATGCTTGGCAGATGGAAAGCACTTGTGTCTATCCCAAACTGGACTCGTTGATTTTAAGGCTGCTGGATGCTATGAATCTCTTTTGATGTGCACAACCTAAGGATGCAGCCAGAACTCTTGGACGTGCAAGACTGACCACCCATCTGCTCAACCTTTGCCCATCCTGGCCGATCAAAGCAGTCAAAGGCGGGCTGACCAAATGGGTAGTTATTAATAATCCCGCCAGGATGAGCAGTACTAGCGAGCTTAGAATCAGTTGTGGTAAGACTTTTTGGGGTGGGTGGGGACTTCCACTAGATCCCCACTGTACTGATTTCTGATGCTTAATCTCCTTTTTGGAGCAACGAGCTCAAGTGTGGTGGTGGTGACTCAACTCCAGGTGGTTCCAGATGAAGGCGATTCTCTAGACCCATTTCAATCTGTTTCCCGATCAGTTTTGGGACTGGAACAGCCTTCGTCATCATTTTATATAACCTACACTGGGACCTGGACAGGGGGAGTGTGTCCCTGTTGGTTCCACTCGACATCTCTGGAGCTTTCAGTACCATGGAACAATGTTCCCTCTAAGTCCTGCACACACACAAGTTTTTTTTAAGTCCACTCAGTTCATTTTAGATCCCACTCAGGCTGAATCAGGAAGGCCCCATTCTGAATGCATGTGCGTGCACACGGCCTTGATATTGCCGTTCAGAACAAAATTCATTCCACACACAAATTAGGGTGTGAACTGCCATGGACCTTTGTATCCTTCTGGAGTATTGGGCAGGGATGGAGCCCACAGTCACCTTTATATGGTGATTCCAAAAGGTAGTGCTGGGGAGATTGTGCTAAATGTAATAGCCACTGGCTTATGGCATTATGTAGGGTTGTATCCTCTCCACCATGCTATTTAACATCTACATGAAACCATTGAGAGAAACCATCCAGAGTTCTGGAGTCAGCACCGCCGCCACCAGCACAGATTCCAGGGAGGTCGCAAAGACCCTGAATTGATGCCCAAGTTTAGCACTAGGATGCATGTGGCAAAGACATTGAAACTTACCGCAGACAAGACAGAAATGCTCTTCGTCAACAGGACTGCCACCCCCATGGATGGAGCTGCATATTCCTTGAAAAACAGGTGCATGGTTTAGAAGCGGTCCTGGATGCCCAGGCAAGGACTGTGGCCAGAAGTGCTTTTGTCCAGCTTAGGCTGATGCATCAGCTCCTGATGGAGGTAAATCTGGCAATGGGCATGCTTGCCTTCAGTGACATCAGGATTGGACTACTGTAATGCACCCAACATGGGGCTGCCTTTGAGATACGTGCTTAGAAATCTCAATGGGTGCAAAATACAGCTGCGAAAGTCTTGATCAGAGCAAAGCTGTGGAGCATGTTAAAATAAAGTATGCCGTCAAGTCGGTGTTGACTCCTGGCGACCACAGAGCCCTGTGGTTGACTTTGGTAGAATACAGTAGGGGTTGACCATTGCCATCTCCTGCGCAGTTATGAGTTGATGCCTTTCAACATCTTCCTGTATCGTGCTGCCTGATATAGGAGTTTCCCTATAGTCTGGGAAACATACCAGCGAGGATTTGAACCAGCAACCTCTTGCTCTCTTCCCCACTGTGCCATTAGGTGGCCATATTGCTGAACTTGCCTAATATTGCAACGGGGACACATTTTAGTGATGCAGGGTTGGCTTCAGAGGAAGAGAAGGAGGAGACTGATGAAAATCGCCCCTTGCCCTGCTCAGGTGTCAAGAGTGGCAGCAGGAGTCTTGATTTGCTTGTCAGGCAACTTGCTAGTCTGGATGTTAGCCAGTGAAATTCTAGAAGGGGACAATTCTCCCTGCACACAAGCTACTAAAGATGGGAGCATTTTCCACCCAACACCAGTCTGTCCTAGATTTTATTGTCTTGTATGGTGCTTCTGCATTGTGGTGTACTTAATGCTTCGTTGCAAACAGCTTGCCCTTTTTGGCTGATCAGTCGACGGAATACAGGAGGGGTTTACCATTGCCTCCTCCCGCACAGTACGAGATGATGCCTTTCAGCTTCTTATGAATATGATGAGTATTTATATACTGCTTTTCAACCAAAGTTCCATACAGAAATTAATTAATTAAACGGCTGCCAGTCCCCAAAGGGCTCACAGTCTAAGAAACATTATTTATTATTATTTGCATTTTATATCCCGCTCTTCCTCCAAGGAGCCCAGTACTACATACTTAAGTTTCACCTCACAACAACCCTGTGAAGTAGGTTAGGCTGAGAGGGAAGTGACTGGCCCAGAGTCACGCAGCAAGTATTATGGCTGAATGGGGATTTGAACTCCGGTCTCTCCGGTCCTAGTCCAGCACATTATGCCACGAAAGACACCAGCAACAGCCACTGGAGAGATGCTGTGCTGGGGTTGGATAGGGCCAGTTGCTCTCCCCCTGCTAAATAAAGAGAATCACCACTTTTAAAAAGTGCCTCTTTGCTCAGTTAGCAGGGGTTATAGCATCTTCCTATATTGCTGCTGCCTGATATAGGTGTTTCCCATAGTTTGCAAAACTTAACAGCAGGGATTCGAACCGGCAACTTCTGGTTTGCTAGTTCTTCACATTTAAATCAGTGGCACGGACTATCAGTTCATTTCCAGGCAATTCAAAGTGCTGGCCTGGATCCCTGAAGGACCATCTCCTCAAAATACAGACCTGCCCGTCAACTGATCAGCAGAGGCAGCCCTGCTTTGTGTCCCACCACCACCACAAGCCGCTCCTCTCTAACAGGGCCCAGGCTACAGAGCTCCCATGTGACATTTTTGCACATAAAGGTAAAGTTGTGCTGTCGGTTCAGTGTCAACTGCTGGCGCCCACAGAGCCCTGTGGTTTTCTTTGGTAGAATACAGGAGGGATTTACCATTGCCATCTCCCGCGGAGTATGAGATGATGCCAGCGTGGTGTAGTGGTTAGAGTGCTGGACTAGAACCGGGGAGACCAGAGTTCAAATCCCCATTCAGCCATGAAACTAGCTGGGTGACTTTGAGCCAGTCACTTCTCTCTCAGCCTAACCTACTCCACAGGGTTGTTGTGAAAGAGAAACTCAAGTATGTAGTACACCGCTCTGGGCTCCTTGGAGGAAGAGCGGGATATAAAAGTAATAATAATAATCTTCCTGTATCACTGCTGCCCGATATAGGAACTTGCCATAGTCTGGGAAACATACCAGCGGGAATTCGAACCTGCTGCTTCTTGCTCCCTAGGCAAGTTATTTCCCCGCTGCGCCATAAGATGGAGGTACATTTGCAATGAAAAAATAGTTTTTTATCTGCGGCAATTGTTTTGTCATTACTATGCAGTTGTTTGCTGTGATTAAGATTTCCAAGGAATGTAAGCTCTCATCTTCCAAAAACATGGAAGGGCAGGATACACACATTCTTTAAAGTAAAATCTGAAGCTGAACCCAGAAGAATTTTGATCTTCCCTCCAACCCTCTACAGGGTCAAGGCCTCAAGAGCTGTATACCTGCTCCAAATACTTTGAACTGGAATTTCCCAACCTTGCCCATCATCTTCCAATCCATTCATGGTTCCACCTTCTAGAAATCAACAACCCAAAGCCATTCTACCACACCAGAAACAGTGTGCTGCGGTCCCAGTGAAAATGGGGTTTCAGAACTTCATTCCCTAATTAGTATAATTCTGCAACTTAAGAGACAATTCAAGATTTCCAACGATCCAGCAACAAAATCATACAACCCGCTGTTTGGCCCCAATACTTGGTAGTCAAAAACAAGCCATTTCTGTTAAGAGCGATTCTGTTCTTAGCTACTGTGGCAAGAAGCCCTGATGGACCTCCTACCTCTATTAATGTATCCAAATCCACCTATGCTAGTAGCCATTACAAGATCCTGCAGCAATGAATTCCACAGGTTAATCATCACACATTAATTAGTTAAAGTGCATTCCCCATTAACCTAACACACAAGACTGGTCAATAGCCAGTACCTCTAAGACAGGAAGAGGTTCTGCAAAAGTTTGTTTCCTTTTAGACTACTGATGACCATATAAGTGAGATATAATAGATGGTAGACTTCTATTATATCTATATAGACTTCTGCAGGTTTATTGCCAAGGCTGTCTGATCCCCACCACACTGATTGAATGACCTGGTCATGAATATCTCCACCAGATGATATTTTGTAACCTTTTTTGATGTTCATTCCCCACCCCACCCAGAAGCTCTGAACTCACTCCCCTGCCCCCAGTCTTCCCTGGCGATTTTAGCTGCCTTCTTCTGGACGTGCAGCATGCTCCACTCTGTCATGTCCCTTCTGAATAGTCTATCAGAAACCTTTGAAAAGAATTGTCACATCACACCAGAAGACCAGTGGTCTCCCATGAAAAAGATGCATTCTACAGCATTGAAATTTTGAAGATTTTAGTGATATCCTTGGAAGAATATATGAACTTTCATTGATACTTGAAAAAGACACTTGAAACAGCGTGATTACCGGTGTGCTGCTGTTTATATATTTAGTTCTTTCACTGAATGTTTCATTGAATGTTCTTATGTTTATATCTTTGTTGCTGGATACACTTTATATCTTATTTATAATTTGCCTTGTATGATTTACTCATATCACCATGTATAGATGATTATTCTATTTTCAATATGATCTACATGTCTATATTTATTGGGGCTATTGCCTTCTGAATAGCAACCAGAACCAACACATGATTTTTATTTGATCCAAACTCACATGCTATAACAGTACTTGTAGAGGATAAGACCTGGAAGGTACCACTGAGATCCTGAGGGCCAGAGACACTGGCACAGACCACACATTCCCAATACTAGTAGGTCATGCACGTCCAATGCACAACATCCTGGATACCAACACTGGAAGTAAGGTGCTCCCAGCCACTTTCTGCACACACAGAACACACACTGTCAAAAAACTTGGATAGCCAGCATGAAACCCCTCAATGCCTTTCAAAAGTTTGCCTCTGCTTAGCTGAATGTTTGGACAAGTCAACGTTCTAGTGCAGACAACCACCTTTTCCTGTCAAGGGATGCTATCAGATTTTCAGGAACTAAAACCAGCCACGCAGCCCCAGGCAACAGAGGTTACTCCAGACTACTCCATGTATTCTACAGACAATTCCATGTGTAACTTGAAATCCACACATTCTAGGCCAAGACCACGAAAAGGCAAGGAAGAACTAACCCAACAGCAACACACTGAAAAAAATGAAGGGGTCAACAAGAGGGAGGAAGAGATGAAGGAATCAGGGCCTCATGCAGTGCAGGGGAGCATCCCTTGCTTCTTGGCACCCAAGTTGGAATCTAGGCAAAACACTGGAGAGTCTGGAGAGAAGACAACACACTGGTAGGATGAGTGCAACCTCCCTTCTCAACATACCCCCACCTCGAACAGGTCTACACACAGGAAGCCCCCACCTCAGGACTTCCAAAGCGGAGAGCCCTACCAGGTCTGGCCAAAGCCACATCTGGAACCGCAGAACTGCCCCAGACCAGCAGCGAGCCTCTCCTTAACCTGCCTAAGGGAGGAGGCCTTGGGAGACAGCAATGGTGCACCCCTTAGGTGGACCTTGCAAGCATGCCGCGGTGGGGGATGGGGAGAGGCTCAGGGCTAAAAGCACAGGCCCTTGAGGAGGGCAGGGAGGGCAGCGGAGCCCGTCGACCTCCCATCCCTCCACACACAGAATCAGCAGCAGCCGCCCCCTCCTCTGGGCCTCCGTCTCCCCAGGAGCAGCAAGGCGACCCCGCTCCAGGCCCCCAACCCCGTCGGCACGTTCCCCAGCAGTCTTTTTTCGCCGCCGCCGGCAGGCTGCAACCCCGCGCACGCTCCGCTGGCGGCGAAGGCCCCTGCAGACGCCACACCGGGCGAGGGGCCGCGCAGCCAGACGGGGCTCCTCTGCGGCCCCCCCTCCGAGCGAGGCCCAGTAAACAAATGCGGGGGGGAGCCGGGCCAGGGAGGGAAGCCGGCGGGGGGCGGCGGCGGAGGGAACCCGTTGCCATGGCTGCCCCTGCAGCGGGGCGGGGCATGCAGCGCCACAGCCGAGGGGAGGGGCCCCACGGCGTCTCCCGCTTTGGGGCCCCGACGTGGTGGGGGGTGCACAAGGGGGCCCCGTCACCATGGCGACGGAGGGGGCGGAGCCCGCGGAAAGGGCTCCCCTGTTTCCACGGCGCCCGAGGGAGGGAACGGGGGCGTCTCTTACCCGCTGCTCCGGGCGGGGAGGAGGAGAGGGGGCGCGGGAGGGGGAAGAGGGGGAGGCCGCAGCGGCGTCTACGGCTCCGCCGTCTCTCGCTCCTTCCTCCTCTCGCCGCTTGTTTGTGTTTGTAACCAAGATGGCCGCCCTCCTCCCGGTCACGTGACACAGACTGGGAAGGAGGAGCGGGAGAAGGCCACGTGCCGGGGGAGGGGCGGGGAAATGAAACCACGATCGGGCTGCTGCGCAGGCACGTCACGAACTCGACCCGCCCCCCGCCAGGGACACCCCTGGCACGTGACCTTTCCCCGAGTCCTCGCTGGGGGCTTGGCGGCGAAGAGAGGGGAAAGGCGGGCAGCCTGTCCGCTCTAATGCGCATGTCCACGCCACTCGGCTTGCGCCGCCTCCCCCGCTACCCGCGTCTCTTGGGCGTGGCCCGACTGGCCCATGTCACATGATTCGAAACCGTTATACCGTGACGCCATAGGCTGTGCTGTGACGCAGCCGCCTCGTGAAAATTACATCACTGTTCGCCTGAGAAATACGGAGGCCGCCGGGGCTTGCCCCGAAGGACGCAGAGTCTCCTCCTTTGCCCTTGGCGGGCCCTCTGCAAGGGTGCCTCTGGGCATGTGTGGAGTGCTGCTTTGGGGCCCTTCCTGTTCTCCTGTGCCAATCTTAAGGCGGCGCTGCTGCTGGTGTCTGCTCATCCTTGCCAGGGTGTGGGCCGGGCAGGCGCCCCAAGGAAGGGCAGGCCCGCGAAGAACCGCCATGCCACCTCCCTGGGTGGGTGGGTAGCTGAGGGCAGGCCCAGCCCTGACCAGCCCCGGCTCGGGGCCCCTCCTTGGAGGAAAAGCCAAGGCTTCCCTCTCACTTCCCGCGTCCCCAGCCCAGCCCGCGTCCAGACAGACCTCCGGCGGGGGGAGGCGCTTTGCAAACTCAGAGACAGCCGCCAGCGAACAAGCCTTGGAACCTTTGGCATCCCCCGCCACTGGACTGGCAAATAGGATAAACTCACAGACGGGAGACGAATCAAGCTAGGACCGGGAAGAGCCGAGTTAGCTCTCAGCCTAGTTGCCAACATTTCATTGCCAGAATGAGGGACACAAGTTTGTGGGGGCTGGAAGGAGTATGCAGCGGTAATCAAGAGCCTGAGTATCTTTGAGGTATATGTTATTGAATGATATGCTATTGACTACATGAGGCACAAATGCTGCCCCTCTAGGGACCAACATTTCATCCCTGAAATGAGGGGCATCCTATGTCATGAGGGACAGTTGGTAACCCTATCTCAGCCTAACCTGCCTCACAGGGTTGGTGTGAGGATAAAGATGACCAGGTACACCACTCTGAGCTCAGAGGAAAAGCAGGATATAAGTGTAAAAAAAAGAAGGGGGGAAAAGACCAATATTATTATATTATAGCAGCAATGTTCAGGACAGAACTATTTAGCCATGCATAGTGAGTCCATGGGCTAAGGATGGGGTTCCCAGATGTTGGACTACAGCTCAACAACATCTGAGGACGCAAGTTTGAGAACCCTTGGCCTAAGAGGAAACATTAATAATTGCCTTTCCTAGTCACTTGGGGAAATCCTGCCTTACCTTAGACAATCAGCCAATGGTTCTGGGCAGTTCTGCTTTTTTGTAAAATTGCTGGCATGTTGAGCTAGGACAATGAATACTCCCAGTGCAGTGTAGGCCTTAGGAATGCTGGACTTGGGAGACCCAGATTCAAATCCTCCACAGGGACAGTGGACAAGCTGCTTGGAGCGGTGAGGCCTACCACTTGTTCTCTTGACCCTTGTCCGACATGGCTAGTTCAATCTAGCAGGGAGGCTGTTGTAGACAGCCTGGTGGAAATCATAAATGCTTCTCTGAGGGAGGGCAGGGTGCCTCCTTGTTTTAAGGAGGCAATCATTAGAAGCCTGCATTAGATACCTCAGAGTTGAGCAATTATAGGCCTGTTTCCAACCTCCTGTGGCTGGGCAAGGTGATTGAGAGGATGGTGACCTCTCAGCTCCAAGACTCTCAGATGGTCTTGGAGAAAACTGATTATCTAGACCCATTTCAAACTGGTTTTCGGGCAGGCTATGGGGTGGAGACTGCCTTGGTCGGCCTGATGGATGATCTCCAATTGGGAATTGACAGAGGAAGTGTGACTCTGTTGGTCCTTTTGGATCTCTCAGCGGCTCTTGATACTATCGACCATAGTATCCTTCTAGAACGTCTGAGGGTGTTGGGGGTGGAAGGCACTGTTTTACAGTGGTTCCGCTCCTACTTCTCAAATAGATTCCAGATGGTGTCGCTTGGAGATTGTTGCTCTTCAAAATCTGAGCTTAAGTATGGTGTTCCTCAAGGCTCCGTACTTTCTCCAATGCTTTTTAACATCTACATGAAACCGCTGGGAGAGATCATCAGGGGATTTGGAGCTGGGTGTCACAGTACGCTTATGACACCCAAATCTACTTCTCCATGTCAACTTCTTCAGGAGCTGGCATATCCTCCCTAAATGCCTCCCTGGAAGCAGTAATGGGCTGGATGAGGGAAAATAAACTGAAGCTGAATCCAGATAAGGCGGAGGTACTTATTGTGCGGGGTCAGAACTCTAGAGACGATTTTGATCTACCTGTTCTAGATGGGGTCACACTTCCCCAAAAGGAACAGGTTTGCAGTCTGGGATTACTTCTGGATTCACACCTCTCCCTGGTTTCTCAGGTTGAGGTGGTGGCCAGGGGTGCTTTTTATCAGCTCCGGCTAATACATCATCTGCACCCGTTTCTCAAGATCAATGACCTCAAAACAGTGGTACATTTGTTGGTAACCTCCAGACTTGACTTCTATAATGTGCTCTATGTGGGGCTGCCTTTGTATGTAGTCCGGAAACTTCAGTTGGTTCAGAATGCGGCAGCCAGGTTGGTCTCTGGGTCATCTCAGAGAGACCATGTTACTCCTTTACTGATGGAGCTACACTGGCTGCCAATAGGTTTCTGGACAAAATACAAAGTGCTGGTTATAGATATAATGCTAGTTATATATATGCGCTCTCTCTTTCTCTCTCTCTCTCTTTCTCTCAAATACAAAGTGCTAGTTATATAAAGCCCTAAACAGCTTAGGCCCTGAGTACTTAAGAGAGCGTCTTCTTCACTACGAGCCCCACCACCCATTGAGGTCAACTGAGGGGGTCCATCTCTAGTTACCGCCAACGTGTTTGGTAGCTACACAGAGAAAGGCCTTCTCGGTCACTGCCCCAAGATTGTGGAATGCTCTCCCTGCTGAGATACGATCTTCCCCATCTCTGGCAATTTTAAA
The DNA here is from genome assembly GCF_027244095.1 of Hemicordylus capensis. NCBI lineage: Eukaryota > Metazoa > Chordata > Lepidosauria > Squamata > Cordylidae > Hemicordylus > Hemicordylus capensis. Next base: position 1,296,654 of record NC_069662.1, on the reverse strand, counting down.
AAAACACCTGAAAACCCATCTTTTCACCCAAGCTTTCTCAGCATCCTAAAATTTGGGGGTTTTAATCTCTGGTTTATTTTTAAATTGTTTTTAAGTTTTTGTATATGTTTTAAACTGGTTTTATGCTATTGTTAACCACCCAGAGACTAAAGTTTGGGGTGGTGTACAAATTTGATAAATAAATTTTTAAAAAATGCAAAACTAGTTTCCACCCCACCCCACCCCCATTCTTTCATGTTAGAAATCAGGGGAGTCATCTTAAATTCAGAATCCTCTTCCGTTTGGGTAAATAAGGGTATGGCCTGTATTCAACCTTTATTTTTAAGAAGCTTGTTTTAAATTCAGAGTTTTCTTGTATTGAGGTAAATATTCTATGAGTAGCTTTTCTTGGCTAATCACTCTTCTTGATTAGATATCAGTGTTATTACTGAGTCCAGCTCAGTAGTTGCATGATAGCATGGCTGCAAGTTTTATTTTTGATTGTGATTTTAATATTTAAATAGCAGTAATTCATCCTAACAACTCACAGGATTGTTGCAAGGATGTAAAAATGCTTCTTCATTCAGGGCATAATCAATTTTCATAACTGATCATGAAAATTGGTCAAGTCAGTGTTGACTCTTAGCAACCACGTCTCTCTAGGATGATCTGTCTTCAACTTGGCCCTTTAGGTCTCTCAGTGGCGCAGCATTCATTACTGTCATAATCGAGTCCAACCACCTTGCTGCTGGCCGTCCTCTTCTTCTCTTTCCTTCAGCTTTTTCAGCATTGTGGACTTCTTAAGGGAACTGGATTTTCGCATAATGTGTCCAAAGTTGGAGAGTTTGAACCTGGTTATTTGTGCCTCGAGTGAAAATTCTGGATTGATCTGTTCTATGATTCCTTTGTTTGCTTTCCTGGCTGTCCATGGTATCCTCAACAGTCTTCTCCAGCACCAAAGTTCAAAAGCGTCAGTACTTGCTTCTTCGAAGTCCAGCTTTCACATCCATAGAGTGTCACGGGAAAAGCCACTGTCTGAATGATTCTAATCTTTGTAGGTGTATACGCATCACGGCAGAGCCAGCATGGTGTAGTCGTTAGAGTGCTGGACTAGGACCGGCAAGACCCGAGTTCAAATCCCCATTCAGCCATGATACTTGCTGGGTGACTCTGGGCCAGTCACTTCTCTCTCGGCCTATCCTATTTCACAGGGTTGTTGTGAAGAGAAACCTAAGTATGTAGTACCCCGTTCTGGACTCCTTGGAAGAGCGGGATATAAAATGTAAATAAATAAATCTATATATCCTTTCCAATGCCTTCATTGCAACCCTACCTACTGCTAGTCTGTAGTGCATTTCTGGACTGTTGGATCCTTTACAGTTGGTGGTCGATCCTAGAAGGCAGAAGCTATCCACCACTTCAGTGTCTTCATTATCATTTCTGAGGCTGGTTGCTGTACTGTTGTCATTAGTTTAGTCTTCTTTACATTTCGTCGTAGTCTCATTTTCTCACTGTGCTCCTTGACTTTCATTACTAGAGCTTGCAGATCATCCACATTCTCAGCTATCAGAGTGGTGTCATCAGCGTAGCGCAAGTTATTGATGTTGCTTCCTCCAGCTTCAAAGCCACGCTCATCTTCTTCCAATCCAGCTTCTCTCAGTATTTATTTATTTATTTAGTGCATTTTTATACCGCCCTAATCCAAGGTCTCAGGGCAATTCACAACAAATAAAAACAAAACATTAACATCAATTAAATATTTAAAACAGCTTAAAACAAATCAATAAATAATACAAAAGTTAAAAAGCTAAAAGGCCTGGGTAAAAAGATAAGTCTTTAGACACTTCTTAAAAGCTGCTGGAGATGGGGAGACTCTTATTCCCATAGGAAGCACGTTCCAAAGTCTCGGGGTGACAACAGAGAAGGCCCATCCCTGGGTGGCCACCAGACGACATGAAGGTAGCCACAGACGAGCCTCCCCTGATGAACGTAGTGGACGATGGGGATCATGCAGAAGAAGACGCTGTCTTAAGTACTGTGGGCCTAAGCTGTTTAGGGCTTTATAGGTTATAACCAGCTCTTTGTATTTTGCCCGGAAACTTATTGGCAGCCAGTGCAACTCCTGTAATATAGGATTAATATGGTCTCTTCGAGATGACCCGGAGACCAGCCTGGCTGCCACATTTTGTACTAATTGCAGTTTCCAGATTATGTACAAAGGCAGCCCCACATAGAGCACATTGCAGTAATCAAGTCTGGAGGTTACCAACAAGTGTACTACTGTTTTGAGATCATGAACCTCAAGAAACGGACGCAGCTGGCGTATCAACCGAAGCTGATAGAAAGCGTTTCTGGCCACTGCCTCAACCTGGGGAACCAGGGAAAGGTGTGAATCCAGAAACACTCCCAAACTGCGTACTGTTCCTTCTGAGGAAGTGTGACCCCATCTAGAATCAGGTAGATCAATATCACTTCCCGAGTGACGACCCTGCACAATAAGTACCTGCGGCTGCTTTGGATTCAGTCTGTTTGTTATCCCTCATCCAGCCCATTACTGCTTCCAAGCAGGCATTCAGGGAGGATATGCCTTCTCCTGATGACGTTGACATGGAGAAATAGATTTGAGTATCATCAGCATACTGATAGCACTCAGCACCAAATCTTCAGATCTCTCCCAACACTTTCATGTAGATATTAAAAAGCATTGGAGACAGTATGGAGCCCTGAGGGTTCCCATATAAAAGCTCAGATTTTGGAGAGCAACAGTCTCCAAGTGACACCATCTGGGATCTGCCAGAAAGGTAGGAGCAGAACCACTGCAAAGCAATGCCTCCCACCCCCAACTCCCTCAGACGTTCCGGAAGGATACTATGGTCGATAGTATCGAAATCCGCCGAGAGATCCAAAAGGACCAACAACTTCCTCTGTCAAGTCCCTATTGGAGATCATCCATCAGGCCGACCAAGGCAGTCTCCACCCCATAGCCCGTCCAAAAACTGGTTTGAAATGGTCTAGATAGTCAGTTTCCTCCAAGACCGCCTGCAGCTGTGAGGCCACCACCTTCTCAATCACCTCGCCAAGCCACAGGTGGTTGGAGACAGGTCTGTAGCTACTAAACTTTGAGGGGTCCAAGGCAGGCTTCTTAAGAATAGGTCTAATAATTGCCTCCTTTAAACGAGGCATCCTGCGCTCTCTCAGAGAGGTATTTATAATTGCCACCAGGCTTTCCACAACAACCCCCTTGCCAGATAGTATAAGCCACGTTGGGCAAGGATCAAGCAGACAGGTGGTAGGATGCACCGTTCAGAGCAGCTTGTCCACATCCTCAGGAGTCACAAACTGAAATTGATCCAGCCTAACCACACAAGAGGAGTTGCTGGATACCTCTGCATCTGACACTGCGATAACTGTGGAGTCTAAATCTAGATCTAGATCGACCCAAATATGAGAGACTTTGTCCACACAAAAATCATTAAAAGCATCACAGCAGGCAACTGATGGTTTCAAATTCAGGGGCGCAGGGGGCCCACTAGCCCCCTCACAACCCTGAATAGCTCCGCTGGACGAGAGCCTGCGAAAGCAATACGGCAGAAAATAAACACTTCTTTGCTGCACGTATAGCCAGAGCATAGATCTTTAAATGTGCTCTGTGTCGCAATCTGTCGGATTCAAGTTGAGTCTTCCTCCACTTGCGCTTCAGTCGTCCACCTTGCCGCTTCAGCTCCCACAGATCTTCCGTATACCAAGGAGCCATTTTTGAAGTGGGTCGGAGAGGACACTTAGGAGCTATCATGTCTATTGCCCTGGTGAGTTGATTATTCCAGTTCTTCACCAAGGCATCAGCCGGATCGCCGGCAGGGCCAACATTAAATCCTTCCAAGGCTTCTTGGAATCCTATTGGATCCAATAACATTTTTGGATGGACCATTCTAATAGGTCCCTCACCCCTGCAGAGGTGGGACGCAACTGTGAATCCAACCTTAACCAGATGGTGGTCCGTCCATGACAATGGAGAAATCACAGGAGTCCCCACCCACGGAACACCACCCTGATCAGAATGAAAGATCAGATCAAGAGTATGACCAGCAACATGTGTCGGTCCAGAGACCACTTGGGATAGGCCCATAGTTGTCATGGCTGCTATGAACTCCTGAGCTGCACCAGACAACCCGGTCCTGAAGTGGATATTGAAGTCCCCCAGCACCACGTATATGTTCAGCATAGAAATTGAATAAATAAGGAGAAAGTATACAGTCCTGTCTTTGCTAATCTGGAACCAATCTGTTTCACCATGATCCGTCTGGACTGTGGCTTCCTGTGTAGGTTTCTCATGAGAACAATGAGATGTTCTGGGACACCCATTTTCCTAAAGAAATTCCACAACTTGATATGGTTGATGCAATCAAAGGCTTTTCTGTAGTCAATAAAGCACATATTGACTTCCTTTTGGTATTCTTTGATTTTCCCCAATTATCTCAGCGTACATCAGCAATGATGTCTCTTGTTCCTCGCTCTTTTCTGAAACCAGCTTGAACATCCGGCATTTCCCTTTCCACGTAGGGCTCTAATCTGCGTTGGACAATCCTGAGCATTATTTTGCTAGCATGTGAAATTAAGGATATTTTGTGATGGTTTGTGCAATCTGTTAAGTCTCCTTTCTTTGGTATGGGTATCTACACTGACCTCTTCCAATCTGTTGGCCACTGTGTCGTTCTCCAAATTTGCTGGCATAGTTTGATTAGAGCCTTGACTAATTCTTCTTCTGTTGCCTGCCATATTTCTGTAGCTATTCCATCCATTCCTTTAGCCTTCTGACTTGGTAATGACCTGAGTGCTGATCTAATTTCATCTTCCCCTACTAGAGGTTTTTGCAAGTAGGGAATATCATCTAGAGGATCGTGGATGTTATCGTCCCTGCTGTACAGATTTTCAGTATACTCCTTACATCTCTGTTTGATCTTCTCTGAATCTGTTACTATCTGTCCTTTGGCATCCCTTAACATATCAATTCAAGGTTGGAACCTCCTTTTGAGTTCAGAGATCTTTTGGAAAACTTTCCTTCTTTTTCCATGTCTGTTTCCATCCTCGAGGTCTTTACAGATGTGTTTGTAATACTGCTCCTTGACTCTTCTAACAGCTTTCTGAAATCCCCTATTAAGTTCCTTCCTGTGGTCTTTATCTTTCTTGACTTTGGCTTCTCTCCTCTTCTCGGCAATTTCCACTGTCTGTTCTGACATCCATTTTGCTTTCTTCTGTTTCTTGGTCTTTGGCAGTCTCTTTTCACATTCAGCAACTTCTTTGATTTCATTCCACAGTTCCTCTGGTTCCCTATCAATGTAGTTCAGAACTTCAAAGTGGTTCCTGATGTTCTCCTTGAAAATGGTGGGTACATTCTCAAGATCGTATCATGGAAGCTGGATAGCTTTGTTTTTCTGCTTTAGCTTGACATGGAACTTGCACAGCAGCAGTTCCTGGTTCTTCAAGCCAATTGTGGATCGGCCCCCGGCCACGTCTTTGCTGCTATAACTGAGCTCTTCCACCTCCTTGCACCAATAATGTAATCAATTTGATTTCTGTGTACTCCATCTGGTGTTGTCCATGTGTATAGGCGCCGCTTTGGTTGTATGAAGAATGTGTTAGCAATTAAGAGATCATTGGTTTAGCAAAAACTAAGTCATTCTCTTGCTTCATTTCTATTTCCTAGGCCATACAGTCTGACTGTGTTTTCCTCTTTACTATTTCCAACTTTGGAATTCCAGTCTCCAACCACCACCAGCACATCTTGCTTGCATGTTTGTCAATTTCAGACTGAACTTCTGCATAAAACTCAACTTCCTCTTCTTCTGCAGCAGTCATTGGGGCATAGACTTGAAGCACTGTCATGTTAAAGGGTTGTCCACGAAATCTAATTGATATAAGTTGGTCACTGACCGCGTTGTACCCAAGTACTGTCATTTTTGTATCCTTCCTGATTATGAAAGCAATGCCATTCCATTGCTTTTTGTGTCCTGAGTAGTAAATGGTATGATTTTCTGGCTGAAAGTGTCTCATTCCAGTCCACTTTAATTCACTGATGTCCAAGATGTCTATCCGTGGTCGAGTCATTTCACCTTTCTTTCACTGTATTGCGCTTTCCCATTTTCATGCTGCTTATGCTCCACGTTCCCATTGTAATTCTGTCTCCGCAGCTTCGGATTTTCTTTTCCCGCACGACAACATCAGCCGCTAGATGTCCAAAAGGCTTTTATCTAACCGCGTCATACACACCATCGGTACTCTGAGATCCTCAGTAGCATGTTGAGTGCCATCCGACCTCAGGGGCCCATCACCCGGCACGACATCATTCTATTTTGTCTATCCATGTGGTTTTCTTGGTGAAATACAGGCGTGGTTTACCATTGCCTCCTCCTGCGCAGTGTGAAATGATGCCTTTGTCCTTGTCACTGAAGTGATCATCCGCCTCCAGCACCTTCCTATGTTGCTGCTGCCGCCCAATATGGTGCCTGCTTGCTTTAGCTGGGCAGCTGGGATGACCTTTGCAGGTTGGGTGACCCTGCTGGGAGTAGACCTGCCCGCTTGGCCCATCCCTCCCAGGAACACCCCGTGCAGCAGGACTTGGGGGGCGGGTATAGCTTGCCATTCATACTGATGAGGGTGGGGTGTCGATTAAGAGGTTGCAGGAGGGCACCAGAACCAGAAGAAACCACCACCACCCCCATGTGGCCGACGACAATCCCTTGCTGGGAGAGCAGCCTTGCCACGGCACCGCCCCTCCTGGAGAAGAAGAGCGGCCCGCCGCCGGAGGGGGGATTCCCTGGCCCAGGAGGGGGCCGGCCAGGCAAGGGCATCTGCTGCAGCCCAGGAGGAGGGACCCCCAGCCCGGGGGCGGCGCGGCGGCGGCGGCGGCTCTCCCTCGACCAGGCCCCGAGGTCGCCTTGGGCAGCCCCGGGGCCAGCCGCTGGGCGGGCTGCAGGCGGCTCCCGCTGGTTCCGGCACGGAGCGCGGCTGGGCCGGGCCGCTCGCTCCTCGCTCCGGGGGATGCGGCGGCGGCGGCGGAGCGCGAGGCCATGCGCGAAGAGGGCTGCGCTCCTCCGCCCCCGCGTCTGCGGGACGCCAGGAGGGGGCCGGGCGAGATGACGAGCCCCAGGACGCTCCGGCGGGGAGGACGGCCCGGCGAGTGCGAGGAGCGCGGCGGGGGCGGCGGGCGGGTGGAAGCGGCGCCGGCCGCCGTCTCTGGGCGGGCGCCGAGGAGGCTGCCGCTGCGCGCCTTGACTCGGCCCTCTGCTGCGCAGCGAGCGGGCGCCACGTGGGAAGTCGGCGGCGGCCGAGCGGCTGGGAGGAAGCCCGCCGAGAGCGGACCGGGGCCGGGCGGGGGGAGCTGCAGCCTCCTCCTCCTCCTCCTCCTGGCAGCGCCCCCCCCCCCGCCAGCCCAGGCAAGCCTCTGCCTCTCTGCGGGGGAGGGTCTTCCAGATGAGAGGACGTGGGGCACGGCCAAGAAGCCCCGGCGCCTGCCCCCCCTCCTCCCCCACACAACTGGTCCCCCCCACACACGGCCGGAGGAGGGGGCTGCTGCTGTTGCTGCCGCTGCCGGGATGGAGTCCGGGTCCCCGCAGCGCTCTCCGCGAGGAGGAGGAGGAGGTCCGCCTTGGTCCTGTCTCTCCCTCCCCGTTTCTGGCCCAGACAACAGACTTCAAAGAATGGCCATTTCTAGGAGTCAGTCAGAAGCAACATCGTGAGCCAGAGAGCGGCGCTGACACACAATGTGACAGTATTTAGCCACTGAATTAGTAGACTTAGAGTTAAAATTAGACAATAAGACATTTAGATAGAATTCATCTGGCTGTCCAGGATATGTCTTCAGCCAAGGTAAAATAAGATTTATACAAATATCCTTCTGGAGGTCGCAATATAAAATAACGTGACCAGTGGTCTCCACGGGCAAAGCCGAGAAGAATAAGGGACCCCTTTAAACCTCCCATAAAGCACTGCCGATGGAAGCGCATTTAACCACGCTAGTGTCTTATCACATCTGAATGTAGGAAAGGTAATATCTCTTAGGTTTGCAGCAGGGTTCAAGCTAAAAATCTGATCACCAAGATGCACATTCTTTGAAATTTTGGCTACTTCAAGTTGTAACTCAACATCCATTATTCGTTAGAGTCATAACCCAAGCTGCTTAGTTCGTCAAGCGAGATCCCATAAAATTGAGATTTTGTTTCAACCAATCATTTCCACATAGAATTAAAGGCATCAGTTGATGTAAGCAGAGCAAGACCTGGTTGGATGTAATATATTTTTAACCAAAATGAAAAAAATACATTTCCAATATTCTGCCTCCGCAGTACAGAGACCTACTTCATGCCTGATGACAACGTTAGGGACACAACTGGGAACCTGTAAGATGGACCTGACACATTTTGTTTGAATAACCTGCAAGGGTGTAAAGTTAGCAAAGGGACCAAGGTTTAGCTGTGGGTAAACCTTGGCAACAAATAATTTGATAGTTGCTGGGATGTATAAAGCCCCCTTTGTAAAATAAAAGGATCTAATTGAGTTAGTTGATCATTGGGCATTCTGTGTGATGTAATTTAAATGTGCCTGACGATGGCCCGAAAAATGGAAAACCACACCCAGGTATTTAAAGATTTTTACGAAAGGCGGCATATAAATCAACCCAATACATACAATAAAAATGTGTGTGTGCTTTTTAAAGCAAACAGCAGCCAAACAGAACCATTCAAATAATAATAATAATCTGAAATCATACACAACTAAAACCCAGTTTTGAAATGTGAGTGTGCCCTTCCCTTCTCCCTGCCCCCCCTTCTCCCTCCACAGCATGAGTGAGGAAGAGGAGGGTGGCAAACATAAGACACAAGTACATACTCTGCTGGTGTTGTTTGAATGGTTGCATCTTAATTGCATGACTACATTTTACATTGTGTCCCTCCTTGCTGTTGCAAGTCACATGGAATACGTTGGCAAAAGCGGGGTGAGGGGTATACTCAGTCTGAAATACAGGTCTAGTCAATTACAAGCCCCCAGTTCAGACCTTTCACAGAACCAAGCTGAACACATTCACAGAGCAGGCAGGAGGAGGAGGAGACAGGCCATGTGCTTGGGAGGGCGTCCGCTGAGACATGTAGAACCACCAGCCACAGAGGCCTTCCCTAGTAGTGCCTTCTTCGTATACCTTCCAACTGAGTAGTCAGTATCCTCTGCTGTGAAGACAGATGCAAATAACTCATTTAGCTTCTGTGCAATCTCCTTATTCTCCTGATGAAACTGAGGTGGCCTGTGCTTATCAGTTCAATGTGGTTTAGAGCCTGGGTGGTTCCTCCTGGAAAGAAGGATCCCGCCTTGCCCTTATCTGCTGCCGATGATGACCGAGCGGGTTTCCCTTCTGGAATGTACCCCAGGGTTCCACGGCATGCAATGGCCTGGCACCAAAGATATCTTTAGTCTCCCTTGGGTATCTCCGCATCCCGCCCATGCTGGATCTTTGCCCAGTGCCACACACACTCCACAGAACCTTGGGACCTTGTTGATGTCTTACAAAGGAGTGGTATGTGTGGGTGTGCAAGGTTCACCCATGTAATTTGGCAGTGATTAATGTGACCTGGAGATTGGGTGGGTGGGGGAGCTGCAGTATATCTGGTAGAGAGCGGGATGCCCTCGGTCTGTTTGCCCCACCATCCGTTAGGATGAGCACTGGAACGACCCAGCTGCTGGCATTTCTTCTGGTCCTTGAGGGCCTTGCAGGAGCAGACGCACACCAGACCAGAGGCAAAACGCTTGGGTGAGACCCCAGAGGAAGTGGTGGCAGGGATTAATTTTTGAGATGATCTCTGTAGGGTTGGGCATTTGACCAGTCAGAAAAACTGGGTCTGTTCCGCAGTTAAATAATGGTAGAAATATTCTTGGAATGCTAATTTTACTAGAAGAGCAAAAAGATCTTTCGGTTATCAAAAAGTGTGATGCTTGTGCTAGTTACAAAAACAAATTAGTTAAGCATTATTGTAAAACCACAAAATTGTTATAAATTGCAATGGATTCTTATAGATGTTTAACAGTGTTCCGTTCTGTATGGTTTCTGTTCATGTGAACAATTCACATTTTTCTGTATGCTTTTGATCCTGCAACATCAGGCTCTGCCTACAGTTTCAATAGGAAGGAAGGAAGGAAGGAAGGAAGAGAGATTTTTTCTTTCTTTAAAAAAAAAATCAACTTTAAAAAACAAACAAACTCATGTTTTAGAGGGATTTGTGGTAAGGGAGTAGGTAAGCAGCAGATCATTCCTCATAAGCCAGGGCACGGCTCTCAAACTTGGGCCCCCCAAAGTAGTTGGCCTGCATCATCATACCCAGCGGCCAAAGGGAATGATGGGGATTGTGGTCCAACAACATCGGAACCTAAGGACAGCCCTGCTGGGTCAGGCCTCAGGAGGCCCATCTAATCCAGCATCCTGTTTCTCACAGTGGCCCACCAGAAGCCCACAGGGTCAGGGCTTCATGACCAATATTTAATTGTGATCAGTCAAGAGGTGCACAGCCAGCAACATTTGACTGGTCAGTTGACCGGCGTGCCAGCCATCACCTTGGGATGAGAAATTAATTGAATATGAGCAGAATAAACTACATCATTTAGATGTTTCCTTCCTTTTATTTTCTTTGTTTGCAAGGAAGGGAAGGAGAGGGGTTTGTTTGTTTTTCCTGGGGAGGGTCTCAGAACAATGAGAACTAGATGCCCTCCGCTCCTGCCTGTGGGCTTCTCAGAGGCATCTGGTGGGCCACTGTGTGAAACAAGATGCTGGACTAGATGGGCTTCCTTGGGCCCGATCCCGCAGGGCTGTTCTTATGTTTTTATGTTCAACTTTATTTTAATCGTTGGGGATATCAAATTCTGCAAGCTTGTGGCAACCCAATGGATATAGAGCTGGATGCTGCAATATTAGGACAGGGCGGTGGTCCAGGGTTCCTTCCTTTCTCTGGTAGTTCCATTTCAGCTCTCTGATCCTATAACAACATTGCCCTGGAAAGAAGCAAGCACCTAGGTAGATCCTTTAGTATTTGGCTTCTTCCCAGCTCTCTCCCTAAATGCATGCTGGCAGTCAAGGCCAAAATGCTTCTGATTTCTGTTCTTTAAAACTGACCACTGGAGTTTGAGCTTCACCCTCTCTGTAGATTCCAGGCTAAGCACTTTCTGCTGAGCTTCCTTAGAAAAGGAAAATCTGGTCTGTTTGCAGGATGCTACGTATCTGGCAGCTCAGGTCTGGCAGCGGACTGCAAAAATCTTTATTAGGCCAGTAGGCCACACCCAGGAGTGTAGCCGGGGGAGAGGGGGCCCATGTTCACCCCTCTCCCCGGTGGCCCCTTGGATAATGAAGGAAATCGGGAGGGGTGGAGCTGGGGGGCCCTCAGGAGCTGGGGGGGCCTGGTTCTTTGAACCCATCCGCTCAATTATAGCGACATCCCTGGCCACAACATCAGTAATTGGGTAAGACAAGCGTCATACCTACGTTCTGGAGCTGGGCACCCTCCCGTTTTGCATTCACCTGCGAGGAAAAAGCAAGCGAGGAGGCAGGAGAAGTGATTGCCTGCATGAGAGAAGCTGGCTAGGAGGGCCTTTCCTTCCCCCTCATTAAACAGCTGGCTACTGCGGCTGGGTAGGACGGAGCCCACCACCTCCCCGGCAGGAGCCTGGCACACGGTCACCCTCCTCCCTCCTGCCTTGCTTTCCCCTCGCACCCCATCGCAAAGCAGGGATGGTTTCTGCCCATTCGTTCTCCGAAGAACCATGTGAGACCCATCAGCCAAGTCCCCGTTGGACAGATGGGAGGGTCCGGAGAGGGGGATTTCTTGGAGGGATGAGCTGAATTCCCCGCCCATGGCTCAGATTCAGAACTCTTCCCGCTGGCAGGGGTGGCCCTTGCATGGGGCAAGGTGAAGCAGCCACCTCCGAGGGCAGGTGCCTGGGGCGCCAGCAGGACGACAGCTCCTTGGGACCCCGGATTGACCCCGGCAACGTCTGCAAGGAGCCTGGGGGGCCTCTCCTCGCACACCTTGACAGCAGCGCAAGCGGAGGAGGCAGCGGCGGCTACTGGCCACCGGCCCTCCTTCCCAGCCCCTCACACCCCTGCTTGCTCCGCTTGCAAGGGTCGGTTTGGGAAGGGGGCTGGCCCCACAAGGGCCGGGGGGAGGGGCAAGGCAGCATTCGACACCTCAACTCAGGCGCCCCGATGCCGTGGGCCACCCCTGGCCCACACCACCTTCCCGCTGAACTTCATGACTTTCCCTCCCTAGGAGCAGCCTGGCTTGTAACCTCCCTCTCCTCTAAAAGAGCCAAGGGCTATGTTTTTATCCCCCCCCTCCCCACATACACACACCCTTAACCAGCCTGGCGACTTTATAGCTGCATAATTTCTTTATGGCTGGTGTGTCTTCATCCCAATGGGCTCCTTGCAGGAGATAATGGCCATGCCCACACCCCACGCCAAATTCCCACTGACGTTGCTCCTGGCTTGGACTTTGGGCACAGAACACCAAACAGGCCGGGAGGGTAGGAAATGGCTCCAAAGGTCAGCCGCGGGGTGGGGCGAGGGTGGGGGAGAATTCAGCCTCATCATACTTGAGGTCGGTGTCATGAGTTGACCGAGGTGCCAGGTCCATGTCCTTCCTTCCTTCCTTCCTTCCTTCCTTCCTTCCTTTTGTGCACACCCTTTGAAAGGTTAAAAAGTCAACTGCTCACCAATGCCGCATTGACAGCAGAGCATACAGGAAGTGACTCTCCGATCACTTGGCGTGGGTCAGTCGCCCCTTCGGCCCTCTTTAAACACCCAGCCCCATTCACAGCCAGCATGGTTCAAAAGCAGGAGGAAAGTGGGCTTCTTTCCTCACCCTTCCCATCTGGGAAGGCCCTCCCCATGCCTCCTCTGTAGACTCCTTTCGCCTCCCAAAAAGGACTGCACCACTTCAGCCCTCCGGCTGTGGTTGGACTACAGCTCCCATCATCCCTGACTATTGGCCACTTTGGCTGGGGATGATGGGGATTGTAGTCCAACCACAGCTGGAAGGCCAAATAGTGCACCTGCCCCACCCACCCCTTCCAGCCCAGCACATTTGGGAGATGGGCCCCTCTGGTCCCCCTGCTGGAGGAGAAAATCCCGCAGCCTCACTCTGGGTGCAGAGACAATCCCAGTATCCAAGCCGGGCAGTGCACGTTGCTTATTAGGACCGACTGAGAGCAAGATCTCCTTGGAGACCTCCAGAACTCCTCTTCAGGCTGGATGATGCACAGAGCCACCAGCTGTGTGAGGGGACCGGAGGGCGGGAAATACCCAGAGCAGCAGCCGTGACTCTTAAGGCAGAGGGCGGAAGAAGGCGTTAGGGATGTGCGAAACGTTTCGGATACAAAATGTTTTGTACCCCAAACAGCCTGTTTCGGGTGTTTTGTAGACAAAACAAAACACCCATTTTCCAGATCCAAAAGTTTTGTATACAAAACAAAACGCCCCAAAACGTTCGGCTACAAAACGTTTGGTTGTTTCGGACCTCCATTTTGTGGTGATCTCTGAGTCAGTCTCCATTTTGTGTTTGACATCTCTTTGAATTTCCCACCCTTCCAGCCTTCTGATCAGTGACATAAATCATGGGCTGACCTGCTGGCAATTCCCTCCTTGTTCCCCATTGGCTCTTTTGCTTCTTCCCACTCGTTACTGACCCCACATTGGCCAGGGGAAGAGTTGCTAATCCATGGGGTTCTGTTGTTTCTGTGGTGTTCTGAGTGTAGATTCTCTGGTAGCATATGAGAGTGGATTCTTGTTTTTCACTGAAAATCTCATATGCTACCAGAGAATCTACAATGAACACCTCAGAAACAACAAAACCCAGTACCCCACAGGCTTGTGGGTGTGGGGGTGGTTGGCACCTTATGTGCACTACACAACCGCTCGCTCTGGGCACCCCAGTGCCCCCCAAGTGGAATTATGGGGCTGCTGAAACCTCCATTATTCCCCATGGGAGAAATCTTAAAGACACGTAAACTTCAACAAATCACAAAAGATCAGCCCTTTGCCCAATTCCTTTGAAATAATTCTGGAAGTTTCCTTGCCCCCATTGGGCACTACCACCCGCCACACTCTGCTCGGGGTCATCCCTTTCCCCTTGATTTGAAGCGATACATTTGCTGGAATCCCCACTATTCCCTATGGGAAAATTCTTAAAGATGTGTAAACTTAAAAAAAAAATCACCAAAAAAAATCTGCCCTTTGCCTAATTCCTTTGAAATTTGGGTGGTAGCTTCCACCCATTGGACACTACCACCACCACCCACTCTTTTTGCCCTGAGAACCTTTTTAAAAATCCAAATCGATTCGGATTCAGATTCAGAAAATTTGGCTACAAAACAAAACAGGGCTGATTCAGATTCAGAAAATTTGGGTACAAAACAAAACGGGGATGTTTCGATTTGGATACAAACCGAAACAAGAAAATTCCAAAATGCACACCCCTAGAAGGCATTAGGAAGAGAGGAAACTGCCATATACTGAGTCAGACCATTGGTCTATCTAGCTCAGTATTGTCTTCACAGACTGGCAGCGGCTTCTCCAAGGTTGCAGGCAGGAGTCTCTCTCAGCCCTACCTTGGAGGCGAGGGGTTCTCCCGCTTGGCTGCCCAGATGTTGTTGTTGGGCTACAACTCCCCTCATCCTCAAAGGCCCTTCTGGCTGGGGACGACGGGAGTTGTAGTCCAACCACAGCCGGGCACCCCCGCTTGGCGTTTTCTTGAAACTATACAATCCAGCAGCGACTTGGATCTGCCTTCCGAAGTAAGGCAAAAGAGTCGCTTGTGAGGCAGAGAGCAGAAGGGAGGATCAAAGTGAGACTCCTGATGTTCCTATAGCAAGCGGTGGGGGGGGGGGCAGGTGCACAAGGTAAACAGCCCTCAGAAGACAACGTGGGTGGTGTGATCTAGTGGCCGGAGGAGGGCCTGCATCCTCCACCCCAGAAGAAAATGAAGTCCCATCGAAGAGGCCATTGGCACCTTCTGCCTAAAGGCAACGGAGTGGGTTTCTTAGGGGCGCACCACTCCCCAGGCTGAGGGTCAGAGATGCCCCAACTGGGGAACTCCAGAGCCCTCCAGCCATGTGCCGAAGCAGCCAACGTCTCTGAGCAGGCGCCCCAGGTGCTGGTGGCTTGGGCAAAAGCCGCATGAAGCTGGGTTCTCCTCCCCGCCAATGCCAAGGGCACCTGAGCCCTCCAGGGCTCTGGACACAAGCCGCAGGGGTAGCTCTTCTCTCTTCTCCTGTTTCAGGACAAGCCACCTCCTGGGCGTGGAGTCACGGCGGAGCCCCTTTGCCACGCAGTGTGAGTGACGCACCTTGGCTGGGCATCAGGCCTCTTCCCCCCTCGCCTGCCCCTCCTGGGTGTCCCGAGAGGAGGCTGGCACGGCTTCTTTGCGTCCTTGTCTGCCGCCCACAGAGCAGGAGTTCCCAGCCACCGGTCCCCAGATGTTGTGGCCAGGGGGGTGATGGGGGTTGCAGTCTAACAATGGTCCAGGTTGGGGGCCCCTGGAACAAACCACCACCCGGAAGCAGCAGCCTGTGGTTTGGGGAGCCCGTTTGGAATCGTGGGGATTGCTGGGGGCAGACCTGGCGACTGCCCGGGAGTAGCCTGACCCCTGAAGTGAAAGAGGCCCCAAGCTGGGCCCTGGGCGTGGGAGCAGCTTCAGACCTGCAGGGATCCGTGTCTGATTGAAATAATGGGACGGATGAAATAGATCCAAGAGGGAGACCCCGGCAGGCCTTGAGAAAGATCTCCGCATGGCTGTGGAGGGCCGGCTCTTGGGGGCAGCTGGTGGGGACCCCTCTATCCCCACCCAGGAACCAGCCTTGGCAGGCACACAGAGGGGTTTCTAAGCTCTGCCCCCCTCTGCTCCACTTCGCTTAGCCACCCTCACCAGCTGCGACTTTGACGACCCGGAAAGCCCGTTCTGTGACTGGATCCAGCCGAAGGATGACGGCGCCGAGTGGCTCCGAGGCGAAGGGCAAAAGCCCGGGGAGAGCCCCGGCCCCCCCGGAGGGCATCCTGAACGGAGTAAGACGTTTGGCCAAGCCCCCCCCCAAGGGAGGGCCCAGCCTGCTCTCAGGCCAGAGGCAGCTGAGCAGGGAAAAGATGGGTGAGGCAGGATAAGTCAGGGGGATGCAAAAGTCTCTCTTATGGGGAGAAAGCAGACAGGAGAGACTTTGCTTCCTCTGACATTGCGCAGGGAGAGAGCAACTGGCCCTCTGCAGCTCCAGCTCAGCATCGCTCCAGTCAGTGGCCATTGCTGGTGTCCACCTTATGGTTCGTTTTAGACTGTGACCCCTTTGGGGTCAGGGAACCATCCTATTCATTTATTTTATTTAGCAGATTATATCTTATTTACTTTTTGGTTTTTGCGATCTAATCCGCTTTGAGAATGTCTGTTGAAAAGCAGAAAGTAAATATTAATTAATCAATTAATTAGTAGCGGTAGCAGTAGCAGCAAAGAGCCAGCGCTTGCGCCACAAAGCCAGCCTCCCCGCTACTCAGGGGTGCAGCACCAGTGTTCCCCCTGCCTGGTTGATGACCGCTGCTCCCATGAGCAGTCCTGCATTTTAAAAAAGGGCGACTTCTTGTCCGGCTCCAGGAGGATCCTACATCTACCCGGAGGCAAGAGGAGCGGTGCAGCTGCAAAGCCCAGATCTGAACCCCGCCACGTCTGAGGTGTGCGTGGAGTTTCTGTATTATTTGTACGGTCTAGAAGAGGAGGACCAGCTGGGAGTGAACGTCCAGGATCCTTCAGGGAACACCACCACCTTGTGGAGCCGAAGGGGACTGCAGAGTTCCGCCTGGCTGCTTGGAGCTGTGACTGTCCAGAACCCGGTTCAGCGCCCGTTTAAGGCAAGTTGGTGGCTGGGGAGAAGCTGAAGACACGTCTGCAGTGCAGGCCCCCCCTACATGGTTTTGCGCGATGTGTACACCCAGGAGGAGGATTTGGGGCTCCCCTTTTTGCTAACCCCGTCTCCTGTTCTATTTGCAAGTTCTACATTTTTTAGCATGCAACTGATCTCTTGCAAAGTTCATCTGACTTCACTAGAATTTGGCAGCTCATCTCTTGCCAAGCTTAGCTTAACTGTTAAAAGCTGGGCTTCTTACAAGAGCTGTTGAATCTCAGTTCTGACAAAGCTTATCTTCTTTATGTTAATTAATTCCCAGTTCTTCTCTCTCATTTGAGCTACGAACCCAGCCCTTGCACATCTTTGCTTCCCTGTTTGAATGAACTCACCTGGGAAATGACTGAGCTCTGGACTGACTGATGAGCTCAGCTCTGTGAAGCCTGTCTTCACATGCAGAGGAGTTGAGCTTCTGCAGAGAGCTCTGCTTTGTTATAAGAGGCACCTGAGCTCTTGCAAAGTTCATGCTGACTGAAAGTGCACTAACTGCCCCACCTCCACCAATGGGAGCTCCATCAGTCCCCATGCTGATTTGAAACTGTTCATACATTTTGAGACTTTAATACCCTGCAGTATAAACTTGCACTCAAAGAAGACGCAAAAAGAAAACTCCCGCCCTATCCAGATGTGATGCTCTGGTCATTTAACATGAAGAGAATGACTCAAAGTAGTCCCATTGAAATCAAAAGGACAAGTTAGGCCAGGGGTCCCAACCAGTGGCCCTCCAGATGTTTCTGGACTACAACTCCCATCACCCCAGCTACAATTTGTTGTGGCTGAGGATGATGGGAGTTGTAGTCCAGCAACATCTGCAGGGCCACTAGCTGGGAACCCCTGAGCTAAGCAATGCTTAACTCATCCTTTTAGTTTCACTGGGACTACTCTGAGTAATTTTGCTCACCATGCTGATATTTTTTCATGGCTCCTCCAGCAAACCCCCCCCCCAACACACACACTCCACCACCCTGTCCCTAATGACCGTCTCGTCCCTAATTTTCCCTCGCCTCTCTCTGTGCAGGTTGTTTTCTCAGCCACCCGGGTGGAGACTTCGGAAATTGGCCTGGCCTTGGATACCATCTCTGTCAGGGTCGGGCCTTGCTCACGTAAGCTGGGAGGGGGCAGGGAGGGCACCAGCAGAACCTGGGCTGTAATGGCAGAGCCTCTGCTCCTCCCCATCACCGTGTGAACGAGGCGGCCTTCCTGCTTCTCCCCCTGCAGCCTGCGTGGCCGGGTGCAATTTTGACACCCTGGACGATCTCTGTCAGTGGGAGAACCCTCCGGAGGGAGACACCCAGTGGGAGCAGTGGGTCGGATCCGGGGACCAGCCTGGCGTGGGACCAGAGGACGACTTCTCCAGACCCGGATGTGAGTCCAGACTGAATGCATTTCCAGAGTGGGGCGAGCGGGTCAGGATGCTCCCATTTCCAGGAGCAGTGGGGCTGGGCCTTCAGAGCACCCTGTGTAGGATGACTTTATTTTGGATGGGCAGAGGCCCTTTCCAGACTAGACCCTGCAATGGGGTCACCGCGGATCTCGGAAGGGGGCTTCCACACTCCCTGTGTGGTGACACCGCAGTCCCTACCCGGGCAGCCGGGTGCCGTTCACATCGCCCATGCCTTGTCTCGCATTTAATCGCTGCGGTAGAGAGCTAGGACGTTGTATATCTGGCGTAGGGAAGTTGCTGTTTTTTCAGGTTGTTAGTTTCCGCAAGACTCTGCTCCCCTTGCTGTTTATGTTTCGAATGCGACTTGCCTGAACGGAGGCATTTTGCTGCTGTTGAGCAGCTAGTCTGGAGAGCTCCAGAGAGGGCAGGTGGGAGGCGGGCGCTGCTTCCCTGACCGGCCTGGGGGCTTCTTGCAGGCCTGTGGCTGGCCACTATAAGCAGCAGGACGTGCTGGCCCAGATGGACCCACTTTGGATAGCTAAATGCCGCCCCCCACCCACACTCCCAGGTGCAGATTCCACCTGAGCAAGGGTTTCCCCAAACGCCGTCCAAAGCAGGGACTGACCTTTCCAAACGCCTTTGCAGTTGGTGCCTACATGTTGCTGGATTCTCTGGCTCCTGAGAGCAGTGGGGCAGCCCTCCTGAAGAGCCCCCGGTACCACTCCCCGGGGGGCTGCCTCTCCCTAAGCTTTCACTACACCCTCCACGGAGTCTCGAATGACACAGCCCTGAAAGTGTATGCAGCCCCACCAGGTAAGCCCCCACCCGCTGGGGCCTGGAAAGAGGAAAACAGGATGGGGTGGGGGTGGGGGTGGGGGGCTCAATCCTGCGGAGGTTCCTGGGCAGCTGTGCTTGGCCCTGGAGGCTGCCTGGATCCCTGAAGAGGCTGCCCATTTCTCTCCCCGTGTCTGTGTAAATAGGAGCAGAAGCAGGGTCCCCTTTGCTCAGCTTCCATGGGGAGCATGGACCTCGCTGGAATCCGGGAGCCGTTAATTACACCGGGACAGCCGAGATCCAGGTAAAAGGGGCGCAGCCTTCCGTAGCAAGGGGCAGAACTGTCCGCGTGTACCTCACTGCATCACAAGGCTAGGCTTGCTCACACCACGGCTATTATCTGGGTTTCGTGTGGGTGACCAACGCAGAAGTGGATGTGGGAAGGCATACCAGGGTGGCTTAGGGCCCGGCTTTCTCACCTGGGCGTGGTAATTCACACACTCATGCTAATGCTGGTAACCCACATTAAACCTGGGTGATTCCGGCCGTGGTGTGAACAGGGCTGCTGTCAGATTGATGGCTCCTTGATGGTCTTCCTGGGTTTCCCCTCTCTAGTTTGTCATCGAAGGCATTTACCGGGGGAAGCCTGGTCTGGCCATAGACAGTGTCCGGATCTCACCGTGTGAAGGTAACGTGTCCTCTGGGCCTCGGTGGGTGGGTGGGTGGGGGGCAGGAGAAGGACGGTGAAGCCGCCCAGGCGGAAGAAGAGGAGGGAGGAGGGGGCCCCTGGCTGCCCCAGCCTCACCGCCGTTGCCTCCCGCTGCCTCAGAGATCTTCGCCCAGTGTGACTTCAACAACAACAAGGATCCCTTCTGCGGCTGGGTCCAGCCTGAGGACAACGATGCCTCTTGGACCCGGACGAACCAAACCACCCCCACAGAAGAGACTGGGCCCCCGGGGGATTATCCCCATGGAGGTAAGGAGCTGAGGGCTGGGTCAGGGCTGAGAACCCCCCCGTCCCCCCACCCCACCCCCACCTCTTGGCTCAGGGGTTCCCAAGCCTCCTCCTCAGATGTTCCTGGACTACCGTTCCTGTCATCTCTGGCCACAATGGCCTTCAGAATGAGGAGAGATGTAATCCAACCACATCTGGGGCCCAAGCTTGGGGACCCTGGCTTAGGAACACAGGGAGCTGCCATCTACTGAGTCAGACCCTTGGTCCCTCAAGCTCAGAATCGTCTGCACTGACTGGCAGCAGCTTCTCCAGGGTTTCAGGCAGGAGTCTCTCTCAGCCCTGTCTGGAGAGGCTGTCAGGGAGGGAACTTGGGACCTTCTGCATGCAAAATTCTCTGTCACTGAGCTGGTCTAGGGGAAGAGAGCTGGTCTGGTGGTGGCAAGCGTGAACTGTCCCCTGTGCTAAGCAGGATCCACCCTGCTTTGCATTTGGATGGGAGACTACATAATTTGAGTACTGTAAGATATTCCCCTCAGGGGATGGAGCCGCTCTGGGAAGAGCAGAAGGTTCCAAGTTCCCTTCCTGGCAGCATCTCCAAGAGAGGGCTGAGAGAGACTCCTGCCTGCCACCTGGGAGAAACTGCTGCCAGTCTGTGTAGACAATACTGAGCCAGATAGACCAATGGTCTGACTCAGGATATGGCCGCTTCCTGTGTCCCTAGCTATGACCCCATCCCCAAGGTCAGGCTGGGGTGTGGTCTTTTCTTCCAGCACACCAGGTTCCTGTTCCTCCTCCTCTTTCCTGAGAAACAGGCAGGTAGATAAACTGCCCCCTGCAAGGCCTGGCAAGACAGTCAGTGGCCAGACTGTCCTCACCTCCCTCCCGGCCATCTCTGCCCATTTTTCACTGGGACGTGCCAAGAAGGAGAGAGCAGATGGCCAGATGGGGCATGTTGGGCACACTCGAAGCTGCCTTCTGTGGGCCCCTGGGCTGCTGAGGCCGCCTTCCCTGGGTCCTTCCCAGGGGCCTCTCCACTTTCTCCACCTTACGCATACGTTGATCCCGAACTGCTGTGTGGCGCTGGACATATACTCTCCTCCATTGTCTGTGCGCAGGATCTTTGGCTTCCACCCAAATTTGTTGCTTGCCATGGCCACGTAGTCCTGGAGTTTCTCGAGTATCTGTGATTTCTCCTTTAGTAGAAACTCAGCTAAATATCGTGAGAAATCATCTGTGATTGTTAAGAAATATTTTTGATTATCTATGGTTGCTGGTAGTTGTCCAGATATATCGCTGTGGATCAGCTCCAGGGGTCTTCCGGTCTTCCTTTCACTCCGCTTAGGAAATGGCTTGTTAACTGCTTTGGACTCAAGACAACAAACACAGTTAGTCACAACGTTACATGGTACAAAATCAATGCCATTAGCTAATCCCTTTTTCTTCATGTTCTGGATTGACTCATAGCTCCTGTGTCCTAGGCGTCTATGCCACAGGTGCAAGCAGTTTTCATGCAGGCATGACTTAGCAAGGTTCACTTCATTAGGCTGGTATGCCTCAGGTTTAGACCGGGCTGGTCTTTCTCTGTCTGTCTTTGATACAGGTTGCTCCTACACACTGCATAGGCCTTTGCATTTAGAGCCTACAAAGCAAACTTCTCCATTCTGGGTAACAACACATTGTCCATTTTTAATATACAGTTCACAGCTTTGTTTCTCTAGCTTGGATATTGAAAGCAAGGAACTTGAGAAGTCAGGGATATACAAAACATCTCTCACAAAAAACTCACTAATTGATCCATCCAATAACTTGCAATACAAAATTCCTTCACCTTTCTTCTTGGCTTTAATTGTAGTATTATTGCCCAAATGAACATTCTCTTCAGGAATATCAAACAGTTCAGTATAGAAACCTAAATTATTTGAAATATGGACGGTGGAACCTGTGTCCAGGATAAACTTTTCATCGCTTTGCATCAGGCAAACATTAAAAATTTTATTTGAATATCTTTCTGTAAAGTCAGTTTTCTTTGTCTGATTCTTGGGACAGTTCACCACCTTGTGGCCAAATTGGTTACACAGAAAACATTTAAAGGCATTAGTCCCAGTTGGCCTCATTTCAGGAGCAGTCTCCCTGCTGGCGGTCATGTGACCTCTCTCTCTGAACTGAGTTTCCTTGGCAACGAAGCCAGACCTCTTTGTATGCAAATGTGGGGGCCCTATGTGGTTTTCTTTTGCAACATTCCCTCCCCACCTTGGGTTTCCTTTGGAATTGCCAATTGTTGCTTTAAGAGCCAAGTTGCTTGCCAATTCATCTTCATCTTCATAGCGAGAGTTCAAAATTTTTCTTCTGTTTGCCTCAGAAGATATCGTTTCCACTGCTTTCTCAAAACTTAGTGTTGTGGGCTTCTAATTGGCCGATTATATTGCTATAGCTGGGGGGCATGCTTAGGAACAGAACTTCTAGCTTCTGACTCTCTGTAAATTCCTCCCCTGCAGCTTTAAATTGAAAAAAGAAATCTTCCAGCAATCCCACATATGTGGCAAAACAGTCCCCATCTTTATACTGGAGATCCTGCATTTTCTTTCTCAAGTTATAGGTGTATGCCACCCCTTTTTCATATGCAAGGAATCTAGCTTGCTTAGCATTTCCCTTGAGGTCTCAAGATCACAGATGGTGTAAAGGTAATTTTTACTCACAGAAGCTGCGATCAAAGCTCCAGCTTTTGCATCCTTGAGCAGCCATTTATCTCTAGCAGTTTTCTCAGCAGCTGTAGTTTCTTCTGCAGGGGGGTCCTCCTCAGTTACTTTCTTGAGTCCTTCTGCTTTCAGTGCAAGCCTCAATCAGGTTTTCCATTCCAAATAATTGTCTGTGTTCAGGATAGTGCAACATTGCAATGTTGCAAAACCTGGACTCTTACTAAGTTACCTCAAGGAAGGTTTTGTTTTTCTGAAGAGCTTGAGGCTCTACAGAAAAACAAAACCTGTTGGTTCTTGTTCCGAAGGAAAGAGCCCTAGCTGCTTCCACCCTTCCTAGTAGGGAAGACGCTTCAGCTTCCTGGTCCATCCAGTGGCCTTTTTCTGGATCGTTTCCAGCTCTGCAATCTCCTCTTTCTATAGAAGCATCCTTTGGGGAGTGTGTCTGTTTGTTTATTTAGAATATTTATACACTGCCCCTTCAGTACACTACTGCTCGGGATGGCCCGTAGCACGAATAAAATAGATCCAATAGAACAATAAAAATTAAACAATGGACCAAGCTAAAACCACATTTAACATTACAAATTTTAAAAAGTTTCAAATTAAGTTATTAGTAAAAAGCTAAGAACTAAGAAGGAAAGAAATAAGGAACCTACCAGGTATAAGTCAACCGTGTGTGTGTGTGTGTGTGTGTGCGCGCGTGCGCACATGCGTGCTGCTGCTGCTGCTTCTCGGTCTCCTCTTTCTCAGGGGTCTCTCTCTTTCTCTCTCTCCCCCCAGAGGGCTACTACATCTACGCTGAAGGGGGTTCCCTGAAACCGGGCCAGTCCATGCGCCTGTCCAGCCGGGCCTTCTGCACAGACACCGACGCCTGCGTGGAGTTCTACTACTATATGTTCGGCATCGTGGAGGTCCAGACGCAGCTTCGGGTCCTCATGGAGGGGCCTTCCGGGGCGGCCATCCTGCTCTGGACTCGGACTGGGGTGCAGAGCCCAGAGTGGCTCCTGGGTTCTGTGTCGGTGCCGTACGGTGGACCCCAGCCAAGCAAGGCGAGTGAGGAGGAGGAGGAGGAGGAGGAGGAGGAGGAGGAGGAGGAGGAGGAGGAGGAAAGGATCTGGAGAGGATCTGGGAGTGAAGCGGGCCTCTCGCCAAACATGCTGCCCACGCGGCAGGCCTGGGAGTGGCCAGGCCAAGGGCACAGGCTCCTGGCTTCCAAGCATTTGTGCTTCTCCGTGGTGGGGGTGATTGCTTATAGAGCAGAGTATTTCGGGAGCTCACCCACTCCCATGACAGCAGAAGTTAACAGGGTCTCAGAGGCAACAGCTTGTAAATGATAAGCATGATGGAGATCCATGTAAGGTTAAACTGAGCTACTTTATTCTGAAGTCCATGGTGATAGGAGAAGACCTACATCTAACTTCTGGCTACATGTTGGTCAAAGAGAGACCTATGGAAGCATGGTGCTCAGAGAGAGAGTGAAGCATTCTGGGAGGGAGGGAGGAGGAGGAAGTCACCCATGGAGGGGTCCTAGAGGCAGAGATAGACAGGACGGAGAAGGAGACCCGAACTCTCTGTCTCTGCTCCCAATGCCTCTAGTGGTCATGAGGGTGCCTGGTGCAAAAGGCCGATGCCATCTGGAGCTGGGTCTCCAACACGCCTGATGATGCCTGGCCGGGCAGTGGGCGGGGGGGCAAGGGAGGGGGCAGACTTTGCAGCAGACCCCCGCCAGTTCGTGTGGTGGGTCCCGGACTGACTGGCCCTCCTCCTCCTCCTCCTCCTCCTCCTCCCCACACAGGTCATTTTTGAGACTGTCCGGGGAAGCAGCCCCTACCTGGATGTGGCGCTGGACAACATCTCCGTGCGCAGGGGGCCGTGCACAGGTGAGGGTGTTGCCGGCGGGTGCAGTCCGGTGTGTGGCCTGCAGGTCTGTACACCTGCGCACACTCCGTTCAGATGGTGCACGCTTGGAGATCCCTGCGTCGGGAGTGGTGGTATTCTTGTGGGGACGGGGGAGAGGTGCCAGGGAAGCTGCGAGCCACCTGGAAGCCCAAGGGTCTCATCCCACCTGTTCGGACCAGATGAAGGCAGGGAGGAAGCCTTCCAGTCGTGAGCCGGTCCAGCTAGGAACAGAGGAAGCTGCTGTATACTGAGTCAGACCTTTGGTCCATCCAGCTCAGCATTGTCTTCCCAGACTGGCAGCGGCTTCTCCAAGACTGCAGGCAGGAGTCTCTTTCAGTCCTATCTGAAGATGCTGCCAGGGAGAGGAACTTAGAACCTTCTCTGTGCAAGCAGGCAGGTGCTCTTCCCAGAGTGGCCCCATCATCCCCTGAGGGGAAGATCCTCCGGTGCTCATACATGTAGTCTCCCATTCAGGTGCAAACCAGGGTGGACCCTGCTTAGCAAAGGGGACAAGTCGTGCTTGCTGCCACCAGACCAGCTCTCCTTCCCTCAGGATTGCCTCAGCTGACGGGCAGTTTCTCCCCAGATCTTGTTTATGATGTATTTCTCTAAACTGCTTTGGAAACCTTGGATGAAAAGTGGTGTGTAAACAGTAGTAGGAGTCGGAGCAGAGTTTTTTGGACAGAGAAGGGCCTTTCCCAGCCTGATGGCCTGGAGATGCCGGCCCCTTTCTGCCCGGAAGCCCGCGCTCTGCCCCGGAACGTCGGCCCTCCCGGGCCTTCCCTGAAGGGCTGCCGCTCCCCCTCCTGGCATTCCGGGGGTGGAGTTCTTGGACGGCCCTCCGCAGTTGGGAGGGAGCTTGTCCCCGCCGTGCCGGGGGACTCGGGAGTGGGGCCCTTCTCACTGGGGACTCTCCTCTCTTTCCCCGACAGCCACGGGAGCCCCGACTCCTCCACCCATCCCGGAAGCAACTGCGTCTCCTGGGGGCCCCACAGCTCCAGCCCCCAGCCCCCAGGCCACCACAAGCCACAGCAGGCCCACCACCACCTCGACCGTGCCTTGGCCCGCAGCCACGAGCTCCACAGCAGGCAGGCCCACGGCTGGCAGCCAAGGACCCTCCGCCAGCCCTGGGCCCGTGGCCCCTAGCAGCAGCCGGCCGGCCACCACCACTCAGAAGAGCCCGACTGCAGCCAGTGCTGGGAGCTCCACCACCACCAGAGGCCACGTGAGCTCCACCACCACCACCACCACCACCACGGCTGCTCCGGCAGCCTCTAGCCCAACCCCTAGTAGTAGTGCTCAGAGTACCAGACACCCCACCCCAGCACCCATCAGGACAAGCACTGTCGGCACAGCTGCCAGCCACGCCACCAGCACCGTTACTGTGGGCCACTCCAGCGAGAGCCCATCGAGGGCCACGACAGGCCACGCCACATCCACCATCAATCTCATCGGCTCCCCCACCACACCAAGTAGCCACGCCACTCCCAGCAGCAGCCAGGCTGCCCCCACTAGCCACCCCAGGACCAGCGCGACCAGGCCCCACACGGAGACGAGCCACGTCCACTCCAGCCCCTCCCCCAGTGGCCCCAGACCCTCAACCACGGTCCACAGGACCACCACCAGCCAGGCTGGGCCAAGCACCACAGCTGCCAGCCACATCACCCCAGGCTACAGCAAGCCCTCTCTCTCCAGCCCCACAACTGCCAGCCCCACTCACCCTCTCTCTAGCAGCAGTTCCACAGGCCTCCCTGCCACCCCTGGCCACACCAGCCACGCCAGCTCCCCCCTCACGTCGGGTCACCCTGGCAGCAGCCAGAGCACCACTGGCCAAGCCGGCCCATCAGTCACCAGCCCTGCCACCGGTCACAGCAGCTCTGGCCACACAAGTCCCTCCACGGCTGGCACCTCTGCTCCTGGCCTCACCAGTGGCAGCACCAGTACTAGCCCGGCCAGCCCTTCCCGAGCCACCAGCCCCAGCCCCCAAATTAGCACCACACCAATCCATGCCCACCCCAGCACCACTGGGCCCCACACGGAGCCGAGCCACATCCACTCCAGCCCCTCCCCCGGTGGGCCTAGCCCCTCAACCACGGTCCACAGGACCACCAGTCCTGCCGGCCCAAGAACCACAGTTGCCGGCCAGAATGTCACGCTCCTCACCACCTCGGGCCACAGCAAGCCCTCTCCCTCCAGCCCCACAACTGCCAGCCCCACTCGCCCTCTCTCTAGCAGCAGTTCCACGGGCCTCCCTGCCACCCCTGGCCACACCAGCCACGCCAGCTCCCCCCTCACATCGGGTCACCCTGACAGCAGCCAGAGCACCACTGGCCAAGCTGGCCCACCAGCCACCAGCCCTGCCACTGGTCACAGCAGTTGGGCCACAGGCAGCTCTGGCCACACAAGTCCCTCCACGGCTGGCACCTCTGCTCCCAGCCTCGCCAGTGGCAGCACCAGTACTAGCTCAGCCAGCCCCTCCCGAGCCACCAGCCCCAGCCCCCAAATTAGCACCACACCAATCCATGCCCACCCCAGCACCACTGGGCCCCACACGGAACCAAGCCACGTCCACTCCAGCTCCTCCCCCGTTGGGCCTAGCCCCTCAACCACGGTCCACAGGACCACCAGTCCTGCCAGCCCAAGCACCACGGTTGCCGGCCAGAACGTCACACTCCTCACCACCCCGGGCCACAGCAAGCCCTCTCCCTCCAGCCCCACAACTGCTGGCCACGCCAGCCCCAGTGCAGGCAGCACCCCAGGCCATGGCAACCCCCAGCCCACCAGCTCCGCACCTTCCAGCCCCAGCAGCAGCAGCAGCAGCAGCCAGCCCAGCTCCTCCACAACTGGCCAGACCAGTCCAACCACTGCCGACCACGTCCACGCCTCCACAGCCACCCCCAAACCTACCACGACCCCCAGCGGGGAGAGCCCCACTGCCACCAGAGCCCCACCTGCAGCCAGCCCCACAGTCCCTGGGGGCACCACCCCACACGCCAGGCCAACCACTCCAGCCACGCACCCCACCGTGCCCGGACAGACAACATGGCCCGCCAGCACCCGGAGGAGCAGCACCCCTGCCCCATTGCGCCCCAGCACCCCTGCGACAAAGCCCACCAGCGTCCCGGAGACCTCAAGAGGCCCAACAGCCACGCGGGAGACTCCGGCCCTGCCTCCAGGTAAATGCCTCCCGCTCTTGCTTGCCTGCAGGGGAGAGCGAGGAAGACGCCCGGCTGGACTTCCACTGCTCTGCCCTGAGTTGGGCCAGGAGTATCGGGACGGGCTGGCTGCTGGGTCAGACCCACGGGGGGGCCCATCGAGAGCAGCATCCCCCTTCCGACAAGGCCCCAACAGGAAGTCCGCTGGTGGGATGCAAAGGTCGGCCTCTAGCCCTCTCCCACGCGCCCCCCGCACAGCGAATGGCCTTCACGGCCAGTCTATTATGGCACAGAGAGGCTTCATAGATCCATCATGGGTAGACCTCTCTTCTATGTGACACGGCCTCATCCCTTTCTAAAGCTGCCTAAACAAACAGCCACCAGCACGCCTTGTGGCAGGGAGTTCCATAAATTTGTTATGTCAGGTGGGCAGTAGGCAGAGAAGCAGTACTTCCTGGTTCTCCAGGCGGGAAGAAAGATCAAACTCTCACGTTTGGGGCTTATCCGAGAAGTGGAAGAGAAGGGGATGGGGTCCAGAGTTCCTGGGTTCTCTAGAACATAAAGAAGATCATGCAACTGAGTTTATGCAGAGTGCCTTTCTCTTCCCACTGAGGAGTCACAAATAGCTCCCATACCTCTGCAAAGGCCTAGCAGTGGGATGATGTGGGGTCCAGGCAAGCAAGAGCCGACACATCACCTCTGATGACTCAGACATCAGATGTGTGCATGCTCAGCCTCAATAGGCCTGTTCAAACAGTCATTTGAACCTAGGTTTAACACGGGTTACCAATACTGACCTGATTGTGTGAACCCATGTAGTGGTGTGCACGAACCGGTCCGGAGGCCATGCTAGAGGCCTCTGAACCGGTTCAGAACCTGGCCGGTCCGGCAGTCCGGCACTGGGGCGGGTCTAGCTTTAAGGGCAGGGGGGTAGTACTTACCCCTTCTGCCGCTCTTCCCCCTCCGGCACTACAGGTAAAGGTGAAGTTTTTGGGGCGGCAGCGTTCCTCCCTTCCGCACATGGCAGCGATGGCCACGCGCCGCAACGGGCGCATGCGTGCTGGTATTTTAAACAACTTCCAGGCAACGACAGGGGCAGGGGCGGAAGGGAGGAACCCTGCCGCCCCCCAAACTTCCCCTTTACCTGTAGCGCCGGAGGGGGGAAGAGCGGCGGGAGGGGTAAGTACTACCCCACCGCCCTTAAAGCTAGACCCCCCCCCCAGTGCCGGACCGCGCCTACGTGGTTCCGTGCACACCACTAAACCCATGCTGAGGTGGGAGTCTAGGCCGTTACCCATTTCGGCATGTATGGACGAGGAACCGCTCTCTATACCTCCTAACCTTTTGCCGCTGCCACCCAGAAGACCTTTTGTATGGCTGAGTCCACAGCCGCAGCCCTTCAAACATTACCCAAACCCAAAACTCTAGTAGGGTGGAAAGGCTTTATAGGCATGGGGCGGAGACAAATCCACAAGCCTCTAATTTTTACATAACCAGCAAGTTGACTTTTAGAGGAGAAAAATAAAAAATGATTCAATTAAAACATTTATTTTACAGCAAAAAAACCCAAACTCAAAACAGTAACTTTTGGAGCAGGTCAGGGAAAATAAAAAGTTGGAAAATGCAGTCACTGCCTGGCTCTCCACTGGGCCCTACTCAGAGTCCACTGGACTTTCTTCTGGCTTGCTGGGCCTTCTCCTGTCCTCCTGGTTACAGTCTGGGTCCGGGTCTCCATCCATCCTGGCACTTCCTCTTCTTCCAGGGATTTCAGCTGGGCTTCTCTCAGGGGCGTAGCAAGCTTGGAGGGGGCCCAGAGACAAGCTTTTAAAATGGGCCCCCCCTCATTGAAGCTCAGCTCATGAAGTAAAGAAATCTTAGGTGAGGCTGAATAGTGGTGACAAAGAGCATAGTAACACACACACACACACACACACACACACACACACGTCATTTAATGGTTCTAGAGAAAGACTTGCTGTTCTGGTAGCTCCAGGTCTTAACACTCACATCAATTTTGGAGGATGAATACAACTGAAGGAAGCCCGGGCGGGTGCATGGCTGGGGAAGTCAGTCATGTGAATTGCCTCGGGGGGGCCCCCCAGGCAGTGGGCCCCCAGACAACTGTCTCCCCTTGCCCGATTATAGTTACGCCCCTGGCTTCTCTCACAACTTCTCTTCTGTAGATGGAGCAGCTCTACACCGTGACCCCAGACAGAGTTTTCTTCTTGCTGACTGCTCACTCTTGCCTCCTCTGGACTCTCCCTGCAACGTCCAGCTCTGCCTCTCTCCAGCAGACACTCTCTCTCTCTCTCTCTCTCTCTCTCTCTCTGTGTACACTTTCCCCCCAACCGTTTCTCAGCCCAGCCAATCAGAAGGACAAACAAAAGATCCCTCCATTCTTTAAAATCTCTTCCCCTCCCTGCAAAAAAGATCAACCGTCAAACTGCTGAACCAAATGTGAAACTACAGAAAAACAAAGAGGAGGTTTTGACCCCCACAGAGAGACCAGCCAACATTCTAGACACATTTACGGAGGCGAAGAGGTTTGTGCCTCATTCCTCCAAAGCATGGTTTCACACATGATCTTGAATGTTGTTAGCTGACGTTAAACCCCGAATCCAATGAGTGTGTGAACAGGCCTCACCTCTTTCTTATGCGGTCACTCATTCCAGAGCACTGGCTGTAGGTCTCCAGACGCAGCCCTTGGAAGGCAGCCTGACATACGAAATCACTCCTGGGGGAAGTCGGCTCCTTCTGCAACTGAGGGGCACTCGACTTTGGGTCCCGAGATGTGGTTGGACTACAACTCCCATTGTCCCCAGTCACTGGGGATGAAGGAAGTTGTAGTCCAGCCATCAGTGAAGAGCCCAGGTGGAGAACCCCAGCTGTGAGGAGCACTTTCCCAGGGCGGACTCCCAGGGACACTGGGGATGAACTGCTCCCCCCTCTTGCCTCTGACCGACTCCTCCCCACTGCACCCCACAGCCCGAGAGACCTGCACCATCTCCGGAGACCCCCACTACACCACTTACGACGGCCGCCTCTTCCACTTCATGGGCACCTGCACCTACCTGCTCTCTGCGGTCTGCAATGCCACCACCGGCTTGCCCGCCTTCCGGGTCGAGGCCACCAACGAACACCGCGGAGCCAACTACAAGGTCTCCTACGTCAAGTCTGTCAGCGTGGAGGTCTACGGGGCCCGGATCGTGCTCCTGAAGGGCCGGAGAGTCACCGTGAGTCCCCTTGGCTCCTTCCCCCTTCCCGCAGGTCCTGGCTCTTTTCTCCGCTGTTCCCCGCCTCCGAGGTCACCCCCCAATCTGTCCGTCTCCCCCGCAGCTGGATGGAAAGCGGGTCTCCTTGCCGGCTTCTGTGGCCGACGGACGGGTCTTGGTGCGCCTGAGTGGGACCTTTGTTTTGGTCCAAGCGGATTTTGGCCTCTGGGTGCGCTTCGATGGGAACCACCACGCGGAAGTCTCTGCCCCGTCGCCCTACAGTGGGCAGCTCTGCGGCCTGTGTGGTGAGTGGGCGGAGGGTGGTCGGGTGGGAGGAAGCTGGTGGGATGTCTGGGTCCCCTGGGGTGTGGTGCATCACAGCGAGGGTGGAGAAGGGATGGGACGAGGGGGGTTCCTGGCTCAGTGGCAGAAGACACGTTCTTCACCCAGAAGGTCCTTCCCGCTGGCATGGGAAAGGAGCTCCCTCTCGGCTGGCTGCCTCCCCTTCTCCTGACAGTACTCCAGAGAGGGCGCCTGGCAGGAGGCACATTGCCTTCAAGCGGTTTTCCTTCTCAGGGAACTACAACGGACAGGTTTCCGATGACAACCTCATGCCCAACGGCACCTCGGCTGGGACAGACGCCGACCGGCTGGGGGAGAGCTGGCAGGTGCCGGACGCCGGAGACGCCGGGTGAGTCCTCCGTGGCCCTGCCTCAGATCCCAGCAAGGAGCAGCATGTTGGAGCCTGGTGGCTGATGATGGTTGCAGAGTTGCCTAGAGGGCCCCAGGCAGGAAATCTGGGAGGGAAGGGTTTCTGGCCTGGTTTGCCAGGATTCCCGTTGATTTCCCCGGACTTTTCTACAACGTTCCCGGATACAACTTTAGCCCAGTTTAGCTGGCTCAGGTAGAAGGAAACCCATAGGAATGTCTAGCATTCGATCCTATGAGAAATGATAGACGATTCCTGCTGAGTTGTGTGTGTGTGTAATTTAGATCCAGACATTGTTGGAGCCCAACACGTTGGAGGACCCATGCCCTAAAAGATATTGTGGGCAAGGGCAGAGGGCACAGCATTAGTGCCCTTGGGGAACAGTCGGCAGAATCACCCAGACAGGATTATGCTGAGGAATTGAGCTCTTTATAATAGTAGACGGCGCAAAGCGGGGAGCGGGGAGGCCAGATTCTCGGATCAGAGTTCCTGCCCTCTGGACCACACCCACGCGCATCCCCACCGCTGCTCCCAGGGCCCCATGAGGTCATCCATTCACATCCTTTTGCAGCTGCACCAACACTGGAGACCCCGGAGAGTGTGACAAGGACATTGCAGCCGAAGCTCAGAAGCCCACCAGTTGTGGGATCCTGACAGACCCCCAAGGTGAGAGCCGGATTCCCTGAAGGGGGGCCTAGGAGTGGCTTCTGGCTGGAGAGTCTGGGGTAGATGAGGAGGGGTGGGACTTCTAAGGGTCTCAGTCAGGGTTCCTGACCTCCGATGCCCAGGTGCGGTTGGATTATGGCTCCAGCGTCCCCTGCCACCATGGCTGAAAGCAGGGGACGATGGGGGTTGTAGTCCAACGACAGCTGGAGGCCCAAGGTTGGGAACGCCTGGTGTCAATAAGGGAGCAGGCGTGAACCAGGATCCTTGGGGCAAGAGGGAGGGACTCCTGAGCGGCATCTCTTCTCCTGATTCTCCGCCTGGCCTCCCGCCTCGCCACAGGTCCGTTTGCCCCGTGCCACAGCCGAGTGCCCCCCGAGGGGCCGTTCCGGAGCTGCGTCTACGACCTCTGCGGCACCGGAGGGGACGCCGGCTCCCTCTGCTTCGCTCTGCAGTCCTACGCCGACCGCTGCGCCCAGGCCGGGATCCCCATTGCCTGGAGGAACAGCAGCTTCTGCCGTAAGGCCCCTGGGCTTGCCCCAAGGCGGATGGTGGGGGGAGGGGCCTAGTGGGGGCAGGAGATGCTCCCTGCCTGAGAGCCCGAAGTCTCACAGAAACCCACCAATGACGCCTCACCTCACACCACAGAATTGGCCAAATAATGACTGGGGGAATGAGCTCTGGTATTGGCGTGATGGTGGCCCTCTTGATGATGTCACCACAGCCAAACGCCAGGCGTGCGAGGGTAACACCGTGGGAATTCTTCGTCTGGAGAGGTTTCCCAAAGAGCGGCATCCATTGGCCACCCAATGACCCCTGCCTGCTCGCAGACTAACCGTCCTCCTCTCCCCTTCTCCCTCTCCCCGCCTCCAGCCCTGAACTGTCCCCCCGGCAGCTCCTACACGCCCTGTGGCCCAGCCTGCCCCGCCACCTGCACAGACCCCGCCACCTCCCAGAACAGCTGCTCAGGCGTGCCCTGCGTGGAGGGCTGCGTCTGCGACGAGGGCTACCTTCTGAGCGGAGACCAGTGTGTCCCCGTCGACCAGTGCGGCTGCACAGACGCCAGCGGGCAGTACCACCCGGTGAGGAGGGGGTTGGCTGGCCAGCTTGCTGGCTGGCTGGTTGGTTGGGGGGAAGCTGGAGCAAGGAGGGATGGGCCCCCGGTGGCTCTCCCCATATACAAGCGAGGATGGGTGGGGTGTCTGGGAGTCAGGACATGGCAAGAGGGAGCCTTTCTCTGAAGGGCCCATTGGAAAGCCTGGTTGGGGGTCCGGGAGCCACGTGGGTGCTCGGCCGGCAGGGTGCCAGCGAGGAGAGTTGGTGGTGGGGAGAATTCCGACTAGAGCTCTGGGGCTGGAAGGCCAGGGCTGCTATGGATTGACCATCGTACACCGTACACAGTCCTGCTTCTCAGAGGGACCCAAAACAGATGGGTCCCTGCCCCGAGGAGCCTACGGCCGGAATTGGGGTGGTGAGACGGGGCTGTGTGGAAGGCGGGGTCGTGCTGAGCTTGGAAGGGGCACGCCTGGGTCCTTATTCCGATGCGGCTGCCTCTCCCTCAGGTCGGGGAGAGCTGGATGGGGAACGGAGACTGCACCCAGCGCTGCCTTTGCGCCAGTCGAGGCAACATCAGCTGCGAGGAGTGGAGCTGCAGCCCCGTCCAGGAGTGCCGCCCAGCGGAGGGGCTGCTGGGCTGTCAGGACGCAGGTCAGCCCCCCTCCCTCCCTCCCCCCACCCTCCCACCAGAGCTGGCTGCCTCCTCTTGCTGGGCAAGGGATCCCCTCAGCAGTGATGTCCTCCTGCCCAGAGGAGGCCGCTTCTCACTTTCAACCCCTCTTGGGGGCCTGAGCACTGTGACTCTTGTTCAGTGGATATTTGCTAAACATGGACGATTTCCTCTTGCGGGGAGGTTGTTGGAGCTGGCCTAGTTGATATCATTAATACCTCACTGAGGGAGAGCAGGATGCCACCTTGTTTGAAGGATGCAGCAGTTAGACTCCTTCTTAAGAAAGAACCCCTTCTAACTAGGAAAAAAGACATCTTTTAAATGTGCTGATGATTCTCTTTATTTAGCATGGGGAGAGCAACTGGCCCTATCCACCCCCAGCACAGTACCCCTCCAGTGACTGTTGCCGGTGTGTATCTTACATTTCTTTTCAGACTGTGAGCCCTTTGGGGACAGAGATACATTTTATTTATTTATTTATTTAAATAAATCTTCCAGGGGTTTCAGCTTGGCTTCTCTCACAACTTCTCTTCTGCAAATGGACCAGCTCCACACGGCAGACAGAGTCTTCTTCTTGCTGACTTCTCACTCTTGCCTCCTCTGGGCTCGCCCTGCAACTTCCAGCTCTTCCTCTCTCCAGCAGACTCTCTCTCTCTCTCTCTCTCTCTCTCTCTCTCTCTGTGTACCTTTCCCCCCAACAGTTTCTCAGCCCAGACAATC
This sequence comes from Hemicordylus capensis, assembly GCF_027244095.1. Lineage (NCBI taxonomy): Eukaryota > Metazoa > Chordata > Lepidosauria > Squamata > Cordylidae > Hemicordylus > Hemicordylus capensis. Next base: position 1,261,808 of record NC_069662.1, on the reverse strand, counting down.
AGAAGAACAAATCAAATTACAAATTACAAATTACAAAATCTCGTTTCTCTCCAAAAATCAAATGCCAAACTACGGGGGGGGGGGGAATGTGAACATTTGACCCTGCACGTTCTCCAGGCTTAGGTATTTGCAAGCACATAAATCCTATTCACAATAAGGAATTTTTAGGAATATAATATAATACAATTCATTGATCAGGGCTAGTGTCGTAGCAAAGACGCCGGCGACTCTTGTTCAGGCTGCCCCCGCCACCCCAGCCACACCCCCGCGGCTGACATCAGATGCAGGGGGTATGGCAATGATAGTAAACTGGGCCGCACGCCCCATTTTGAAGTAAAATTTGCCGAGTGGTAACTTTGACTTCAGAACAGGAGGCGCAGCCACATTTAGTATCATTGCCACGCCCCCTGCATCTGGCATCAGATGCCAGGGTGTGGCTGGGGCACCAGGCCTTGGGGCGTGGCGGCCTGAGTTCCTTGAACCGTTCGCACAATGGATGCTACGCCCCTGATCAGGGCTGATTTACAACAAAGAGGTCTAGGCCTCATTCCTCCACACCAGGAGCGATGGATTCAACCACTTTGCCTGTTCCTTGAGGAGAATGACCTGAAAACAGTGGTGCTCCAGCGGGTAACGTCCAGGTTGGACGACCGCCATGCGCTCTACGTGAGGCTGCATTTGCGTGTAGTTTGGAAACTTCCATTAGTTCAAAAAGCCACAGCCAGATTGTTCTCTGGGGTATCCCGGAGAGACCGCCTGATGCCTCCTCTTAAACGGTTGCGCAGGCCGCCGATATGTTCCCGGGCAAATTCCAAAGTGCTAGTTATTACCTTTGAAGCCCTGAATGGCTTAGGGCATTGTTACCTGGGAGAGCGCCTTTCTCTACAAGATCTCTACTGCTCATTCTGAGACTTTCTCAGTTGCCTCCCCTAGGTTGTGGAACGGGCTGCCCGTGGATATAAGAGGACTGTCTTTTTTGGAGGACTTCAGGAGAGCCTGAAAGACCCATCTCTTCTGCCTGGCTTTTGAATGAGATTTAATCTGGTCTCAATGTTTCTCTGATTTTAAATTTTTATTCTGTGTTTTTTCTTTTAAAGTAAAACGCCCTGAGCCACTTCAGGAAGGGCTGTATATATACTGAACAAACAAACAGTCATTCATGCCCTGGGAGCAGTCTGCATCTCCAGTTTCCAGGGGTTCTCAAACTGGGTCTCCAGATGTGGTTGGACTACAACTTCCATCATTCCCAGCCACAATGGGCTTTGGGCATGATGGGAGTCGTAGTCCAGCCATCAGTGAAGAGCCCAGGTGGAGAACCCCAGCTGTGAGGAGCACTTTCCCAGGGCGGACTCCCAGGGACACTGGGGATGAACTGCTCCCCCCTCTTGCCTCTGACCGACTCCTCCCCACTGCACCCCACAGCCCGAGAGACCTGCACCATCTCCGGAGACCCCCACTACACCACTTACGACGGCCGCCTCTTCCACTTCATGGGCACCTGCACCTACCTGCTCTCTGCGGTCTGCAATGCCACCACCGGCTTGCCCGCCTTCCGGGTCGAGGCCACCAACGAACACCGCGGAGCCAACTACAAGGTCTCCTACGTCAAGTCTGTCAGCGTGGAGGTCTACGGGGCCCGGATCGTGCTCCTGAAGGGCCGGAGAGTCACCGTGAGTCCCCTTGGCTCCTTCCCCCTTCCCGCAGGTCCTGGGTCTTTTCTCCGTTGTTCCCCGCCTCCGAAGTCACCCCCCAATCTGTCCGTCTCCCCCGCAGCTGGATGGAAAGCGGGTCTCCTTGCCGGCTTCTGTGGCCGACGGACGGGTCTTGGTGCGCCTGAGTGGGACCTTTGTTTTGGTCCAAGCTGATTTTGGCCTCTGGGTGCGCTTCGATGGGAACCACCACGCGGAAGTCTCTGCCCCGTCGCCCTACAGTGGGCAGCTCTGCGGCCTGTGTGGTGAGTGGGCGGAGGGTGGTCGGGTGGGAGGAAGCTGGTGGGATGTCTGGGTCCCCTGGGGTGTGGTACATCACAGCGAGGGTGGAGAAGGGATGGGACGAGGGGGGTTCCTGGCTCAGTGGCAGAAGACACGTTCTTCACCCAGAAGGTCCTTCCCGCTGGCATGGGAAAGGAGCTCCCTCTCGGCTGGCTGCCTCCCCTTCTCCTGACAGTACTCCAGAGAGGGCGCCTGGCAGGAGGCACATTGCCTTCAAGCGGTTTTCCTTCTCAGGGAACTACAACGGACAGGTTTCCGATGACAACCTCATGCCCAACGGCACCTCGGCTGGGACAGACGCCGACCGGCTGGGGGAGAGCTGGCAGGTGCCGGACGCCGGAGACGCCGGGTGAGTCCTCCGTGGCCCTGCCTCAGATCCCAGCAAGGAGCAGCATGTTGGAGCCTGGTGGCTGATGATGGTTGCAGAGTTGCCTAGAGGGCCCCAGGCAGGAAATCTGGGAGGGAAGGGTTTCTGGCCTGGTTTGCCAGGATTCCCGTTGATTTCCCCGGACTTTTCTACAACGTTCCCGGATACAACTTTAGCCCAGTTTAGCTGGCTCAGGTAGAAGGAAACCCATAGGAATGTCTAGCATTCGGTCCTATGAGAAATGATAGACGATTCCTGCTGAGTTGTGTGTGTGTGTAATTTAGATCCAGACATTGTTGGAGCCCAACACGTTGGAGGACCCATGCCCTAAAAGATATTGTGGGCAAGGGCAGAGGGCACAGCATTAGTGCCCTTGGGGAACAGTCGGCAGAATCACCCAGACAGGATTATGCTGAGGAATTGAGCTCTTTATAATAGTAGACGGCGCAAAGCGGGGAGCGGGGAGGCCAGATTCTCGGATCAGAGTTCCTGCCCTCTGGACCACACCCACCCGCATCCCCACCGCTGCTCCCAGGGCCCCATGAGGTCATCCATTCACATCCTTTTGCAGCTGCACCAACACTGGAGACCCCGGAGAGTGTGACAAGGACATTGCAGCCGAAGCTCAGAAGCCCACCAGTTGTGGGATCCTGACAGACCCCCAAGGTCAGAGCCGGATTCCCTGAAGGGGTGCCTAGCAGTGGCTTCTGGCTGGAGAGTCTGGGGTAGATGAGGAGGGGTGGGACTTCTAAGGGTCTCAGTCAGGGTTCCTGACCTCCGATGCCCAGGTGCGGTTGGATTATGGCTCCAGCGTCCCCTGCCACCATGGCTGAAAGCAGGGGACGATGGGGGTTGTAGTCCAGCGACAGCTGGAGGCCCAAGGTTGGGAACGCCTGGTCTCAATAAGGGAGCAGGCGTGAACCAGGATCCTTGGGGCAAGAGGGAGGGACTCCTGAGCGGCATCTCTTCTCCTGATTCTCCGCCTGGCCTCCCGCCTCGCCACAGGTCCGTTTGCCCCGTGCCACAGCCGAGTGCCCCCCGAGGGGCCGTTCCGGAGCTGCGTCTACGACCTCTGCGGCACCGGAGGGGACGCCGGCTCCCTCTGCTTCGCTCTGCAGTCCTACGCCGACCGCTGCGCCCAGGCCGGGATCCCCATTGCCTGGAGGAACAGCAGCTTCTGCCGTAAGGCCCCTGGGCTTGCCCCAAGGCGGATGGTGGGGGGAGGGGACTAGTGGGGGCAGGAGATGCTCCCTGCCTGAGAGCCCGAAGTCTCACAGAAACCCACCAATGACGCCTCACCTCACACCACAGAATTGGCCAAATAATGACTGGGGGAATGAGCTCTGGTATTGGCGTGATGGTGGCCCTCTTGATGATGTCACCACAGCCAAACGCCAGGCGTGCGAGGGTAACACCGTGGGAATTCTTCGTCTGGAGAGGTTTCCCAAAGAGCGGCATCCATTGGCCACCCAATGACCCCTGCTTGCTCGCAGACTAACCGTCCTCCTCTCCCCTTCTCCCTCTCCCCGCCTCCAGCCCTGAACTGTCCCCCCGGCAGCTCCTACACGCCCTGCGGCCCAGCCTGCCCCGCCACCTGCACAGACCCCGCCACCTCCCAGAACAGCTGCTCAGGCGTGCCCTGCGTGGAGGGCTGCGTCTGCGACGAGGGCTACCTTCTGAGCGGAGACCAGTGTGTCCCCGTCGAGCAGTGCGGCTGCACAGACGCCAGCGGGCAGTACCACCCGGTGAGGAGGGGGCTGGCTGGCCAGCTTGCTGGCTGGCTGGTTGGTTGGGGGGAAGCTGGAGAAAGGAGGGATGGGCCCTCGGTGGCTCTCCCCATATACAAGCAAGGATGGGTGGGGTGTCTGGGAGTCAGGACATGGCAAGAGGGAGCCTTTCTCCGAAGGGCCCATTGGAAAGCCTGGTTGGGGGTCCGGGAGCCACGTGGGTGCTCGGCCGGCAGGGTGCCAGCGAGGAGAGTTGGTGGTGGGGAGAATTTCGACTAGAGCTCTGGGGCTGGAAGGCCAGGGCTGCTATGGATTGACCATCGTACACCGTACACAGTCCTGCTTTGAAGAGGGACCCAAAACAGATGGGTCCCTGCCCTGAGGAGCCTACGGTCGGAATTGGGGTGGTGAGACGGGGCTGTGTGGAAGGCGGGGTCGTGCTGAGCTTGGAAGGGGCACGCCTGGGTCCTTATTCCGATGCGGCTGCCTCTCCCTCAGGTCGGGGAGAGCTGGATGGGGAACCGAGACTGCACCCAGCGCTGCCTTTGCGCCAGTCGAGGCAACATCAGCTGCGAGGAGTGGAGCTGCAGCCCCATCCAGGAGTGCCGCCCAGCGGAGGGGCTGCTGGGCTGTCAGGACGCAGGTCAGCCCCCCTCCCCCCCCACCCTCCCACCAGAGGTGGCTGCATCCTCTTGCTGGGCAAGGGATCCCCTCAGCAGTGATGTCCTCCTGCCCAGAGGAGGCCGCTTCTCACTTTCAACCCCTCTTGGGGGCCTGAGCACTGTGACTCTTGTTCAGTGGATATTGGCCAAACATGGACGATTTCCTCTTGCGGGGAGGTTGTTGGAGCTGGCCTAGTTGATATCATTAATACCTCACTGAGGGAGAGCAGGATGCCACCTTGTTTGAAGGACGCAGCAGTTAGACCCCTTCTTAAGAAAGAACCCCTTCTAACTAGGAAAAAAGACATCATGGCTGAAGGGGTTGATGGGAGTTGTAGTCCAAAGACATCTGCTAACCCAGGCTTGGGAGCCCCTGGACTGCTGCACCATGTTATCTGTGGGGATGGCCCATCTGAGCGTCTCCATCTCCTGTTGGACTACAACTCCCATCATCCCTGGCAACTGGCCATTTGGGGTATGGACAAGGAATAAAGGAGAACGGTTCTCAAGGTGCTGTGCAGCATCTCTTGAAGCCCAAAACTTTTCAGCCTCAGTCGGAGGCCACCTTCATGGGCAGTGATTTGTAATACTTCAAGGAGACCTTGAGCAAGTCCCCTTTGCCTCCTTACAAGCTTACCAAGGAAGAAGGCAAAGGCTACTCGCTGAAGGTCTCTTTGAAATATTACTAATTACTGCCTCTGAAGAAGGCCCCTGAGGCTGAAACCTTTGGGGCTTCAGTGAATGCT